>NC_060120.1:106123831-106433675 GCF_021461395.2 Schistocerca americana
CGTGTCGTAGTGCCAACCTACGAATTTGCACCTACATTGTGGCATCGTAGGTATCGATACCACACAATGTTTACGTCATTGTGATGTTTTTGTGATGCTTGTTGTCCAGTTTTTTTCAACGTTATTTAGTCTACATGACTTACATCCATTTTAATGTTAGACGAGTTCAACTACATAACTTTTAATTTTTTTGCTTTTATGAAGGGTGTGGTCAAGTTGTTTTACATTTGATGTTGATGATGCCTATCGCTACATACTTCTCTAATTGACTAATTGTCTTGTACTTTGTATTTCGATACTATGTGGATAATACTGGTTACTGGGTTCAGGAGCCAAAACTGGCCATAGTTTATAAAGTAATAGAAAAGTTCAGTTCTTGCTGTCATTTTACTCATTTTTATTTTTATATACGTCCTTTTGTTTGAGATATTCTTTTTGTGGAGCATTTCCTTTCCTTTATTGTTATGGCATAACATAAAGAAAAATGTGGAATTGTCAACATGTAGAAATATTTACATAATACTGTGTAATGTGAGTTTAAAATGATCGGTCCATCATTACGATTAATTGCACGAATAAACCATGGAACCTGAAACTACTTATTTACATAGTTACTCATGTCAGAAACCTGCTAAATGTATACCACTGAACATATACATGATCATATAACAATCATAGTTATATGTCCATAGATTAGGATTTTTGATCAAATCCAAAACTGAGCTACTATTAGGTCATTGTCACTGGCAAGCAATTAATCTTGTTGTGAGTATTAAAATTGCTGAAGAGGGGATTAGCACATTTGTTCTTGCCCACAGTTGCACTTCGTGTCCTATGCTCTGAAGCCCCATGACTTAAGTGATGTCTTAGCCTTACTCGGTTAAGGGAACACCAAACATCCTAGTCTTCATTGTAGCCACCTAGAAGATGTTCACATGACTCTATCCAGAGTTGGTGCTTAGATTTCCACAGTGAAAGTCTTGTATTTTCTGAAAGTACATCAGAAGGCTTTGATATCTGACGAAAACTTTTCCTTGATTTCAGCCCAGATAGTGATTTTCTTTCATTAGATGTTCTATAAATGTGGAGTGGGTATATTCAGTCTTCAATTCCCTTATATGTTCTTTGTACATAATATTAAATTTTCTTGCAGTCATCTCAATATACTTAGAGTTGGAGCTGTTACATGTTAATCCTTACTTGGTGACCCAGTTAACATCGCAAAAGAATAACTGACAGGATTCCCAGAAATCCCAAACACCATCACAGAAGAACTGATATAATATCGTAAAAGTAATTACCGTGCAAAACTACTTGCAGTGTAACAAATAGTTCTGCTTACAAAAGGAAGGTCACCTAATGGAGAGCCCAGTCTCAGACACACTAGCAAATATTCTAACGAATCATGTCACCAGGTCTTTCTGAGGACAATTGTCAGGAGAGTAATCCTGTATAGAAGTGAAACGTGGACAATAAACAGTTCAGGCGAGAACAGACAAGAGAAGAAATTTTTTAAATGTACTGCTACAGAAGAAAGCAGAAAATTGAATGCATACATTGGATAACAAATTAGGATGTACTCAATCGAACTGTGAATAAAGGAAAATTATGGAATCGGTTGATAGGAAACATTCTGAGGTATCAAGGAATAGTTGATTTAGTAATGGAGGAATGTGTGAGATGCAAAATTGTAGGAAGAGACCAAAGTTTGACCCTGGTAAGCAGGCTGAAATGGATTTCGGTGGCAGCATTTAAATTGGGATGAAGAGACACACCCAGGACTAGCCAACGTGAAAAGCTTTATCAGACCACAACAACTACACGCTGTCGTAGCCGAGAAATCTACCTTCCTTCCGTTTTGCTTAATTCAGTGTTGCCACGTCCGTCAGCACTGTCACAGATGATTGCAGCCCTGAAACGCGAAGAGGGCGCACGCAAACACGCGTCGTGTTGCGCAACTTGCAGAGTGGCCACTTCCGGCGAGGCCTGCCATCCAGAAGACAAAAGATCCCGTCTCGACAGCTGCTTCCGTGAGACCCTCTGGCCAGTCGGGGTCGTCACGAAACCGGAGCGAACCCGCAGCCTACTGGATAGCAGCCTTATTCGGAGGAGACAAAATTTCTGCATGTTATCCGTGTAATACACGAAAGGCAGCCCTCCTACAGAACAGTCCTAGCTTTGAGGCATCTTTCAGAGGCTCTCTATACCTATATCACCATCCATATTCTGCAATCACCACAATTTAGTAATGGAGGAATGTGTGAGAAGTAAAATTGTAGAAGAATATCAAAGTTTGACCATGCTAAGCGGGCTGAAATGGATTTATGTGGCAGTATTTAAGTACTTTCTGTTCTACTACACTATTACAGTATCTTCTGTTCCATTCTCGCATGGACTGCTGTAATATTCACTGCTGAAACGCCTCTCTATGCCCTTTAACAACTTCTCCAAGGGTTGCTTTCCGAATCCTTTACCCGCTCATCTTTTCTCTGTATATTCCGCACTTCCCGTAAACTCAACTGCGCGGACCTCATTCTCTCCCGCTCATCAGAAATAATGGTGTGCTGCCACCCATATATTAACACATGTCACCTACTCCAAGCTGACAAAAACTCCATACCCTCTCCCAGCGCAATCTTAAAGGGCTCCTGAACCCTCACAACTAAATTCCCCCCCCCCCCCCCCCCGACACCTATCCGTCCTATCATATCAGACACAAACAGCTTTCAGGGCTCCCTTCCCATCCTTCGTTTTTCTCACCTCCTCTTGACTTTCTCCTGGCCCCATCCTAGCTATCTGTATCCCAAGTCTCATGTTTTCCCACTAACCAACTTCCGTCTTTATATCCATCACGTCAACACAATCCACCTGAACTATGCAGCTCCATAAACCAACTACCCCAAAGGTCGAACCCTTTCCTCACCCCACTACACGTAACTGCAGGTCCTTCCCGTCAAATGATGTGTAGTACAGTGCGGTATTCGTTTTAACATATCAGCAACTCATCGCTTTTTAAATGTCAGACAATGCTTCCCTATATAGCCTATTATTTTAAATGTCATCAATAGTAAGTATCTTTATATGTTCCTCAAAATATCTACAAGTAATTCACCTTTTTTTAAAATTTTTGTTACATTTCTGCATTTCCTAATCTCCTTTGCCTGAAGAACGGGGTATTGTTTCACTGCTAGCCTACCCTCGCCTCTCAGGGGTGAGGGAATGAATTAAGAAATAAAAAGAACTTCAGTCGTTATTGTTCTCGCAGTCTCTTAGAGAGGAGCGCTACATGAGAGCTGTGGTAGATTCCCTGGATTCCGCACCTAGTAAAGGGTTCTCGAAACATTGTAGAGAGGTTTTCGCGGGACAGTTCTTGTGTTTCTTCAGGGATCAATCAGTTCAAGTTTTTCAGCCTCTCTCGTGGGTCAAACAAACGTATGCTCATTGGCGCTGGCGTTATTTGTACGTGTTCAGTATCTGCTGTTAGTCCTATTTGGTATGCTTCCGATACACTTAAACAACATTCCAGAACGGGCCGCTTGAGAATTTCGTAAGCAATCTGCTTTGTAGACGGATTGCATTTTTCCGGGTGATAATTCCTTTTCGCATACCACAAACAGTGATTGATTGATCCCAGTTCTGATTCATTGATACTGTAGTCACATACTACTGCGTTTCCTCCTTTTGCGAAGTGCACAATTTTACGTTCCTGGACATTTACAGCAAGTGCCGTTCTTTACACCAGTGTGAACTCTTGTCAAAAGGTGACTGAATATTTATGCAGCTTTCTTACAATGATACTTCGTTATAGATAACTGCATCATCTGCAAAAAGTCTGTATCTACTGTTAATATTCTCTGCTCAGTCATTAAAATACTTTCCTCGGGCGCGCATAAAGTTCCCTGCACGTCTGGCGATGACTCGTCATCCTAGATAACACATTCCGACTTTCCTACCAAGACATCTACAAGCCAATGACAAATTTTGTTTTTATATTCAATATAATCGTACTTTCGTTAATAGGTGTACATGTACTGCTGAATTAGATGCTTTTCGGAATTGAAAAAGGAAGAAAGGAAGATATGGGCTTCACGTCCAGTCGACAACGAGATCATTAGAGATGGAGCACAATCTCAGATTGTATTCGTTAAGGATGGGGAAAGATATCAGCCCTTGATCTTTCACAGGAAGTATGCCGCATTTGCCTGCAGCGATTTAGGATAATCAGTGAAGCCCTAAATATGGATAACCGTAGGCGCTTTTGAGCCATCGTCCTGCCGAATACGGGCCCAGTGTACTAGCTACTGCACTACCTCGCTCCGTCGGAATTCAAGAACTGTTACATCAGTATGTTTGCCTTGATCCTTGGCTTTTAAGACATGTGAGGAAACGCAAATTAGCTTTCTCATGGCCTATATTTTCGTAAACTGATGGTTGGCATGGAGGAGGTCATTCTGTGCCAGACACCTGGTTACGCTTGAGCTCAGATTACGTTCTATGATTCTACAACAAATGGTTGTCAAAGATATTGGACTGTAGATCTGTGGATCGCTTCTGTTGCCACGTTTGTAGAATAGTTATCTGTGCTTTCAAATAACTTCCGGGAATTCAGCCAGGTGACACTTTCAGCGACCGCCGATATTTCGGCGGGAGAACACCCCGCCATTTTCAAGGCAAACTGCCTTGAAAATGGCGGGGTGTTCTCTCGCCGAAATAACGGCGTTCGCTGGAAGTGTCACCTGGCTGAATTCCCGGAAGTTATTTGAAAGTTGTATACGCCAGGAGAAACTCAGGTCTCACACAGTTATTTGTGCTTTCTTCCAGTCACCGCGCGCAGTTTTTCGTTGAGGGATCTACTGTGTATTATGGTTAAAAGACGGCTAACCCAGCCGCAAATTCTGAATACACTCTGATAGGGATTCCGTCGGACCATGGAGATTTGTTAAAATTTAGTAATTTCTAATATTTCTCAACGCCACACATGCTAACATCTATATTATCTTTGGAGTGGTGCGAAAGTTTTTGTACGTCCATCCATCTGCTTGAAGGTTTGAGGGACTTCGGCCATTTACTTGCCATTTACTTGTGTAATAAAATGGAAAACCTACAGCCGTCCTTCCGATGTTATTTATTATTTAGCTACCAGTTTCGGTGATTCAGTACAACATCTTCAGGCCAAATACCAAGTTGGTAGGTGATGGTTGGAGACACAACATCGTTACAGCCTACGGAAACCAATTTATAGATGTTGGCCACTGATGGAATCGGGTATAAGATTGAAGCTAACCCCCTCAGCATCAGTTAAAGCCTGAAGGTGGCGTACTGAATCACCGAAACTGGTAGCCATATAATAAATAAGGTCGAAAGGACAGCTGTAGGTGTTCCATTTTATTACAGGATCTCTTTGAGCTTTGTCAGAGGTATTTCTATGAGATTCTGATCTGAAATTCATCTCGTGTAATGACTGCAATGACAACAACTGGAGACTAGAACTTAGGTGAACGTGTAGCGATAGTTTCCGCGGATGGAATAGGGAAGGGAAAATGATACTAGCGCAAGAAGTGCGCCCCGTAAGATGCTATACGGTGGCTTCAGAGTGCAGGTGTTGATAGACGTTGGTGTTCTCGCGGATAATTTCAGGTGATGGATAGAAAGGGAATCTGGTTGCCATAAAAATACCAGGAATCTGTACGGAAGAGTTCTTTCAGGCAAGTCTAATAGAAGTTATAGACTGAAAAATTGTTCTACATCAGATCACACTGAGGAGACACTATAGAAATACAGAAACTATTGCATATACAGTACTCACCTGAGATACACCGGGCGGCCGAAATTCGTAGGAAGGAGGTGGATCTAGTGTCAATCGTCCACTGCTGAAGCCTGTGCTATGAATTTGTCTCTGTACAGTACAGATAGAAATGGGTTCCTGACGTCCCACATTTAAATCAGCGGGGGTCTGGCAAGAAAACCACAAGACAATCGGATTTTTGTAATTTTTTTATATTTAGGGTACGTTAAGTTCAGAAGTCAAATAGCGGTTCGGAGAAACTCTCAAAAGTACTTGAGAAAAGTTTTCCAAGCATGTGTAAGATCCATAACGAAATTTTCACTCTGCAGTGGAGTGTGCGCTGATGTCAAACTTCCTGGCAGATTAAAACACTGCACCGGACCGAGATTCGAACTCGGGACCTTTGCCTTTCGCGGCAAGTTCTCTACCGACCTTTTTTTTTAATTAACTAACTGGGCTACCCAGTTTCGGTCAGAGAGTTGGTATGAGATTGTGTGGTAGTTGGAACAAAAGAATAAACTTTAAAGTATAAGAGGTAAAACAAATTTATTGAAAACATATTCTAACTATTTACATTACTTGTTTATGAACATCAGTTTTCATTTTATTATCTGGGATATATATATATATATATATATATATATATATATATATATATATATATATATATATATATAATGTATTAGAAATTTCCTACTCAAGAGCAAGTATAGCTGACCGTGAGAGAAGCGGGAGTCTTTGTGGTCTACGCAGCAATATTTCAAAGTTCGTCCTTTCGCTTTGTTAACTGTAAAATTGTAGGATAATCTGATTGAAAATTGTAATCTTTTAAATTGGAATGGCAGTTCAATAGAGATCGCTGATATTCTGGAGATTATTAGTGTGTGTCATAAGTTCGGCTTCGATGTTGTTATTCGATAGCTGTTTGACGTTCATCCTTGTTCCATTACATAGTTTTGGTGAGTTGAGATCTCTGAGAAGAATGATCGGAGATACAGTTTAAAGCCGAAGGCAGTGTAATGGGATTCCTGGTAGTAGTAAAAGGTTTAGAAATTACATAGGGAAGTTCATAGTTTCTTCAACTTTTACCATGGTGTCGATCGATTTGCATGTTCTCCCATCATCGGGTATTTTCTTTTGAACATTAAAGTTGATATCGTCGACAATATTATTTTAAGTTGCCAAAATTGCTCTTTCAAATAGCCAGTCCAGATTAGTATAGTCGTGAACAATGTCTGGATAAATTCGCTATACTTCAGAAACCACTGTCGAGTTTAAGGAGGCTGGTCGTCTGATCAGTAGGATATGTGACTTCGCCTATTTGTAAAAGTTGTTGAGCAAAATGTGCTGTTGTTTTGTCTTTCCATAGTTCAACTGTCATATTGTTTTGTTAATCGCAGTATTTGATGTATGGTCAGAGATGTGATTTTTTTAAGCATGCATTCATCTCGTCTGCTGGTGTTGATTTGGGGATAACTGGAAGTGTTGTCAAAAAACCCTTGAGAGCATGAGTAGAGCTTCTCCCATCACTTCAGGATTTCCTCGCAGGTTTTCGAGTGATTTTTTTTTTTTTGTGACAATCTGCATTCGTCCCAGAAGATAATTTTAGCTTAGTTTAGAAGTTCACCCCGTCCAGTTGCTCTTGAGATTTTACATGCCGGGAATTGTTCTTCGGCTATATTCAGCGGTAGTTGTAGGGCGTCCTCCCTCAGTAAGTGTGGCTGCAATGCCAGATGATGCCAGTGAGAGTGCGATGTGTTGCTTAGCAACCAGCAGTAGACCAGTAATAGATTTATTAGAAACGTTTCCCCGGTACCGCCTAGTGCGTCCAAATAAATAATTCCGCCAGTTTTGTTGTCCATGATAACGTCGTAAATTTCCTTTTGGTTTTCATCGAGGAGTGGTTTGTTTTGAGCAATGTATCGAAGTAGTTCGTTGACGTTGTAACTTTTTTTCCTTTGTAATTTCGAAGTTTAGCACACTGCCTCCCAAATTGCACTAAGGTCAGGTTGTTTATTGCTAAACATCTATCTTCCAAGCGAATGAGTGTTTCATTGAAGATGTCGGATTTAGTACAGTATATCATCACTCATACCCTCACTGAAGGAGCCGCATAGCTGTTTTGGATTCGATGCGTTACATGTTGCTAAAATTATGGCGAATAAACCTCTCATTTGTTCAGCCGAGCCTTTGAGTGGGGCTTCTTGTAGTGTTAACTCGCAGTGGTTGTCGTTTTCTAGTAGTCCTGAGCGTTGGTATGCTTCTCTGTACGTCTAGCATAGATAACCGTCAACAGTCTTGAGATCTGTGAAACGTCTTGTTCCCCTATTTCGTGTAGTAGCATTCGGAGATAAAAACATTCGGCGTTGTTCGGATGTACGGCGTATACTTGGCCTGGAGCGCCTGTTTTCATGATTCCTGGGTGATCTCCTTCTGGAATTCCTTGCTTTTGTCATTTAAACTCGTATGATAGGTAGAGACCTCGACATATAGTAATGTTTTCGCGAATGGATCCGTTTGGCACAGTTGGTAAAAAGATGTTAATGTTATGTTCTGAGGTGGTTTGCTTGCAATTTTTCTGGAAATGTCTTTTGTGAAGTAAACTCTCTTTCCATTCTCCAAATGTACTGCACAGCTGGTTCGTGTTCGTGTACGGGAAAACTGAAAATCCGTCGCACTGCTTCGTTACCGTCGATGTATCTTTCCATTTGGTACATGAGGCTCCAGTCGTTTCTGTTTCGTTGTTCGCTGTCTTTGTGTTTGAAATACTGCCATGTCACTGCCATTGTTCACATATTTACGGACGTATGCGACGGATTTCACTGATTTGCAGTATTCTACGTTGATGTGTGCATGGAATATTCTGGAAAGCTGTGTGCTATATGGCACTATACCTATTTGCAGTTCGTCGCTGGTTCGTGTTCGTATTACTGCTGTGAAGCCACCGATTTTTGGTTATCGTCTTCTGCATTTGGAATAGCCATTAACTCCGGTTTGTGTGTCGTCAAAGTATGATTTTGGGTATTTTTGTGTACATTTTCCATCACTCACACATGGCAAATTGGGGTTTAATAAACCGCGTGGTCCGTGAATCACGTTTTTCATTACTACGTCGTACAGTTCCAGATCTTCTTGTGGATTGGGAAATTCAGCTTAGATGATTTTGTCGATTGCGTGGGATGAATTCTGTCGTGTTGCCATATGAGGTTGTGTGAGTGGGGCAGTCCTCATTATTGCCTTCGATTGCGTACATCCAGCATCTAACGGTTCCAAAGATAAATTTTGTGATAACTTCAATAAATTTCATTTGTTTTTGTCAGAAAATTCGGACTGTTCTGTCGCGTCTATGCATGGCAGCTTGTCCGTATCTTAGTTGTTCTATGATTTCTGGCCACCACAAGTTGCATGTTAATGTTATGAAGAGGTCAAGTCGTTCATATTCTCTTATGTATGTCACGGCGTCTTGGGTGTACTCGTGCATGTGTCTCAGACTTCCATTGTATGACGAGGGTAAGATTACCATTGTTCCAATTTCGTCATTGTTTCCGTCATTTATGATTGCGTCTCGAAGACGGATGTATTCTTCCATGCGTAGTTTCTTCTGATTCAGTCTTGAGTAAAGCATCCGTTCCGCTTCTATTTTTGCTTACATATCTACCAGGAATTTTTGGAATAAACGGGGAGTGTTGAGAATGTGATTGTATGTTTCATCGTCTCTGATCATTCAACGGTAAGCATATCACTCCTTGAAAGTGACTTTTTTGTTTGTTTCCACGCCTGTTTCAGGTTGGGTTTGTTTCACATTAAACTGATATCCGTCTTTCCCGTGCACAAATGTCGATAGATATTGTAGCGCATCATTTGAACAGTGTGTCTCTGCATTGCGTTGTAATCCTTCACTTCTTCATTGTACAATTATGACTCAGCTTGTGTTTTCTTTGTCCACAATCACGATGGTGACTTCGCCTATCTGAAGTGCATTAAATCGACGTTCGTGTTCTCCATGAGGTCTTTTGTTGACTCGAATTGTAACTTTATAAGTCATCAGAAATCATTCGGTCTAGTGCCGTTTTGAGTATGTGAAACACACGATTGTATTCGTCTAAGCTCCTCTACACATCTGGGACTACGTCTCGTCTCAGTCCTATGATATTTGTGCACTGTCGATCAATTTCTGTTTCTCCATTTACAATGAAATATACTTGCAGAAATTTATGGTCTTCGTTGGGCATTGGTAGTAATGATCCCATGTTGTGATAGATTTGTCCTTCGATTGAAAATACATGATCGACTTCTTCTCTGGTAGTGTTGATCGAAGTGACACCGAAAGAAGTCATTAGGGAGCATGCGCTGTACGCTTTTATATTTTGAAGAAAGTGTTTTGATTCTGGAGTTTCCCCGGTCATGTAAAGAAAAAATTCTGCGGAGATGCTTCCAGTGGCGGTAATCGAATTTTTCCATTCATGCAACAGAATCCTGATGTTTCTCTATTGAATTTTTTTGCGTTGCAAAATTGGCAGATATTATCCATTTTTACGATTATGATATGTTTGTGTTTATTATATTCTTTCGTCAGATCGTAATGGAATGCTTCATTTGTTAGGCTGTACGGTTTATTTGCCCCCGTCCGCGCTTCTCGTAGGGTGATATTTTCATGGTTGGCTTGAGTTCGTAGTCTTTTGATATAAGATTGTGTCGCAATTCTTGATTATTCAGTCCGTTAATATCGTTGTTCTTCGGTTTCTCTGCTTCTTACGGTGCTCATTCTCGTTCGTTGGTAACTTAAACGTACTTCACGCTCTTCGTCTGTTTCGTTTTCTGGCTGTTCTTTTTGTTTTCGCTGTTTTGCTTCAGAACTAGGAAGATCTCTTTTACGTTTGGACAATGTGTAAAATATAAATCGAATCAACTTTTTATTGACAAATACACTAAGTACACTTTTCACACTTTATTTTCGATTCAGTCATTATATCACTTTGACTATTCACACTTAACTGTTTTTTTTTATTCACTCACTGCACAACTTTTCCGGTTGCTCCATATAGTTCAATATCCCTTGTTAGTCCAATCTGGAACGGGTCCCACACACAATATTCTAGAATGGAACACACAAGTTATTTGTAAGCAGTCTCCTTTGTAGACTGATTGCATTTCTCCAGTATTCCTCCAGTAATCCTAATAAGAATCTGATGTTCGAATCCCCTACCAATGGGTAGCCCCACCAGTGACGAATTCCAGAACACATCAAAAAGGCTTCGAATGGTCCACAATGTTCCAGAACATTCCAAAACATTCTAGAGCGTTCTGGAATGTTTCACAATGATCTGAGATGTTCCCGAACATTCTGAAATCTTCCCGAATTTTCCAGACTATTTCCGAACATTCCGAATCATTGTGGAACATTTAGGAACATTTTGGAATATTGTGGAATGCTCTCGAATATTCTGTAATGTTGTGGAATTTTCTATAAATTTCTAGAGGGCGGAACTTTCCAGCCCTTATACCTTATAAAGGACGCTCTCCAGGTTTTTACGGGAACCTTCTTCATGAATAGGAATAGAGGGCTACCGCACCCTCCATTGGTATATGAAAAAGATGTATAGTAGACGTTTCAGGTCGATGGAGACAGGGTGGCCAAGGGTCGAAACCCCAGGCTTGGCCTCCATGCCTCTCACTTCTCGTCCCTAAACCACCCCCTCCGATTTTTTTTTCTTTTCTTCAACGGGAAGCAGGTTGAGTAAATCTTTTTTATTCGTACAAGCATAAATACAGTGTAAAGACCGCCCTTCCATCGGAACCAAATGTTGGACACTACGCTTGAGTCGGCTACCATGAAGACGTGTGCAAATCCTTCTACTGGTCTTTGTTTTTCTTTTCTTTGGGGGGGGGGTGGGGGGGGGAGGGGGACAAGGCGTACAAAAGGCTTTAGTAACAAGATGCGGGGGTTGTAAAAATACGTGCATCCGTGAAGAAGAAAAACTGAAAGTAAGCTAAGAGGTATGACGCCGTAGACAAAGAGGGAAGAAGGGGCGGGGGGCGTGATAAGACTTGTTCGGCAGATGGGGCGCCGGGGCAGAGTGAGCAGGTGTCAACATGCGAGGCCTGGGCGCTGTGTCCCCGACAGCACCATGTGGCAGGAGGGCCGAAAGGACGGCGAAAACCAAGGAGGGGGGGGGGGGGCAGTATAATTGGGGGGATGCCTGGCCTGATCTAGGATAGTGCATAATAGAAATGGGGTTGTGTTCAGTCCCCTTCCCCACTGTGAGGTACGATATACAAATGTAGTTTGGGTGGGAGGCTCACACGTCAGTAGCGGGTGCGAGATTGCCGACTCCGTGTGGCACCATCTAGGTGTGTGGGGGTGACGTAAAGATCCAGCGAGGAAGGTGCTCTATTTTCACTGTGGGCGGTTTCTAAATGCTACCAAAGTCAAGGCGTGATTTTAAATGGTTCAAATGGCTCTGAGCACTATGGGACTTAACTTCTGAGGTCATCGGTCCCCTAGAACTTAGAACTACATAAATCTAACTAACCTAAGGACATCACACGCATCCATGCCCGAGGCAGGATTCGAACCTACGACCGTAGCAGTCTCGCGGTTCCTGACTGTAGCGCCTAGAACCGCTCGGCCACCCCGGCCGGCAAGGCGTGATTTATCGCCAACAGTATACAGGTCAGTGATCGTTCATCTCTTGACCAATATAATAGCATGATTTTTGGCGGTGGGGAAATGAGCGTTCTCAGGATGGATAAAAGTTCGTGGACCAACTGAGTCCGACGGACCGCAAGGATAGCAGGCAACGAACTGTCGACCCAGTTTTCAGGTATCACTGGTGGCGGAACGAGTCAGGTGGCGGGCGTCGTCCGTGAGGTGGAAAACTGAACAAAGCGGAGTGTCCGATAATCCGATTGCCTGAAGACGTTGATTTAAGGCGAATTTTCCATGTGTGACACGGTACCATGTTGCCCGGACGTTGGAAGGAAGGAAATGGTGGTGGACATGACGCCAAACCGTGAGCCACCACGTTGATGGAAGTCTGAGTGCAACATTGTTATGGGATCACAAGCCGCGACATTGTCGCGAATAAAACAGTGACCCGTATACACAATAAGTTTCCTTTAATTTACGTCTATGGTCACAAACTTTTTGTTAACAGATTACCGTTTTCGGCCTATAATGACCATCATCAGATCTGTTTTATAAAAACATAGTCCTAATGTACTACAGCCATAGTGGCATCGTCAAATGTTAAATGCAGAATCAGCATCAGCATCGTTATATATATATATATATATATATATATATATATATATATATATATATATATATATATATATATATAACGATGCCCCAATATATTTATATATATTTGACTACGTACTGATAAGAAATCGAAACCGCATTTTAAACTGTGAGTATTTCTAGGGGAAGATGTGGGCTCTGACCATAATTTATTGGTTATGGACAGCAGATCAGAACTCAAGACTTGGCAAAAGGTTAGGAAATTAAGGAGACTAAACCTAGATAAACAGAAAGAAGCGGACGTTGTTGTGACATTCAAAAGCAGCATTAGGAAAAGTTGATCTGAAACAGGGGAAAGGAACACTATAGAAGAAAAATGGGGAGATTAAGTGATGAAATAGTGAAGGCATGGGAGGATCACATGGGTTGAAGGACAATGCCTAGGAGACTTTCTTTGATAAAACAGGAGGTACTGAATAAAGCCGACAAGAAAAGGAAATATAAAAAAGCAGCAAATGAAGCAGGTGAAACGGAATATATACGTAAGAGGAGAATGACAGAAAATGCAAAATTTTGAAGCGGAAATGACTTGAGGACAACTGTAGAAACATGCGTGACTATGATAAAGATAAATATTGCCTACGGGAAAATTAACGATGGTTTTGTGGAAAAGAGAAGCAACGGTATGAATCTCAAGAGCACAGAAGGCAAGAGAGTACTCCGAAAAGATGGAAAGCTGCATGATGGAAGGAATATTTACATGACCTATATCAGAGAAACACACTTGAGAACAATATTACAGAAAAAGAAGAGAATGTAGGTGAAGATAAGATGGGAGATATGAAACTTCGAGAAGAATTTGACAGATCACTGAAAGAGCTAAATAGAAACAGGGCCACTGAAGTAGACGACATACCAACAGAATTACTGAGATCCTTGGGAGAGCCAGCCATAACGAAACTTTCACCTCGTGTGCAAGATGTAGCCGGCCGGGGTGGCCGAGCGGTTCTAGGCACTACAGTCTGGAACCGCTACGGTCGCAGGTTCGAATCCTGCCTCGGGCATGGATGTGTGTGATGTCCTTAGGTTAGTTAGCTTTAAGTAGTTCTAAGTTCTGGGGGACTGATAACCACAGCTGTTAAGTCCCATAGTGCTTGGTTCAAATGGCTCTGAGTACTATGGGACTCAACTGCTGAGGTCATTAGTCCCCTAGAACTTAGAACTAGTTAAACCTAACTAACCTAAGGACATCACAAACATCCATGCCCGAGGCAGGATTCGAACCTGCGACCGTAGCGGCCTTGCGGTTCCAGACTGCAGCGCCTTTAACCGCACGGCCACTTCGGCCGGCCCCATAGTGCTCAGAGCCATTTTGCAAGATGTAAGTAATGAGACAGGCGAAATACCACCAGACGTCAACAGTATAATAATACCAGTTCCAAAGAAGAGAGGTGCTGAACGGTCTGAATTCTATCAAACCTTTAGTTTAATCGGCCATGGTTTCAAATTAGTTACATTAATTACACAAAGAAAATGGAAAAATTGGTAGAAGTCGACCTTGTGGTAGATCATTCTGCGATCTGGAAAAAATGTAGGAATAAGCAAGGCAATATTGACGCTACGTCGTATTTAGAAGATAAGTAGTTGAAGAAAGGAAAACCTACGTTTATTGCATTTGTAGATGTAGAGCACCAATAGAGAAGGAAGTGGGACAGGTGTATTTATCAGGCACAATTCCACGTTTCATTAACTGCATAGTGCATAGTACCGCTGTTTGTATCGTGGTAGTCGTTCGAGGGTGGAACGGTAGCGAAATAGCTTGAAGGTGGTTCAATTTGCCATCTGCCAAGCACGTAATTGTGAACAGCAGATTAACCATGCGGATGTAGGGTTGTAGCCTCTCACCATGTTATTCAATCTGTACACTGGCCAATCCGTGAAGAAAACGAAGGAGAAATTTGGAAAAAGGATTTGATTTTTCTGGGAAGAAATAAAAATTTTAAGGTTTGCCGGTGAAAGCAGTCGATTGGTTGATTTGGGGGAGGGGACCAAATAGCGAGGTCATCGTTCCCATCGGATTAGGGAAGGATGGGGAAGGAAGTCGGCCCTGCCCTTTTAAAGGAACCATCCCGCCAATTTCCTGAAGAGATTTAGGGAAATCGCGGAAAACCTAAACCAGGATGGTCGAACGCCGGTTTGAACAGCGTCCTTCCGAATGCGAGTCCAGTGTGATAACCACTGCGCCACCTCGCTCAGTAATGACATTGTAACTCTCACGGTGACGACAAAGGACATGAATCAGTAGTTGAACGGAATCGGTAGTGTCTCGCAAAGAGATCGTAAGATGAACATCAATAAAGGTGAGACAAGGATCGTGGAATGTAACGGAACTAAATCAGTTGATGCTGAAAGAATTAGATTAGAAACTGTGACACTAAAAGCGAACCGTGCGCGCTTTCGCTATCTAGTCTACAGCGCAGTATAACATCTCTGCCGGTCGCCCAGCAACGCGAACTTTCACTTAATAGGCTCACGCCCATTGGTTGCTCGCCACTGAATAGATGAAGGCCATTCGGGCACCTGCGAGTGGCAGTTATGTGGGGGTCTGCAAGGTTACAAGCACGTGCCAGAATCGGGCCGTATTTTGCACTGCCAATCTGACGTTGGTTGGAAATACGGCGCTCGGATCGCAAGACGGCCTTGGTTCTACCCTGCTGCTTTTCACCCTTCCGACACACATGCGGAATGGAGCAGCGGAAACATAGGGACTGTCTTGGCGAGCACCTTATTCTGTGCTCCACGGGGGCTTGTACTCTATGCTTCTCTTAAACCACTTCTTAAGAAGCAAGAATTATATTAATACCTTCAGCTGCTGACGGGCGCTGATATATGTCAACGGGGACAGGTGAAAATGTGTGCCCCGACCTGGACTCGAACCCGGAATCTCCTGCTTACATGGCAGGCGCTCTATCCATCTGAGCCACCGAGGGCACAGAAGATAGCGCGGTTGTAGGGACGATCTCGCGCACGCCTCCCGCGAGACCCACATTCTCACCTTGCATGTCCACACACTACATTCGTAATGTCCCACCCCAACACACACATTACTCGTGGAAGACATTCTTACCAAGTCCCGTAAGAGTTCGTGGAATATGTGTGCATCCCCACAGAAGAAGAAGATCATGTCCGAAAGAACAGACACCATATCCATATGAGTATACACTTCCTAAGAAGTGCTTACCGATAACTAAGTTCGTGAAATGAGTTTGATCTTACATGCGTCAGTGGCATTAGCTACCATACCAAGCTCCTCGCTAGCTACACCGTTTCAATTTTTCATATTTGGGCAGTTAAGTAACTATATATACGAAGACAGTAACTTGTTCTCGAAAGAACAGTTACTGTTGATGACCGTGCAGTTTTTCCCTGGAATAAATGATAACTGACATCGAGGTATAACAACAACACCTGTCGGCAGCTGAGGTTGTCAGCTAGTTATCAGTTAAGTAACTGATTATGGTTGCAGTGGAGATGATATACACTACTGGCCATTAAAATTGCTACACCACGAAGATGACGTGCTACAGACGCGAAATTTAACCGACAGGAGGAAGATGCTGTGGTATGCAAATGATTAGCTTTTCATAGCATTCACAAAAGGTTGGCGCCGGTGGCGACACCTACAACCTGCTGACATGAGGAAAGTTTCCGACCAATTTCTCATACACAAACAGCAGGTGACCGGCGTTGCCTGCTGAAACGTTGTTGTGATGCCTCGTGTAAGGAAGAAAAATGCGTACCATCAAGTTTCCGACTTTGATAAAGGTCGGATGGCAGCCTATCGCGATTGCGGTTTATCGTATCGCGACACTGCTGCTCGCGTTGGTCGAGATCCAGTGACTGTTAGCAGAATATGGAATCGGTGGGTGCAGGAGGGTAATACGCAACGCCGTGCTGGATCTCAAAGGCATCGTATCACTAGCAGTCGAAATGACAGGCATCTTATCCGCATGGCTGTAACGGATCGTGCAGCCACGTCTCGATCTCTGAGTCAACAGATGGGGACGTTTGCAAGACAACAACCCTCTGCACGAACAGTCCGACGACGTTTGCAGCAGCATGGATTGTCAGCTCGGAGACCATGGCTGCGGTTACCCTTGACGCTGCTTCACAGACAGGAGCGCCTGCGATTGTGTACTCAACGACGAACCTGGGTGCACGAATGGCAAAACGTCATTTTTCCGGATGAATCCAGGTTCTGTTTACAGCATCATGATGGTCGCATCCGTGTTCAGCGACATCGCGGTGAACGCACATTGGAAGCGTGTATTCGTTATTGCCATACTGACGCATCACCCGGCGTGATGGTATGGGGTTACACTTCTCGGTCACCTCTTCTTCGCATTGACGGAACTTTGAACAGTGGACGTTACATTTCAGATGTGTTACGACCCGTGGCTCTACCCTTCATTCGATTCCTGCGAAACCCTACATTTCAGCAGGATAATGCACGACCGCATGTTGCAGGTCCTGTACGGGCCTTTCTGGATACAG
The DNA here is from genome assembly GCF_021461395.2 of Schistocerca americana. Classification (NCBI taxonomy): domain Eukaryota; kingdom Metazoa; phylum Arthropoda; class Insecta; order Orthoptera; family Acrididae; genus Schistocerca; species Schistocerca americana. Next base: position 106,141,414 of record NC_060120.1, read on the forward strand.
AAAATGTTCGACTGCTGCCCTGGCCTGCACATTCTGCAGATCTCTCACCAATTGAAAACGTCTGGTCAATGGTGGCCGAGCAACTGGCTCGTCACAATACGCCAGTCACTACTGTTGATGAACTGTGGTATCGTGTTGAAGCTGCATGGGCAGCTGTACCTGTACACGCCATACGCCATCCAAGCTCTGTTTGACTCAATGCCCAGGCGTGTCAAGGTCGTTATTACGGCCAGAGATGGTTGTTCTCGGTACTGATTTCTCAGGATCTATGCACCCAAATTGCGTGAGAAGTCTGTTCTAGTATAATATATTTGTCCAATGAATACCTGTGTATCATCTGCATTTCGTCTTGGTGTAGCAATTTTAATGGCCAGTAGTGTAGAACGCAGATCGGTTGTGATAAGAAAACCATTTCTCAAAAACAGAAGTTTGTTAGCATCGAATGTAAATTTAAGTCACAAAAGATTTCCGGACACAGTGGTCACGCAACTGCACGAACTACCAGCCTCGCCACCCCTCAGACCCACATTCTCAACTTACAGGCCGACCACACGCTGCTGATGGTAGTGCCACAGCTCATTAGCAGCTACTCGCAGTCTTCGTTGAGAGTTCCAGCTCGGTGTTCACCTGCACTGAAGGAATCATCGTCGTAATTATATATGTGGTGTCATTTCTTTCGGGAATGTCCGAAAGAACAGATACAACTTATATAAATTTAAGTGTGAGGAAATTTTCTTTCTGAAGGTACTTGTCTTGAGTGTAGCCCTGCGTGGAAATGAAATAAGGACGATAAGGAGCTCATATTAGTAGAGAATAGGAGATTTTTAAATGTGGTTCTGTAGAAGAATTATGAAGATCAGACGAATATATCGAATAGCTAATGAGAGGATACTAAACTGAATTGAGGAAAGATGAATTTATTGGACAACTTAAGTAAAAAGAAAGGATCGATTGATATTACACATCGTGAGGCATCACGTATAGCCAGTTTGGCAAGGGATGGAGGTATTAGGAGATAAAAATCGTAGAGGGCGTTCAAGGCATGAGTATAGTAAGCAGGTTCAAATCGATGTGGATTGTAGTGGTTATTCAGAGATGAAGAGGCTGGCACAGAATAGATTAAGCTGGAGAGCTGCATTAGAGCAGTCTTCGGAGTGAAGACCTCAACACCAACACGAAGGATATTAATTACGGTTAGAGAAAAAGTTCTGAAGCTAAGTCTTCAAGAAGCAGTGTAAGTGAGAGATCCCATAGAAGTTCGAACAACACACTTGCAGGGGTTCTAGATTCATAATGAGCCGTGCTGAAAGGGGGACTGTGTGAGTCCGCGGGGAGGAGAAGCTCGCTGGATGCAAGGAAGTGCCATCATGTTCACGCGCTGTAAGATAGTGTCCCCAGGCAGGTCAGAAATGTTGACATAGCAGGAAAGTACCACCTGCCATGGACTTGATAGATTTTTGAAATTACAATGAAATCCAGACCATCATCTGTTTACGGGGAAAGTTGAAAATGTGTGCCCCAACCGGGACTCGAACGTGGGGTCTCCTGCTTACATGGCAGACGGTGTATCCAACTGAGCCATTGAGGACACAGAGGCTACTGTGGCTGCAGGGACTTATCTCTGGCACGCTCCCCATGAGACCCACACTTCCAACTTACTGTCCACACACTACTGCCGCTGCTCACTATACTCATTACTCGCGGCAGTCAATCTACCGATTCACTTAAGAGTTGTTCAAACTATGCCTATTGAAACAGGGCGTTCCCACGAAGCTGATGACTACTGTGTAATTGCACTTTATTTGCGCGTTGAGAAACACCCCTTCTACGTCACTGTTGCCAAAGCATTACACATCGACTTGTGGCTAAGATGACTCGTTACTAATATTAGCAAAGGTGAAACTTCTATTTATTAAAGGATATCTGTTGATGTGGTAAAATGGATTTTATTAACCGTAATCCAAGAGAAATGATCATTGAAAACACAACTGACACTGGATTGATTTTAAACTTGAATTTAAAAAAAGGAATAAAGAATAGAGGGATAAAAAGAATAACATTTGGGTCGCCACCAGCGAGGTGTCGCTGGAAAATTCCGTCAGTTCACTGACGGTGATTGACGTATCATAAAATTAAAATTGTAGAAAACAAAATTAAAAACAGCGTAAAAGCGAAAAGAAAACAGTGGGAAAATCAGAGCAAAACCGAAATGATTTATATTCGATAGACCGAAAGGTTGTTACGTAATATGATTAAAAGATCGCGAGTTGCATTTAGATGACTTGACGACATGAGTGACCACCTGAATCACTACACAGCGAAAGAAGGATGTGCGAGATGGTGTGAGTGATCCCCCTGCTTCTCACACATCTCAGACGAACCGAAAACGTGATATTTGTCTACTTGTCCTAATTTAACTGTCAGAATGTTCCTCTGTGTTGCTGTCAACGCGCTGCAGCCTTACCAAATACTCGTGTCATGTTCGTAGCAGCAGGTGTTACGTATGCCATGCCCCCATAACTCAGCAGCGAAAATCGGCCAAGTCGCAGAACGCTGAACTCAGCGCAAGTGCGGCACTGACTCCAAGCCAGGGTAGTATACGATAATGTTAACTGAATGGATGCTGAACGGCCGGCCGCGGTAGCCGAGCGGTTCTAGGCGCTTCAGTCCGGAACCACGCGGCTGCTGCGGTTGCAGGTTCGAATCCTGCCTCAGGCATGGATGTGTGTGGTGTCCTTATTAGGTTTAAGTAGTTCTAAGTCTAGGGGACTGATGACCTCAGATGTTAAGTCCCATAGTGCCTAGAGCCATTTGAACCATTTTTTTGATGCTGAACGAAGAGTATCCTCTCCAGTTTCCTTTAACTTCTCTCCTCGCTTTTGTTGAGGCTCTCTCTCCCTGCTGCTACGACCAATCGGAGGACACGGTGCGAACGCCCCTGCAGTGACAGAACTATAATACTAACTTTTGCTACCATGGAGTCTGTAAAATATGGGCCGGCCAATCCATAGGCTAGGGCAAGTGGAAAGATCCCTGAAACTATCTTCTCACCCTCTAGGGAATGTTCCGAGCGCGCCGAAATAGGTGAGTAAGTAGTAAAAGGAAAATTTGGGTTATGGTTGTCAAGAATGTATTGAAAGATGTTATCGTACCCTCCAGGAAGCAACTTCCCAGGCCTTCAGAAACAGTTCCTACCTAACGGAGCATGCAGTCATAAAGCTGTGTTACTAACAGGCAACACCGTAACCTCCTGGTCTCCGAGACGGCTGACCGTTATAAGAGGGTTAATGTTGACCACTGCAAAGAGTAGCTTCCGTCCTCGGCATAGAAGTGGGCATTCAAGGACTTCCCAAGACTCTTGCGCTCAGAATCCCAGCACGTATTTGTCTCCCCAATGCAGAGTTAAGGTATAAATAATATGAAGGTAATCACTGCAGTAGACTTGATCGTGTGGTCAGAAAGGAAAGTAAGGAACCGTTTCTCTAAATCCGCAGTGTGTTCATACTGTGCTCATTCAAGCTGATACATCGAATGTGGTAATGGAGAAAAAAATAAAATTATCCTGTATGACACTCTTGTGAGTAAAAGTAAAATGGGAAACAGCTAGCGAGAATGGCCTGCCGCCTCTCAACCTTTTTCCTCCTTCCACCACAAATGTATCAGTATATTGTACCATTGTCAGTTAGTTCTTCTCTTTCTGCATGAGTTCAAATGGTTCAAATAGCTCTGAGCACTATGGGACTTAACTTCTGACGTCATCAGTCCCCTAGAACTTAGAACTACTTAAACCTAACTAACCAAAGGACATCACACACATCCATGCCCGATGCAGGATTCGAACCTGCGACCGTAGCGGTAGCGCGGTTGCAGACTGTAGTGCCTAGAACCTCTCGGCCACTCCAGCCGGCGCATGAGTTCACTTATAGTACAAGATGCATACACCGGTCCGCCATTTACAGCTTTTACACTATTTCCAAAATGCATCAATTAGTTGCATATTTAATGATTTCTTGACTGTCTCTCGTAATTGGTATAGACTTTTCTTTTTTCAGGTTGCCAGCTGTATGACCCGCTCGGATAGCCGAGCGCATTAACGCTCCACTTCTCCGATATGGGGAGGCGAACCTGCCCCTTATCGAAATCACTTCGCGGATTAACGAAGAGGACTGGAGAGCCGGCCAGCCTGGATGTAGTTTATAGGTAGTTTTCCTAGGTGAATACTCGATTGGTCCCAACATCCCGCCCGAGATACACGCTACGCATATATTTAGAAAAACATTCTCACGCTTGAACACGAGGTTCCTCCAGATAAAGACAGATGGGGATTGCTAATTAAGCCCCAAAGGCATGTGGCCATGAACTGCCACCAATATTGCCACAGACCATATAACAATGCCGACCCCATCACAGAAGCTGGAGAAATGCAAAGAAAAATCTCTAATTAAGAATATTTTACTATAGATTTTCCTGTGCGTCGAGTAATGTCACCAAATGTGTAAGGTGTCTAGTTTATTCTCGTTATGCAAGAAACGTGATGAGAGATTTATATTTCATATTTCTATGCTAAACATTTTTAAGCAGTAGTTTTCGATAATCGATATGTTACGCCACAGAGGTTCTGAGTACAAGCATTGTGATCTATGGTTACTAGTGGAACTGTCGTTGCTGTAGTATTCTAAGACACGCTAGTGAGAGAGTTGGGTGTTGGCTATGGTACTGAGCTGATGGAAATAGCTTGCAGAACAGAGAGAAGGATGAATTTTGAAATATGATTCGGTAAAGAGTAATTTCGTAAGTGAAGACGTCCAGGTACAATTGCTGCTGCATTGCTTGCTTGCGCGTAATTGTAATTTGTTTGAAGAACGGAAGATTTCAGTCGAATTCCTCGTTACTGGTTTGGGTTAGTTAGTTCATTGTTTGGACGAGAATAAGTAAAGTTGACAGTTTACATGCCTTGCACTCAGAAGTTAGTCTTTTACCAATTCAGTAATTAATTTCAAGCCAGAGTAATATTTCTTATAAAATAGAACCTTATGTACATATCACTGTAATAGAGAATGAGTTCATGATTCACAACATAGTTTTTAGAAATCGGTTTTCTTGGTATTATTAACCAACTTTAAATTGTATCACTCTCTTCACGAGTTTTATTTTCTCATTATGTGTGTCTGCGGAACAGTGACTAAAACTGAGAGATCCTCTCTTTAGAATAGTTGCACGTCCTTGCGTTACACTTACATAAGGTTTCTCTTTTATTTAGCTTGCTTGCTACTGCGCTGCATGTTTCATGATGATCACTTCGAGCAGTACCCAGTTTCCGTTGCCACAGGCAAGGCATATGAAATTTTTTAGGGCCAGTTTTACTGAAAATGCAGTGAGGTTACAGTTAGATCATTCACAGCCAACTTTGATTTTACAAAATTCATTATCACGTTCAGTCTAGTAAACATAATTTCAGATTTCATTTCACATGCAGACAGTTTTATTTCCCAGTGCAGTGTTACCTTTGCGTGCGCAGTAATCAGTGTTTACAAGTTGTTTAATCAAATCACATACATAAATTTATGGGGCATTTTTGAAGAAACATGTTGGTGATTTCTTTTTTCAAAATTCGTTTAGTAATTTATGTAGCATTTTTACAATGTTAGCTTTAGTGTTGCATTTGCACGTCACGTATTGTATTGTGACGTCGCGCAATGCAGTACCACTCACTGTACTGCGCAATGCAATTTCACAGGACGGCTCATTTAGGTTACATTTTTCGCTTCCTAATTAATTCGGATAAAGTAATGTAAAATATAGGTGTACAATTTGTTTTGACGACTCATTTATCATATAGTGTTTCCATGACTACACCACTTGCATTACTGAGGTTGACAACACACATACACCAGATATAAAGAACAGCAGTTCAATTTACTCCAGCTTCAGTTCACAAGATTGAGCATGAACATTACGAATAATGTTTCTGGTGCGTATCTGAACTGTTTTAATACACCATGTGTTGTGCTTTGTTAGTCATTGCAAATCAGTCAATTTGCAACTAACATTTTTCCTGATCACTTCCTTTTTCGAATGAGATCAGCTGCGTCTCAGATTTTGTAAAATAGAAGTAACTACGGATTATGTAGATGGTGATATTTTTCTATGACGACCCCTTAAGTGAGAAGATGATGAAATAGGTGAAATATATCCCTAGAACTTTTATCTTGCATGCTCCGAGTACACCACTCATCGCAGTGTAAAAGCTAATCAAACTTGATTTGTAGCTCTTGTCCTTTATAAATGCAAATCATTTAAGAAGACAGCCTTGCTGTGACATCCCACTTCGTCATGTTGATCACATGAACTGACGAAACTAGGGGCAGAAACTACTCAGGTGTCGTTGGCACGGAGAAGTTGATTAACGAAACAAGACAACAGGAACTACTCCTTCCACGTGGCCACAATGAGCTCAATGTTAATCTTGGCAGACTATGCTATGAAGCCAAGCCGTGACGCAATACGTCCCAGCAGCAGCTGTCAAATCTTTCTACTAAACAGGAGAAATAAAGTAAATGTTTACCGATACTACGTGACGTTGTCTAGGCTTTGTTTCTGGTTTAGCGAAACAATCGCTTGAAAGTAGCAACAAGAAACAATACTAACAACTGCTAATGACCCTGGCCAATATGACGTGCCCACGAAACGCCGTCACCGTTTTCTATGCAAAGACGTCTTTCCAGTTTAGTACTGAGCTCACTGCGTGCCCTAAGACAACAAGAATTGATCCCTGTGAGGTGTGGGTAAAGTCCGGATTGAGTGGCGTCACCTGGAAGCCTGTCTACTGTATGACGCGATTTATTCAACTGATATGAATGAGATGTAAACAGAAAAAAATAATGCCTGTAATATTATAAGTCATTTTTCCCAGTCTGATAATATTCTGTGACAAATATTGTAAATATTTTCCATTAATCGCAAAGATAAAGAATACTATATTTCCATACATTCCATTAAAGCATGGAACTTGAAGTATAATATATATATACAAGAGCCATATTGCTCGCCCCTGTTCTCTGTTATTCACCTGTTTGTTCTGTGTGCCCTTTGGAGCGATGTATGTATAACTCGCTGTCTGTATGAGCTTTAAGGTTACATTATAGAGAATAATAATGTTGCTGTCGATTTCTCAGCTGGCTTCGACTGTTTCAGTGGCGCTGAGTCCGCCATTACGCGTAGAAAAAAATATTTGAGTTTGCGGGCTTCACTCGCAAAGGAAAATAATTCTAAATGCTTTTATGAATTTTTACAGTCAGTTTTCAATATTAAAGTTAGTTAATATTTTTGATTACGAAACTTATTCAGAGATTTAACACCGTAAGGTTTAGGTGAGGCTCCACCTCTGGTTCAAAAAATTTTCAGTTAATTCGAAGGATTAAAAGTTAATTCTTGAAGAGATAAAGTTAAAGAAATTCATTGCAATTATTTTAAAAAATACACAGGTATTTGTACCGTCCTTTCTTTCTGTATAACATTAGATTCATCTGCTGCGAAAAGAAATCGTTTCATGTTCTATATTATTGCTGGGTTAGTTGCAGGTTACGTTACGTTGTCATTCATTGAAAGAGATCGTAACATTTCCGTTAACAATAAATAACTTTTTGCCTGCGTATTGAGATCAAGTCACGCTACTTATATTTAAGACGCATTTAATCGTGCTCAAAATATACGTGACGCACCCAAAAACAATATTCAGAATTTAAACTGCTACGTTACATTAACATCGCTGTACGTTGCGACTGACGTCTGCCCACGTATTTCAAACCGTACGTAGAAATCTGCTCTGACTTATACGAAATAACCAAATTAATTCAACACCACAAAAATTACGCAGAAAGAAAGTAATGGAACATCCGGAATGAAAGCAAAATGTAATGCAGGCATCAAAGTTAGGATAACAAAGCCGTTAGAGACCTACCACAACCGAAGACTGAAGCTGGTAAAAGTAAATTTGTTCTCAACACGATGTTAGGTTTGAAGAGGGTAGCGCTTTAGTAGGGACGTCGTGTTGGAGGTGCTGTGCCCTTTCCTTACTCCGACCTTGCAACTAACTAGCCCAGCCAATTATAGTAGACTCCGAAACACAAGGCACCTTGACATTTTTCACGTTAACAAATCATCGCCAGAGCAGAAAAGAGCTATAAGAGAGAGAAATGCAAAATCCTTGGTCTTAATGTGTTCTGGAATTAAACTCTAACCTCATGTCATCGCCATTTGGCGTTTTATATAGCAACAGCTGTGTTTTCAGACAAAATTACGCGAATTTGGCTCCGTGTATTTATTTCAACAGTGTTCAAGTTGACAAATCTGAGACACCATCGATGAGCGACGTTGTATTCTCGAGAATGCAAGTTGTTATACATAATAATTAATGAATGAAAATTAGACTCAAGAGATTTTACATCCGTTGTGGTCGTTGCCTTATTCTCTAGAAGGTTAGGTTCATGTGACCTACTTTAAACAGTCATATGTGCTATCTGCGGTAACATGATTTTTTTTTCAGTTGGAAGATGATTTATCAAAATCACTTTCTTTAACCGTAATTTCTTTGCGTAAAACTATATCGCTTGATTTTTTGTGATTACCTCCAGCTTTTCTCATAGATATTGTTCTTATCTGAATGTTTCTCGCCGGTCGCTGTGGTCGAGCGGTGCTAGGCGCTTTAGTCCGGAACCGCGCGACTGCTACGGTCGCAGGTTCGAATCCTGCGCCGGGCATGGATGTGTGTGATGTCCTTAGGTTAGTTAGGTTTCAGTAGTTCTAAGTTCTAGGGGACTGATGACCTCAGATGTTAAGTCCCATAGTGCTCAGAGCCATTTGAACCATTTTGTATGTTTCTCTCTTCCAATAGTAGGCGCTGGAACACTGTACACATTATTTAAGTGGACAGCAGTCATATACAGGGTGAAATTTATTTAAACCCACGAACTCTGGGAGGTTGCACGGGGCACAAAGACAAATATTTTTGTCTAATGTCATTATTTCCTGTGAACAATTTTTAATCCGACAGAGTGCGTATTCGGTCTTCAGTTGTAATAAACCGATTTTTTGTTTTGTACTTTGCTCTTCAGTTGTAACAGAAGTCTGACATTCACAATTAGTTCTACGTCTTCATCCAGCACAGAGGTGTACAAATTCTCCTTCCCACCTGCTTGTATCTCCGCCGCAACCACTAATACGGCTCAACCTGCCGCAACGGGACCCAAGAGAGCTTGTGTACTGGAGCACAGTGGTTAAAGCAGGCCAACTTGGGTTTCCGCAAGCCAGGCAAGCTTCGGGGCCTGTTCACCCTGGCGCATCTGACAACAGGTTGCGCTGTCAATCCAACGTAACTACAGAATAGCCAGGTACATACCTGCGTAGGTAGTTTTCTCCCAGCTCAGTTATTATAACGCTGGAAGCAGCAAAATAAACAAACCAAACTTAAAGGCAACACAGGAGAAATAAAAAATTGAGAAATGTATACCTGTCACGAAACGGAACCTAAGTCCAGCAGGGTAAACGTTTTTGTGTGCGTACGAGGAAGCTGCAAAAAATCGGTAGGTGTCTCGCAATGCAGACTGTGTAAAAAGTTACTGAACATTCATTCGGCGGCATCGAATGTGGTACGTCATAATCACCTTGAGGTTGAAGTTCTTTTGTCTGTGTTTGCTTTAACCATAACATATGTTTTTGGGCGGGGCAATAAATGAATGCACAGCTCTCTGCAATGGAACTCTATTCCTTGCACTCAAAGAACTATTAGATAACACCAACCTATAGAACTCCCCCCCCCCCCTCCCCACACACACACACACACACACACACACACCTCTGAGAGATTCAAAACAACCGCCAACGACATCTTCAACTGTTCCACTGTCCGCCACCTTGTTTTCACACCTTCAACTGTCTGCCATTAAGTTTTTACAGCTGGTAAACAGTGACAGTGACAACTCAATACACAGAATTTGACAGTGAAGAAGATGACGAAAAATGAAAACGTAAGTGAAACATAATGTAGACAGATACACACACACACACACACACACACACACACACACACACACACACACAAAACCGCAACCATTCAGATAAAATGATGTATTTCAGTCATAGCCATAACAGTTTAGAAATCGTAATTTTTGAGTAAATATTATGCCTACATTAAGTTGTATATAGTTGCAGATGACAAACTGTAAAGAAAAACAAACACAGTAAAAACGTAATACAGCAGGAAAATCAAACCGTATGGTAAGAAGGTATGAATATATAATTTTATGTGCTCTTCAAAAATCGCTAATTACAATTTAGAAACTAATATTTACATGTATTTAAACAGTAAAGAACATTCCTCATGTTTAACAGCCATAAAATAAAAAAAAAACACCGATGATGTTGCAACTGCAGTGAAACATGTCTGGGACAAAAAACAAACTTGTGTTTTGCTAAAGGTGGACGCCACCCAAAAACATATGTTACGCCATGTCTGTAATTTCGGTCAGCAGTTTCCTTATCCATGAACATTTTGAAAGAAGATAAAGACTTAGTGGCTGACAAATGTGTGGAAACGTGCTAAGGACTTAAGGCCATTTAACGCTATATTGGTTTTCAAAATTTAGGGCGAACATTGTTTGAGATAGGAAAAAAAATATGGCTCAGTCGATATTACAAACCACATTCTGAGGGTATGTAACGCAGTGTCAAGAAAGCTTAGTATAAAAGAAAAGCTTCTTATTTTACACATGTGCTTATGTACTTTTTAGATTAACATAATATGAAAAACGAACTTCGTGCAGGCTACAGTGCATTGGGGAATTTAGAATGAACTATTTTGGCCACTTGAAATAAATTCAGCGAATATGCAATACACATCCTGGAAAAAGTAATTAAAATTGCTATGAAGGAGTCATCTTTGGCTGGAACACATTAAGGTTACAGAAATTAGACTTCGAAAACCTTACTTTAGTTGCTGTTGCAGTATAATACACATCTTCAGGTTCTCAAGTAAAAAGGATCTAGACTTTTAGAGATGGTTCTGCTTACTACAGAAAACAAGTATTAGCGGTAACCTGACGGTGGTTCGAACTGAGAGTAGCCAGAACTAGTCGAAAGCGAGCGAAGTTGCAGAGAAAACCGTTCCTATCGAAATAAATAAATGAGTCAGAAATACGCCGAAAAGGAAAAATGTACAAATAGAATCCATCATTTTCTGACTTACAGTGAACTCATAACACAACGAAAGCGTACAGATAAACTCCTACGTAGCGTAGCACAGTACGGAGACGGGCAGGCAAACGAGACTCATTTAGCCTGCTTGGATTGGGCACGGCTTGGCTTGGACGGGAGTAAAGCAGCCTGCCAGTTCTGCTGATAACCCGCGGCGGCTTGCCTGCCGGGGTAACTAGCAAACACGGGCAGGTTAAACGCCGGATGTGTACACCTCTGCTAGTGGAGCAGTACATCTGTACACTGATATGGTCGCTGCTTACTACATAGCAAACCACAGTGGACGAGCAGCACAGCGGGTTTGACAACAACAATATCCCAGTCGCCGTACCCCACATTATTCGACGTTTGCTGCTGCCTGTCAACTTCTGTGTGAGACCGTCTCATTTAGCAGATTACCTGCACAGGAACGAAGTCGCACAGTACGAACTCTGCAGTTTGAAGTAGGTGTCCTGCAGCGTGCGGAGCTACATCCCTCCACCAGCACTCGTCCAACTGCGCGTAACATGGGGACGAATCAGACGGATTTAAGAAGTATCCTTCATGAGCAATTGTTACATCCATTTCAGTTAGTGCGTGCGCAATCTGGATCCAGCTTATTATGTACTCAGAACTCAATTCTCGTTGTGGTGATAGACTAGTTATTAAATGCATTCAACATTTCCACTTCCTATGCTATTTACAGATGAAGCAACGAGAAAATGGTACAGATGGCTCTTAGCACTATGGGACTTAACATCTGAGGTATTCAGACCCGTGGACTCAGAAGTACTTAAACCTAACTAACCTAAGGACATCACACACATCCATGCCCGAGGCAGGATTCGAACCTGCGACTGCATCAGCCGAGCGGATCTGGACTGAAGCGCCTAGAACCGTTCGGCCACAGAGGCCGGCATAAAGCAACGTCAGGGCGTGACGAGGTCTCCAACATCCGTAGTTCGCATCTTTGGAGCGAGTTTAATGCAAATGACATATTTACTGGCACTCATCAAGTGCGTTTCTACGTGAATGTGTGGGCAGGTGTTGATTTAATTGGGCCATATCTCCTACCAAGACCATTAAACGGCAGACATTATTACAATATCCTCGCCAGAGCATTGCCAGAATTGCTGGATGACGTGCTATTCGCTAGAAGACGGCGCATTTTGTACCAACATTACGGTGTGCCGGCACATTTCAGTCGTCCTTTCCGTCGATTCTTGAGCCGACAGTCTGCAGAAATGTGTATTGGCGGAGGTTGGGGACTGATTTGGTGGAAGAGACCAAACAGCGAGGTCATCGGTCTCGTCGGATTAGGGCAGGCTGAGGAAGAAAGTCGGTCGTGTACTGTCAACGGAACCATCCTGGCATTTGCCTGAAGCGATGAAGGGAAATCACGGAAAACCTAGATCAGGATGACCGGGCGCGGGATTGAACCGCCGTCCTCCCGAATGTATTGTCGGAGGTGATCTTGTAGGAAGGCATACTCGATCCTCTGATTTGACCCCTCCGGACTTTTTTTGTGTGGTAAAGGACGCACACCCTCGTTTCCAATACCCCTGTTGAATCAGAAGAGGATCTGGTTGACTAGATGGTAGCAACAACAGGAGAAATTACAGACGCTCGTGCAGTCTTTGACCGTGATAGGCAGAGCACAACCTTATGGAGGCATTTTTTAACCTCTACTGTAAACGAAGAAATTGAGTTGCGGTAATGTTGTTGACTCTTGAAATATAAAGAATTAAAAATTGCTTGTGTTACTTTTCGTCTACTATAAGTAACATTTGATGTCGTAAAATCATGCCTCAGAAAAACATATTAGAATAAGGATTTGAATTTCCCATGCAACTTTTCAGTGTTTGTCGGTTTGATTAATTTTCATCTAGAGAAAATTCCCTCTACCAGTTTAAAAAATCCTCAGAGGAAAATGACATTAGAGAAAAATATTTATTAAGAACTGCATTGTGCAATACGCAGCATTGGTATGTTTCATGAGAGACGATCGATTTCGGTCCAGTATCAGACCATCATTGGGTCCAATAACAATCTCAGTTACGCATTTGCTTAATTGGCATAACAGTTATCACATGTGCAACGTTCTATTATTCATACTGGCTGTAAGTATGTAACATTTAACTTCATAAACGTATTTGTGTGGTATATTTGTACAGTATAATATACCTTTACAGCTGAGTGTTGCATAATGCAGTTAACATTCACTAAAGCTGGACAACATCACCTCCATAAAAAGAAAAATATTTGTTTAGGTGTCCCATGCAACCTCCCATAGCATGTCGGTTTAAATAATTTTCACTCTGTATGTAAACGTTTACTGTCAAGACACTCTGTTTACATAGCTGCTGTGTTGATGTTCAACACTTTTCATGCTCGTTCTGGCTACTCAGTTGAACTTTGCTTACTTACTTCCGTTGTCTCAATTTTTTTTTCTTTATTGTATTTCAATTCCCCATCGGGGCGGGCTGGCAACAGCATATGCGCTGCTCTTCAGCCGAAAGACAGAGAACAAAACAATAGAAGACACTTAAAAACAGCAAAGAAGAGAATAAGGTGAACATAGATATAAAAAAGGGGGAACATCATGGAAGGCAATAGACAAAAAACGGGGTGACTGTAAAATGGAGATAAAAAACTGTTTAAAAGTAGCACACACAAAAAGCCACACACTGCGACGATTAAAAGAACACAAGGCACAGTATGACTGGAGCATAAAGGTGTTGACCGATGGCATAGCACATAACGTAACACTGACGGCGAATCTCAAGGCAGTACACAATTAAAATCACACCACTTGACGCACACGAGAAACAGCACTACACACAACACTGATGTGGCACACTGATGATGATCAATACAGAGGATCTGCCAGGTTCTAGGAGATGAGGGAGACCTGAAGAAGGGAGGGAGGGGAAGAGATGGGGGAGGGGAGCGGGGGGGTGCGCGGAAGAGGGCCAGGTAGGGAGGGATGTGGGAAGGAGAGAGGCAAGTATGGGGTGCAGGTCTCAGGGGAGGGGGGGACGGAGGAAAATCCGCTCTGGGAGAAGGAGGAAAGAGGAGAAGGGGGCCCTGAGGAGGGGGGGGGGGGACAAGGCCAGGTTATAGGTGGAAGGAAGGGTAGATGTCACGGTGAAGTTCGTCATCTGGGAGGGGGAGGCGTTGGAAATTGCCCTGATGAAGGAGATGGAGGGTGTGGAGGTGGAGAGAGGGAGGGATACAGCGATAGAGGCGCTGCAACGGGCGGGGGGTGGAGAGGAAGGAGGAAACCAGAGGGTGGGGGGGATCAACCCTGCGAACAATGTAAAGGATGCGGAGATGTTGGAGGAACAGGAGGAGGTGGGGGAAGGGGATCAGTTCATACAGGAGCCGTGTGGGGGAAAGAAGGCGGATACGGAAGGCAAGGCGGAGCGCATGGCGTTCAAGGATTTGGAGGGCCTTGTAAAAGCGGGTGGGGGCGGAGATCCAGGTGACGCTGGCATAACAGAGGATAGGACGGATGAGGGATTTGAAGGTGTGGAGGATGGTAGAAGGATGCAATCCCCATGTCCGGCCGGACAGGAGTTTCAGCAGGCGGAGGCGGGAATGGGCTTTCTGCTGGATGGTCAGGAGATGAGGGGTCCAGGTGAGGTGTCCGTCAAGGGTGAGGCCAATGTATTTCAGGGTGGGGGTGAGTTGGATAGGACGACCATAAAGGGTGAGGTAGAAATCATGGAGGCGAAAGGAGCAAGTGGTGCGGTCTATGATGGTTGTCTGGGTTTTGGAGGGGTTGAGATGGAGGAACCACTGGTTACACCAAGTGGTGAACTGGTTAAGGTGAGTTTGGAGGGTACGTTGAGACCATTGAGGGGTAGGATAGAGAGCCAGGAAGGCGGTGTCATCAGCAGATTGGAGAAGGTGGACTGGTGGGGGTGGCTTGGGCATATCAGCTGTATACAAGAGATAAAGGAGAGGGGAAAGGACAGAACCCTGGGGGACGCCAGCCGTGGGATAAAAGATACGGGAGTTGGTGTTGTGGAGGGTGACATAGGAAGGACGGTGCGAGAGGAAGGAAGCGGCCAGACGGACAAAATTGATAGGCAGGGCGTAGGTCTGGAGTTTAAAGAGGAGATCGGGATGCCATACACGGTCATAGGCATTTTGGAGGTCAAGGGAAACAAAAATGGCGGAGCGACGGGAGTTGAGCTGGAGGGACAGAAGGTGAACAAGGTTGAGGAGTTGGTTGTCAGCAGAGAAGGAGGGTCGGAAGCCACACTGGGTAAGGGGGAGGAGGTGGTGTTGAGCAAGGTGCTGATGGATACGGTGGGAGAGGATGGATTCAAAGACCTTACTGAAGACAGAGGTGAGGCAGATGGGACGATAGGGAGAGGCGGCAGAAGGGGGTTTGTTGGGTTTGAGGAATAAGAGGACGCGGGAGGCCTTCCACAGGTCAGGGTAGAAGCCAGTAGAGAGGATGACATTATAGAGATGGGCGAGGACAGTTAGGAAGGAATAGGGGCTTTCTCGAAGGTGACGGTAGGTGACACAGTCGTGACCAGGGGCCGTGTTGCGTTTGGACTGGAGGAGAAGTTTAATGTCTTGTGCTGTGATGGGAGTGTTGACGTCGGAGGGGGGCAACTGCCCCAAGTACTGGAGACTAGGAGCAAGTGGAGCGACCGAGGTATTGGCACGTTCTATAACGGTGGGGAAAAGAGAATAATCAAAGTGGGGATCATCGGGGATGGAGAAGACCTCGGAAAGGTGGGAAGCGAAGTGGTTGGCCTTACTGAGGCTGTCAGGAAGGGGGCGATCGTTGTCGAGAAGGGGGTAGTGGGGAGCGGAAAGGGAACCAGTAAGACGATGGAAGGCGGACCAGTACTTGGAGGAGTTGATAGGGAGGGTGGTGTTGAGTCATGTGCAGGTCTGGCGCCAGTCTCGGCGTTTCGTTGCTGTAATAAGGTTCCGTACATGTCGCTGTATTTGCCGGTGGCGTCGGAGTGTATCCCTGTCACGAGTGCGCAGGAAGGAGCGATAGAGGCAGTGGGATTCACGGAGGAGGAGGACAGCCCGCGGAGGGAGAGTGGGACGGTGTGGGTGGATGGTTTTAGTAGGAACGTGGGACTCCACGGCGTCAGTAATTACCTTCTGAAGGAAGGACGAGGCGTGGACGATGTCGTCAGGACGGCGATACGTAAGAGGGTGGCTTTTGACCTGGGTGGAGATGGAGTCCTGGTAGGCATCCCAGTTGGCACGGCGATAGTCATGGACGACCTTGGGAGGGGGTGCAGGGTGCGGAGCCCGAGGGGGGCGGTTTGCAGATGTTATGGTGAGAAGGACAGGGAGGTGATCGCTACCTGTGGGGTCAAGGACGGCGACAGTGATACGCCCAAGGAGGTTGGCGGAGGCAATGACTACATCGGGGGTAGTGTTACTTTCGGGTCGGGTGTGCTGGGGAAGGGGAACAAGGTCACCTTGGATTGTGGAGAGGAACTGATGCCACCGCCGAAGGGCAGCAGGAGTGCGGCTATGGATGTTGAGGTCGGCGGCAGTCCGTTGTCTCAAGTGGTCCCTTTCTATTTCTCTTTCCCTGATACAAGCTCTATAAGCGTGCACGCTTCTCTCTCTCTCTCTCTCTCTCTCTCTCTCTCTCTCTCTCTCTCTCTCTGTATGTATGTATGTGTGTGTGTATGTGTGTGTGTGTGTGTGTGTGTGTTTATGTTGACTTTTAGTGCCTTTAACTCGTTGGCTGAAGCGAGGTCAATGGCGGACTTAGCAGAGCCTCACGCTTTCCTCTTGGCGCCGTGTGTCCGCCGGCGGCCACAAGCTTTGTCTATTAAAGGTTATCTTTGGATTGTCTATAAAATTATTTAAAGATGTCTGATAGCTAATGTTGATTATTCGTTTCCTTGTTAGGCCCTTAAACACTGTTTTCCTCTCCCTTGCTTTTATGATTTACATCCTGTTAATTTGTCAATCACTGCTATATTGATTTCGTATAGATGTTAAACCTTTGTAAATTGTGCTACTAGATGGCGCGTGCTGTATCATGCCCACATCGTCATTTGCTACGGCCCGCTGGCGCAGTCGCTGTTACTCGTGTCCTATGCCACTGTAGTGCCCTTAGTGGCATATTTATATATTGTTCTAAAATTTTGACTATACCTGTTATGTATTCAGGTGGAAAATATTTTAATTGTGTTTTAATGTTTTGACTAGAGCGAAGTCACTCAAATATCCTTTTAACCACATGTGAGTATTTTTGTGCAATTTAATTTGTAAAAATTAAGTGTTTATTTTAATGCCTACCTGCTATTAATGTACCTTCCTGTGATATTGTTAGGTAAGGCAACAGTTTCTTCTGAAGAAGGTACCCCTAGTTGGTGTTGAAAACTAGTTAAAGAATTTTTAATTCTATTTGCAACCGGTTGGCTGTAAATTTGTGACATTGTAATGAATTGCGGTTGCTGATCACAGCCATGTTCAAAACATTAAAAGTTGGAAAACATAAAATCGCAAACGTTGAACAAGATACTCTACTCGTACCAGATTTCCTGTACATCATGGTCAACTCAAGCAAGAAATAAAAGTTAATGTGCAGTAATGCCACAATATAGGTTGTAAAGGGTATAAGTGCAGAACTTTCTGTTGGTGATCGAGGAAGGTACTTAAAACATCAATGTAGGTACTTAAAACATCAAAAATGGCTCTGAGCACTATGGGACTTAACATCTGAGGTCATCAGTCCCCTAGAACCTAGAACTACTTAAACCTAACTAACCTAAGGTCATCACACACATCCATGCCCTAGGCAGGATTCGAACCTGCGACCGGAGCAGTCGCGCAGTTCCGGACTGAAGCGCCTAGAACCGCTCGGCCACCACGGCCGGCGAGGATAGTGTACTGAACAACATTACATCAGTATTCACATCATTTGCATACCAATAATTATAGCTGTTACAAATTGTATGCTTTTAGGTTGGTTAGTACCTCCAAGTATGTGTGGCAAGAAGAAATCAGCAATCTCCATTTTCCCCTGGATGAGGTCAGGTGTTAAAGTGTGGATGTGTAGATGCGAAGCGGTTAGTCTAAACTGACAGGCATAGCCCACTTAGTGGTGCAACTACGGCCATGTAAAAAACATGAGATCGTAAAGGTTGTGACATGTTTGTGGAAAGACTGTTGGACGCTGAGAGCCGACCGCTGTGACAGAGCGGTTCTAGGCGCTTTAGTCCGAACCGAGCTTCTACTACGGTCGCAGGTTCGAATCCTGCCTTGGACATGGATGTGTATGATGTCCTTAGGTTTGTTAGGTTTAAATAGTTCTAAGTCTAGGGGACTGATGACCTCTGATGTTAAGTCCCATAATACTTAGAGCCATTTGAACCATTTGGTTCAAATGGCTCTGAGCACTATGGGACTTAACATCTATGGTCATCAGTCCCCTAGAACTTAGAACTACTTAAACCTAACTAACCTAAGGACAGCACACAACACCCAGTCATCACGAGGCAGAGAAAATCCCTGACCCCGCCGGGAATCGAACCCGGGAATCCGGGCGTGGGAAGCGAGAACGCTACCGCACGACCACGAGCTGCGGACTGAACCATTTGGACGCAGAGAAAAAACAACCAACTCACTGATGTCTACACATACTAAGGTACCACATATAAAATATCTGTACTTGTACTCGTTACACCCCATATACTGTACTATACATAGTAGAGCGTATGGCGACTTTCAGTCACAGGTCAGGTGTGAGTCTCTGCTGTAGTCACTGACAGCCTCTTGGTAGTCAACAAGTTAATGTGCCAACAGTTTACCCATACACAGTGCAGTGTAGTAGTTTATAATGTGTTTTCCACCTGCATAATACGTGGCTGGAATTAGCATTTTTTTAAAATATGTGGGATTTATCCTTAGAAAAATAAACCATCGTACATTTTATAATTCAATATTTTATTCAAAGGACGTCATAATTTATAGTTTATGCACTAGTTAATTACAATTATAAGGTCTCAGTAGTACGTCGCATGCAAAATAAGTACAAAATGTCCTGTTTTACACCCTTTACTGGAGATACCAAATTGGTACCAACTGCACTCGTAAATTTTTCGAGGATTTAGCTATCTAGAGTTAATTGAATAGTGGTTATGGGATATTACTTTCCATTCTCAGGCCCTGGTGGGCCATCGATAGCGACTAATCGCCGTGTCATCCTCCGCTGCTGACGTCATTGGGTATGGTATGGAGAGGCATGGGTTCAGCATGCCATTCTCCCGGCGGTTGTCAATTTTCTTGACGTGGAGCCGCTACTAACCGGTCAGTCAGCTCCTTCGTTGGCATCACGAGGCTGAATGCAGCTCGTTCCACTTCTCCCACCAAGGAAAAATCCCTGGCAGTACCACGAATCGAACCCTGTTCCTCTGTATGGCAGTCAGCCGTGCTGACCACTCAGATACAGAGGCGATCAACGGTCAACAAATGTAAGCCATTGCTTTGTAGCGCTCTGAGGCCTTCAGCAAACCTTTTTCTAAGATTTCTGCATGTCTGCCCGTATGAATACGGATTGACAAGAGTTTGGTATATGCCTGATCTGTTGGATTTGTCAGTGGGTGTCTCCTGTGTTTTTAGTTTTTTCTGTGTCTTACTGTCAGGTCGTTGTCCAATTTCGTGAACTGTTTTAACATTATAGGTGAGTACTTGCCGTTTTATTTTGTGTGCGACTTCCTCTTCTGCTGTGTCTTGTGTGTCATCACTGTATATTGGGTACCTCTCTATTGTGCAGGGCCTTGTCTGCGCATGGCGTATTCATTCCTTGTATGTTTGGGTATTCCACTGTTAGTTTTCTGCATTTTTGGTGTTGCAATCATCTTCTACTGATATTTGTTTCGTTGTGTTCAGTCCTTTGGTAGTAGTACTATACCGTGGTCAAGGTGTGCCTCTCTTCCACTCGATCTGGGGAATCGCACTTTCGTGGTAAATGGCGCGGTTGTGTTCATTTCGAGAACACAAGTAACTAATTTTTAGTTATCAGCACAAAAACATGCACTTCAAAACAATGCCGAAACAAGAGACTGGTCCCAAATTACAATATCATCGTGATCAAATAAAGGTACCTCAAAATGTGCAATGATTTAAACGAATACAAAACAGCATTTGAACAATAACATTACGCAATACTCACCTACAGTGTGAATCTCAAATTACTAGTTACAACCAATAAACTTCAACCGGCCCCACCAAAACATTAGTTTGAATAACAGGGCCCAAAATAATACATAGAAATCAGAATGAACTTTAAAAGTAACTGATGAAACCTACAAATGTCCTTGAACTAGCGTACAGTGATGGCCCTCCAATAGGCCACACAAGGTGAGACGATTCTCTTAGCGTCACCTAACAATAGCAACAGTCTGTAGCGAACACATTCACCTTGCAAATTAAACAACGGCATCAGTAACCCAGTGCAGCTTGCCTGACTATTGGTTACTTCATCATAAAAACCGAAAACAATTACCTATAAAGATTACAAAACCATTAACATACAGGAAAAACAAGAATACATGATTATTGCCGAACAAATTCGTGAGGTGACTATACTCACATGTAGTTACACATGCAAACAGAACGCTCTCGTCAAATACAATAACTACTTAAAATTATAAAAGTTACAGGTATTGTTGTTGTTGTTGTGAACTTCAGTCCTGAGACTGGTTTGATGCAGCTCTCCATGCTAATCTATCTTGTGCAAGCTTCTTCATCTCCCAGTACCTACAGCAACCTACATCCTTCTGAATCTGCTTAGTGTATTCATCTCTTGGTCTCCCTCTACGATTTTTACCCTCCACGCTGCCCTCCAATGCTAAATTTGTGATCCCTTGATGCCTTAGGACATGTCCTACCAACCGATCCCTTCTTATAGTCAAGTTGTGCCACAAACTTCTCTTCTCCCCAATCCTATTCAATACCTCCTCATTAGTTACGTGATCTACCCACCTAATCTTCAGCATTCTTCTGTAGCACCACATTTCTAAAGCTTCTATTCTCTTCTTGTCCAAACTATTTATCGTCCATGTTTCACTTCCATACATGGCTACACTCCAAACAAATACTTTCAGAAACGACTTCCTGACACTTAAATCTATACTCGATGTTAACAAATTTCTCTTCTTCAGAAACGCTTTCCTTGCCATTGCCAGTCTACATTTTATATCCTCTCTACTTCGACCATCATCAGTTATTTTGCTCCCCAAATAGCAAAACTCCTTTACTACTTTAAGTGTCTCATTTCCTAATCTAATTCCCTCAGCATCACCCGACTTAATTCGACTACGTTCCATTATCCTCGTTTTGCTTTTGTTGATGTTCATCTTATATCCTCCTTTCAAGACACTGTCAATTCCATTCAACTGCTCTTCCAAGTCCTTTGCTGTCTCTGACCGAATTACAATGTCATCGGCGAACCTCAAAGTTTTTATTTCTTCTCCCTGGATTTTAATAGCTACTCCAAATTTTTCTTTTGTTTCCTTTACTGCTTGCTCAATATACAGATTGAATAACATCGGGGAGAGGCTACAATCCTGTCTCACTCCCTTCCCAACCACTGCTTCCCTTTCATGTCCCTCGACTCTTATAACTGCCATCTGGTTTCTGTATAAATTGTAAGTAGCCTTTCGCTCCCTGTATTTTACCCCTGCCACCTTTAGAAGTTGAAAGAGGGTATTCCAGTCAACATTGTCAAAAGCTTTCTCTAAGTCTACAAATGCTAGAAACGTAGGTTTGCCTTTCCTTAATCTTTCTTCTAAGATAAGTCGTAAGGTCATTATTGCCTCACGTGTTCCAACATTTCCACGAAATCCAAACTGATCTTCCCCGAGGTCGGCTTCTACCAGTTTTTCCATTCTCTGTAAATAATTCGTGTTAGTATTTTGCGGCTGTGACTTATTAAACTGATTAAACAGGTATTAGTACTGACAAACACTGGTACTTGTCAGTAAAACTTGTAGCTACAAGACTTAGTGCACGGTACGCCGCTAAAAGAGGAAACAAGCATTGGAGGTGGCATCAGACTCAGAGGCTCACAGGGCGAAGTTTCCATAACGTGGATACGAATAAGTCTCGCCATCTGTTAACAATCAAAGAAATCAGCTGCTTCCATTAGCAAAAATATTTTAAATAGCATATAAGTGTTCATCTCGCAAGTCAGCAGTCAGTTTTACGCAAAATAAAAGTTTATACAGGACAATGCAATAGCAAATATTCTATATATTTCGTGTGAAAACGAATTACAATGTAATAAATGAAAAAGAGAGAGGAAGATGACGTTTTAGAGTCTACTGTGAGGAAGGGCTTCAGACTTAATAGACTTGAAGAATTAGAAATCTTCAAACACCATTCTCAAATGAAGGTTTCATTCTGAATGAACAATTGAAGCTACGCAATAATAATTTATTTAATGGCATAAAGCCCTTACTTAGAACAATCTAAAATTAACACATCTTTTTTCTCGGAGTAGAAGTTATTTTATGTTACGAGAGTATTTTGTTGGTAAATCTGTTGTCATCTATCACTACCTTTGAAAATAGCCACCTCATACATTTTTTCGGTATAGTAACAATCTGTTCTTGGTTTTGTAATCTTTCTAGGTATTGTTTTTGGTTTTTCTGATGAAGACACCCACAGTCTGTGTCAAAACCAGGTCAAGTTAAATCTTATTGCAATCGATTGGCCCATATATTTGTTTCCGGGTTAAATCACGTTATCTCGTTGCACGCTGTTGGAGCGATCCGCTGCCCTCCCTCCAATCTCTGAACATCCTTCCAGAATTAATTTACAGTACTCCATACGAGTTATATCCCACATATCTTGATGGTTCGCCTCGCCAATTAAAGCAACTCCATGTCAGAACAGACTGCCTCCAGCACAATACAGAAATTAACTTTATGCTTGGGGGAAGCATCACAGTCTCGAAACGGTTTTGTTTGAAAAATTTGAACTCTTATAAACTTTGGTCTGAGGATTTTTTACAAGAAAGATGACCATCACCACAAAGCGAAAACCTGCACGGGGCAAGAGTTTCCCCATCAGATTATCTTCCCTACGGCTGACTGTCCCTAAATTCTTAAACCCAACTCTGCCTCCTGTCTCCCAGCATTATACCGGCGCTCTAGCGTCTCATGGGCGAGCGTTGCATTACTCTTCGCGCTTCTAGTTAGCCCGAAATCGCGCAGCGTCGGGTTTCACGGAGAGAAGGTCGTTTAGCGACCAAAGATTTGACAAGTTGGAGTTTCGCCTAAACCCTAAAGGAAGCATAAGGGCGGCCAGTGCTTGTGAGCCTTTTGCATGGCGGTATTGTACGTATACCTCAACCAAGGTATGACGAAACACAATGAGGGCTACGACTAAATTCCGGTTCACTTGTTCAGCAAATACCGATTAGGTAACTAACATCCTACATGGACCAATGATCGCCAACATAGACTGCAGGCATTTGACAGTAATATGGGCAGTAGTATCACGTGACGAGATCAACCAACAAAAACGCGTAAATGCGACCGCACAGATGGCATGCAATGGTGTCCCTCTCGTGAACATGGGAAAAGCCCCCGTAATCAACGTACATCCTCTCCATGTGGTGATAAACTACTTCAGAGGCCAGGAACGCTTGGCGTGTTAAATCTTACTAATCACAAACGACTTACAGCACGATACGAGAGCCCTGATCTGTTTGTCCATGGCCTTCCAGATAAAGTGATCCCTAATCTTCATCCTGGTCTTAAACATCCTCAGATGATCGCCTTACCTTCGTGGGAATACTTGAAAACCAGAGACACTAAGTCCTTGGATAAAACTATTTATGACTTACTCCCGTGTGCGACACAGAAGATCCCTTCCCTTTTATCGGGTATGGCCGAACAGCTTCCTGATTTTCTCCTTCAGCTCACTTTGCTCTGGGTCCAAATCCTGTTGTTCGATGGCACCTTTAAAAAGTAGAGGACACCCACTTAGGACAGACTGTGTCATCTGTGGCACCCTACTGACTGAGTACATAGGCCCCTTCGTCTGGGAGATAATTTTGTTCCTCCTCGAACATGCTAGTTAAACAGTCTGCTACAATATTGTCAGTACTACATTTGTGCATAACCCTGAACTGAAACGCAGAAATTCTCAAGCCCCACCCTACGATACGTCCGGTGCATCTAGGTCTTGTTAGAACCCAGCTGAGGGCCTGGTTATCCATTTCTAACAACAATGCATGGTGTCGAAGATAGATTTTAAATTTTTCAATTACGAACAACACTGGCAGAGCACGGAGCAATAGTTGTTTTCCAGTGAGGCGACGGCACGCGAAGCATAAGAAATAAGGAATAGGCTACTACCCCCCCTCCCCCCCCCCATGACCAGCACCACTATTCCCCTGCAAAAAGTCATCCACGACAGCCGCCATAAATGTGTTGTGTTAGACTAAACTCCTCACTAAAGTCAGGTCCGGCTAACAGTGAGGGACTCATCAAAGCCAACTTTGAGATTTCAAATGCCGTTTGCTGGGGCGCTCCCCACTAAAATTTCCTCCACTTGTCCGTAAGGCCATTAAGGGCTGCCGCTAGCTGAGTCAAGTTGGAAATAAATTTTCTAAAAGCATACTACATGTCAACGAAACGAAAAACTCCCCTTGTATTCTTTAGGGGTAGCAATGACTGAATTGCCTTAGTATGACCATATATGCTGACATTCTGATCAGGGTACCAAAAGGAAAATCTTAGCTTGCATGAACATCACTTTTGATGGCATGATGGTGAATTCAGCGCTGTGAGGATGCAGTAGAACTTTCCTAATGTGCTCAAGATGTCAATCGGAACGTTCGCTGAAAATTACATCATCTGGGTACTGGTAAAGACAACAAAGTTTCAGATCCAAAATAAACTTACCCAAAATTCTAGAGAGAACAGTGTCTGCCATAGACAGTCCAAATATAACAGTGTTACATTCATAAAGACACCAGTCAGTGGTAAAAGCCATTCTCGATGCTGATTCTTTGGCTAGTGGAATCCGGTAATAGGCCTTTTCTCTTCAAGGGTCGATAATCTACAGTGGGATGCACCCTGTCCTGCCCCTTGGGCACAACAAATATGGGGGAAGAATAAGGTGATCTAGACAGCCTGATCACTCCGTCTCTCAACATATCGTCAGTGGCAATTCTCTGTTGCGTAGCAGGATGTGGAGAGAGCTAGTACAGCGGATGCCTGCTGATAAATTGACTGTAAACTGTTTTCTATTCTTCCCCTTTCACTTTGCCCAAACGATCAGAAAATCATCACGAAACCGACTACACCACTGGTGGAGCTGACAACCCTGTTCAAGGTATAAATGATTGAAATGATAACCCTTAGTCTCAACCACATCCATCATAACCCATCCGGTTTACTTAGAGATTATTTCTCCCCATTTATGTTTACAAAATCCATAACTGTGAGCCTTATCAAACCCAAAGGAAAACTTGCCCCTCCTCCAGTCGTAAATTATACCCATATGTCGGATAAATTCCGCCCCCAGAATGGTGGGAACCGAAGAATTGAGCGCCACGTTGGCTTTAATGGACGAGGTAAGTTTTTGAATCTTCACCTTAATGTGAACCTCCCCTAATACTTGCATTTCCACAGAATTCGCTGCCCTAAATGACTGCCTCGCCAGATAGCTCAGTAAACTTGTATATTGAATGGCATGCCTGTTATCACTCTTCATTAAGGAAGCTAACGTCCGAAATTCTCAAGTGCGCGTACTGGCTCCCTATTAAAACTTCCACCCATGAATGGCACCCTTAAATTAGGTGTCATCATGCCTCTGTACAAAACGGAACCCTCGGCGAAATACCCTTCCCCCTGTGTTATATATACTTCAAGCTTGGCTGCTGACAATTCCTTGCCAAGTGACCCTTAAGCCGGCCGCTGCGGCCGAGCGTTTCTAGGCGCTTCAGTCCGGAACCACGCTGCTGCTACGGTCACAGGTTCGAATCCTGCCTCGGGCATGGATGTCTGTGATGTCCTTAGGTCATTTAGGTTTCAGTAGTTCTAAGTCTAGGGGACTGATGACCTCAGATGTTAAGTCCCATAGTGCTTAGAGCCATTTGAACCATTTTGAACATCACTCAAACCTACCGAGCGAGGTGGCGCAGTGGTTAGACACTGGACTCGCATTCGGAAGGACGACGGTTCAATCCCGCGTCCGGCCATCCTGATTTAGGTTTTCCGTGATTTCCCTAAATCGCTCCAGGCAAATGCCGGGATGGTTCCTTTGAAAGGGCACGGCCGACTTCCTTCCCCATCCTTCCCTAATCCGATGAGACCGATGACCTCGCTGTCTGGTCTCCTTCCCCAAACAACCCAACCCCCCCCCCCCCCTCACTCAAACCAAACATTACATTAAGATCCCGCAGTTCCAAAAGAAAATACAGCAATTCGTCAGCCCCCTCACTACACGTCACTTACACTACTCCCCCAAGCAGTCCCACTGAAGATTTAGGTAATACAGTAAACAAACCAGAGGAATAGACATAAAATTTTTGACTAATTGGTTCTCCCAGTACCGGTACCGCAGATAAGGTTCGCCCCCTCCACACAATAGTCACCAGTACAATTTATTATTTTCTGCGTTCTCCCAGCCAAGACGTCAACTGAACTCATGTAACTATTTACCGCTCATATCCTCCATGTTGACACTATGCAAATCCCAAAACCTGTTAACGTAATGTGTCACTCATGCCCTAATTCTACTGATCTGCGAACGTGAAGGCTCAGCTGTGTCAAAAAAGAATATTGACGAAACAAGCTCCTCTAGTGCACACTGAATACTGGCAACGGCGTTACTGACCTCGGCCATTTTCAGGGTAGGCGGGGTCATGGCGCTGTCGGGTGCCTCCTCGAGCCGGCACGCCAGCTCAGCCATGCTCCCGGAAACATCACACCCTCTGATCGACAACTCATAAATAATTTCCTCATTGTGAAGTTCAGCGATACCACGCACCTCCGGCACCTCCCTCACAGGCATTCTGAAACTTTCCAAATGGTGATATCCAGAAAAACAAAGCGAATAACACAAAATTACTTGTTAAAATTCAGAAAAATTTTAAATTCAACCCCAGTCCCAATCTTACAAAATGCCTGTTATGCACATCTCCCACCACATTCAGAACCACACTCTGCTACAAACGTTTAACGGTAGATGGAGTGTTGGTGTTGGGTTCGAGATGTGTGTGCAGTAACATCTCCCACCACATTCAGAACCACACTCTGCTACAAACGTGTAACGGTAGATGGAGTGTTGGTGTTGGGTTCGAGATGTGTGTGCAGTAACATTAGACGAATAACAAATTTTATTTACCAATGCAAAAACATGCACTTAAAACCAATACCCAAGCAAGAGGCTACACCCAAATTACAATTTCATTATGGCCATAGATACCGACCACAAAATATACAATTATCTAAAACAATAACAGTTTAGATGATTTAAAAGGCAGTGAGGCAGGGTTGTAACTCATTTCCGGTGTTATTTAATCTGTACACTGAGCAAGCACTAAAAGAAACCAAACAAAAATTTGAAGAAGGAATTAAAGTACAGGGATAAGAAATAAAAACTCTGATGTTTACTGATGACACTGTAATTGTCACAGACAGTAAAGGACTTGCAAGAGCAATTGTATGGGATGGATAGTGCCTTGAAAGGTGGATATAAGATGAACATCAACAAAAGCAAAACAAGTATAATGGAACCAGGTGGAGCTGAGGGAATTTGATCAGAAAACGAGACAATTAAAGTAGTAGATGAGTTTTGCTATTTGGGCAGTAAAAGGATGATGGGCGAGGTAGAGAGGATATAAAATGAAGACTGGCAATGGCAAGAAAATCATTTCTGAAGAAGAGAAATCGAATATAGATTTAAGTGTTAGGAAGTCTTCTCAAAAAGTATTTGAATGCAATGTATCCATGTGTGGAAATGAAACATGGACATTAAAAACAGTTTAGATAAGTAGAGAATAGAAGCTTTTGAAATGCGGTGCTACTGATGAATGCTGAAGATTAGATGGGTAGATCGTGTAACTAAGGAGGAGCTACTGAAGAGAATTGGTGAGAAAAGGAGTTTGTGGCACAACCTGACTAGCAGAAAGGATCGGTTGATAGGTCACATCCTTAGACGTCAAGGGACCACCAACTTAGTATTGGATGGAAGTGTGAGGGTAAAATTGTAAAGGTGACAAAGAAATGAATACTATAAGCAGATACAGACGAATGTAAGCTGCAGTAGTTATTCGGAGATGAGGCTTGCTCAGTTAGAGTAGCATAGTGAGTTGTATCAAACCAGTATTCGTACTGAAGCTCATAACAGCAATTTAGAACAATAAAATTACACAGAACTACCACATAGTTGAATTTCCAGTTAACAGTCACAACCAATTAACTCAGAATAAAAACAGCTGAAGATGCAACCTATCCGTCTTAAAGCCATATATTGACTCACAGCATCTGGATATGCTTCCATTTTCCGTTTCATACGGCCTCATGACGGGTGGGGTACAAATACAGATACTTTTACGTAGGTTTCCGTACTTTTAGCTCATTTCACCTGCGTAGTCTTGCTACGTAGGACAATGATCCTTCATCTGTTCGTTCCTATTTGATTAGTTCCTTGTTTTTATAGAAAATCTGATGATGCACCAAAAGCGTGAAACGCATCATTGATATTAAATAACTTCGCAACCACGACTGTTTTTACTCTGAACTGGTTGCTGTAGCGCACTGCCACAATTGAATGGAATAATTTTTACAACTAATTGACTTCGTTGGTCGCACAAGAAGCGAGACAGCCTTAGCTTGAATAGGAGGACCCAACAGAATACGCAGCAACCAAATTGAAAAAATAGAGGTAATTGATTCAACTGGCAAATGTTCTTGGAGTAACTCACTAACATATAGTGACGGCCGCCCAATAGGCCACACAAGGTGACACGAGTCTTTAGTTTCAACTGATAATAAATAACAAGTCTGAAGTGAATACATCTTGTACCGAATGGTTATATTTAAACTGACAGTGTTCGGAGTGCTGCAGTGCATACTCCATTTCCCATAGAGTATGTGTATCTATGACATGAACATAGTCCGCTGCGCACGTTCTCAATATCAAACCGGGCTAGTCACGTGATTTTGGGACGACACTGGCTGTCTACAGTTTGCGGTAATAGCAGAATTTAAATATTATAGGTATTCGTCTTGTTTTATATACGTTTCTGTACGTTTGAGTTTTAGAAGCAGTGTTACGGTGTTTTTCTTACTTGTCACTTCTTTTTCCGTATGTTTTTGCTTTTAGGAAGCTTTAATTTTCGAGTACTAGCAATAGTGTTCCACAGATTTCGTGTTTGTTTTGAATACAGTCAGAGTGTCCCTTTAGTCAGCTGTAGTGCCAGTACTGCCAGTGTGGTCGTAACTGCCGTCTGCATCACATCTCTTGTGCAGCAAGCTACGTTAATTTAAGTATTAACTGTGTTTTTCTTACTTGTCACTTCTTTTTCCGTATGTTTTTGCTTTTAGGAAGCTTTAATTTTCGAGTACTCGTAATAGTGTTCCATAGATTTCGTGTTTGTTTTGAATACAATCCAGAGACAGTTAGTGCTTATTTTCATTGTTTCCAACAAGAAGTGTCTAGTAACCACAGTTTAGTCAGCTATAAGCCGCCTTTAGTGAATTCGCAGTCTAGTTAAAAGTTGATTACCTAACTCTCTACAGTAAATTGCTGATTTATTAGGATGAATAGGATGTGTGACTGCTGTGTATGGGCGCAGGAGGAGCTGGCCACTGTTCGCGAACAGCTGAACGTGCTGATGGCCGCGGTCAGCTGTCTTCAGGCTGCTGCCTCGGAGTGTAGCGGCAGAGGGGAGTCTGATGCGTCGCTTGGTACACCCCAGGTGTTGCATGCTTCACCCACTGTCCCTGCTGTCGAGACATCTTCGCGGGTACCGGGCGCGGTTGGGCCACCCTCTCCCCAAGGGGAGTGGCGGGTAGAACATGCATTGATACGAGAAAATGGTGCATTGATAATAGCTATGCACTAGCCGAAATCTAGATATGCCGAATAAAACCTGCAAGAAAAGGACGGCTGATTGCTGTGCTCTATCATTTGATCTCTACTCTGCCGGCCGGAGTGGCCGAGCGGTTCTAGGCGCTACAGTCTGGAACCGCGCGACCGCTGCGGTCGCAGATTCGAATCCTACTTCGGGCATGGATGTGTGTGATGTCCTTAGGTTAGTTAGGTTTACGTAGTTATAACTTCTAGGGGACTGATGACCACAGCAGTTAAGTCCCATAGTGCTCAGAGCCATTTGAACCATTTGATCTCTACTCTACACTGCACATACAGTGCTCATCGCTTCCCATATTTCTGATGACGTCACGCCGTTTCGACAGCAACCTGCGCGGGAATCCAATATGGTATGCCATAGTTCGCACGCACGTGGCACGTCTCTCTATGAACTGTCTGTGCGATATTGAGATATTGGAAGGTCGCAAGATCCGTCCCCGACAGAACGTTTGTGGGATCGGCTCGGACGTCAACCTTGTCCCAGTGCCAGTAGTATCCAGGATATCAAGGACCAGTTGTGTGCCAGCTTGCCTCGGGAGCGGATACAATGGCTCCGTGACGATGCAGCGTCATACAGGTAAGTAAGTGGTCTCAAACTGCCAAGTTTTTGTAACTTTGACTCGACTTTGTAGTCAAGGCAATAAAATCACATACCTTCTCAGCCAGTGAAGTTTCATTTCGTTTCCTCGTCCCCTTCTGTATGCCTCACTTTCTTTTTCAGGGAGTGCATGCCAGGATCAAACCAGCAGATTAAATACGGATGTTTGCCAACATATACAAAATACTCCACTCCTCGATAATCTGCTGAAAGGGACCTCGCAAAAGTTTCGTATAATCCTCCAAAGAACGCAGAAGTCAGAAATGCCCCAATCAGCCCCTTGAATTGCAGCCAAGGCAGATATACACTGTGTGATCAAAAGTATCCGAACACCCCCAAAAACATTCGTTTTTCATATTAGGTGCATTTTGCTGCCACCTACAGCCAGGTAATCCATACCAGTGACCTCAGCAGTCATTAGACATCGTGAGAGAGCAGAATGGGGCGCTCCGCTGAACTCACGGACTTCGAACGCGGTCAGGTGATTGGGTATCACTTGTATCACAAGTCTGTACGAGATTTCCACACTCCTAAACATCCTTAGGCGACCTGGTCTGTTGACTGACAGAGACTGCCGACTGTTGAAGAGGATCGTAATGTGTAATTGGCAGACATCTATCCAGACCATCACACAGGAATTCCAAACTGCATCAGGATCCACTGCAAATACTATGACAGTTAGGCAGGAGATGAGAAAACTTGGATTTCAGGGTCGAGTGGCTGCTCATAAGCCACACATCACGCCGGTAAATGCCAAACGACTCCTCGCTTGGTGTAAGGAGCGTAAACATTGCGCGATTGAACAGTGAAAAAACGTTGTGTGACTGTCGAATCACGGTACACGGCGATCCGATGACAGGGTGTGGGTATGGCGAATGGCCGGTGAACGTCATCTGACAGTTATTTGTGCCAACAGTAAAAATCGGAGGCGGTGGTGTTATGGTGTGGTCGTGTTTTTCAAGGAGCAGGCTTACATCCCTTGCTGTATTGCGTGGCACTATCACAGCACAGGCCTAAATTGATGTTTTAAGCACCTTCTTGCTTCCCACAGTTGAAGAGCAATTCGGGGATGGCGACTGCATCTTTCAACTCGATCAAGCACCTGTTCATAATCCACTGCCTTTGGCGCAGTGGCTACTCGACAATAACATCCCTGTAATGGACTGGCCTGCACAGAAGCCTGACCTAAATCCTATAGAACACCTTTGGGTTGTTGTGGAACGCCGACTTCGATACCTACCCTCAGTGCAGGACTCCGTGAAGAATGGGCTGCCATTCCCCCCGAAACCTTCCAGCACCTGACTGAACGTATGCCTGCGAGAGTGGAAACTGTCGTCAAGGCTAAGGGTAGGCCAACACCGATGGAGGGCACCACGAACTTGTAAGTCATTTTCAGCCGGGTGTACGGATACTTTTGATCACATAGTGCACATCATCCGGCTGCAAGTCAGCAAGTTATGCCGCGCTCAGTACGAATAATCAACAAGCAGTCATAACCCATTTCCCCCTTATAATGCAAAGATGTTAGATGTAGCTTACATTCCATTGTCACCATGCAGAGCAACAATGATGAAACTGATATTTCAGTGTCTGCCTCTCTGGTCAGTAGACCTCCTGATTATTCAGATCTGCCACAACTGCGCTGGACTCTAACTTGGATTTCGAGCTCCTTACGACTGGCTGCAGTTTATGTTCCAACTCTAGAAATTTCTACATAGCAACGGCGCAATGATTACCAGGAAATACAGCGTAATTCTAAATAAAACAGCTAAAGTCAGTTTCAGATGTTGACAGAAGGGTCTCATAGAGCTGACCTTTGTGAAGGCAAGTGCGCAACGATGTTGTCAGTGAAGCCTAAACAATTACGCTTCCCCTGAGTACCTGCCATCCGTCTTCAGTTGAAGCTTTGCCAGGTGTCAAGTCAGCAATGTTCCGCAAGTCATGTGATGGCGCAATCTGCTTGTTTAGTAGAACAAACACGTTGATGTGACGTTGGCCTGTCACTCGACTATCATGTTGTGTATACGTGTAGCGCTTTTTATGAGTCTGTAGTCATCGGACGTTAAGAGTTTACTTAGCCCTGAGGAATGCAGCCCACATTAAAACAGAAGTTAGCTGTTTACTCACTATTGCTTAAGGTCGCAAGATATTTTATTGTGGCTATAACTGTGATCTGGAACGTAGTTCGAAATAATATCACTGACTTTCGCGGACGTCTTACTTACTAATGCAAACCTTCGCTCTGCCATTTGCGATGTTTACAGCGCCATTGGATAGTTGACTATAGGTTGTCAGGACGCAGGTTATTGAACTGTTCGTGTGTTGTTTGTCGAGATGCAGGATATCAAACAGTTCGTTCAAATTTTAACTACGCTAGGTCTGTGTAGTTCGTGTATGATCCTTGTTCTGTCAATCTTAGCCAAATTTGTCATAAAATAGATTTTGATGTTATCCCTTGAGTGTCATTTTGTGATTCTTAGGATGACAATACTATTACCAAAATTTTATTCTAAAATCCATAACTCGTATAGTCAAAATCAGTGACGGCTCGTGTAAAATTTTACCGAGGTGCTACTGCGTGGTGGCATTTGACTTACAACGGTAGTATTCATAACTAATTTGAATATATTAATTATATTATATACACTGAACTGTTTAAATATATTTACACTTTATAATAAATGCTCTAAAATAGCGAAGAATAAAATCAAACGAAAAAAAGTTGGGAACAGGGGAATCGAATCCTTGTAAATGTCAATCTGTGTGCTAGATCACTTTTCTTTTTTAAATCTCATTTTGTTCGTTTTCGTTTGTTGCATCTGCTCGTCGCAAGACACCGGTTTCAGTTCGTCGTTGATCCATTAACTCAGTTTTTTTGTTACAGAGGGCAGCTAACCCTCTGACCGAAGATCACTCGACCACGGCTCTTCAAAAAATCCCTCATACTCAACACGTAGCTCTTTAGAGAGCGTTTTACCTTCTCCTGCGGCCCATTCAGGCGAAATATTCTAGGAACTTAAAAGGTGATTCAACGTACATCTACTCACATAGTTTTGTTTGATCTGTGTTTTCTATCAAAGGAATCAGTGGCCTTTTGGAAATCAACAAAGGTCTTTTTAATTCAGTAATATATGGCAAATGACTGACGTCAAATAGCATGGTTCTTCAGAATATGATCCGCCCTTCTTGAAACCACCTTGATATTCACCTAAATTACTCTCCAGTATTATCTCTGTTCTATTTAGTACAGTCTTGGAAAGTATGTTATATACAAGTAGTTGCAAAGAAATTCCACTGAAGTTGTTAATATCGTGTTTATTTCCTTTTTTTGTGTATTGGATATATCAAGGCCACCTTCTACTCTCCTGGGAGCTTTTCTCTTTATAAAGTCTTCTCCATTGGCTTTATAAGGTATTAACGACTTCTTTAATTTCTCTGATAGTTGTGGCTAAATGTTCTGCTAGATTTACGTGGGTGTTGAGTGTCCAAGCTTAGATTGGTTCTGGACAATTAAGAAGCTGATCAAAATATTTTGAAGTGTTTCGAAACTTTCAGTGTTATGAAACCCAAATCAGTGTGCCTCATCCCACACCCCTCTGTTACATTTACACTGAAGTAGATCTACTTAACTGCTTAAATCGCATTTTCGCTTCCAAGGATCTACTGGAAAAGGCCTCTTTACCAGATCATTTACAAAAAATACTTTCATTCTAACCTTCCTCAAATACTCAGTTTCTTATCACTCTATAGCGTATAGCCCTATGACTTACAAGGTTAGTAATCATAACTAAATTGAATATATTAATTTTATGTGTATAAACTGAACTGTTTAAATACACTCCTGGAAATTGAAATAAGAACACCGTGAATTCATTGTCCCAGGAAGGGGAAACTTTATTGACACATTCCTGGGGTCAGATACATCACATGATCACACTGACAGAACCACAGGCACATAGACACAGGCAACAGAGCATGCACAATGTCGGCACTAGTACAGTGTATATCCACCTTTCGCAGCAATGCAGGCTGCTATTCTCCCATGGAGACGATCGTAGAGATGCTGGATGTAGTTCTGTGGAACGGCTTGCCATGCCATTTCCACCTGGCGCCTCAGTTGGACCAGCGTTCGTGCTGGACGTGCAGACCGCGTGAGACGACGCTTCATCCAGTCCCAAACATGCTCATTGGGGGACAGTTCTGGAGATCTTGCTGGCCAGGGTAGTTGACTTACACCTTCTAGAGCACGTTGGGTGGCACGGGATACATGCGGACGTGCATTGTCCTGTTGGAACAGCAAGTTCCCTTGCCGGTCTAGGAATGGTAGAACGATGGGTTCGATGCCGGTTTGAATGTACCGTGCACTATTCAGTGTCCCCTCGACGATCACCAGTGGTGTACGGCCAGTGTAGGAGATCGCTCCCCACACCATGATGCCGGGTGTTGGCCCTGTGTGCCTCGGTCGTATGCAGTCCTGATTGTGGCGCTCACCTGCACGGCGCCAAACACGCATACGACCATCATTGGCACCAAGGCAGAAGCGACTCTCATCGCTGAAGACGACACGTCTCCATTCGTCCCTCCATTCACGCCTGTCGCGACACCACTGGAGGCGGGCTGCACGATGTTGGGGCGTGAGCGGAAGACGGCCTAACGGTGTGCGGGACCGTAGCCCAGCTTCATGGAGACGGTTGCGAATGGTCCTCGCCGATACCCCAGGAGCAACAGTGTCCCTAATTTGCTGGGAAGTGGCGGTGCGGTCCCCTACGGCACTGCGTAGGATCCTACGGTCTTGGCGTGCATCCGTGCGTCGCTGCGGTCCGGTCCCAGGCCGACGGGCACGTGCACCTTCCGCCGACCACTGGCGACAACATCGATGTACTGTGGAGACCTCACGCCCCACGTGTTGAGCAATTCGGCGGTACGTCCACCCGGCCTCCCGCATGCCCACTATACGCCCTCGCTCAAAGTCCGTCAACTGCACATACGCTTCACGTCCACGCTGTCGCGGCATGCTACCAGTGTTAAAGACTGCGATGGAGCTCCGTATGCCACGGCAAACTGGCTGACACTGACGGCGGCGGTGCACAAATGCTGCGCAGCTAGCGCCATTCGACGGCCAACACCGCGGTTCCTGGTGTGTCCGCTGTGCCGTGCGTGTGATCATTGCTTGTACAGCCCTCTCGCAGTGTCCGGAGCAAGTATGGTGGGTCTGACACACCGGTGTCAATGTGTTCTTTTTTCCATTTGCAGGAGTGTAGATTCAAATTTTATAGTTAATAGTTTAACATTGTGAGGTATAAAATAAAATAAAAAACAAATGTCGGTAACAGCAGTGATCGAACCTGAATTGCCAGTCAATGCGCCAGCCCACCTTATTTATTTTTTTATCAAACACTCTATCCTCTTTCGTTTTTTCTTTGTTGAGCTATAAATTCGATTTTTTTTTCGGCACGTGGATAGGAAAGGGAAACTACAAAGAAAAGATCTACTTGTCAGCGCCACTTGCGTCCTAACAAAGAAAGAAACTGCACTTCTTCAGGCGTTGGCGCCTATCTACGCCTATCCCAAAGCAACTAACGTATTATTAAAAGGATGTAGGAAAGGGGAAGAACATATAGAGTAACGATGAAAATGAAAGTAGTTGTGTAGGGGCTTTTGTTTTTTCTTCTTTAATTCGTTTTATATCTTTTTTGTTTGTTTTTTCTTTTTTGGTGTTATTTATTTTTTGTACTTTCTCGTTTTGTATATTTATTTTAATTATTCTATATACCAGAATTTCCGGAGTCGCTAGCACCTTCGCATTGACGGAACATCCAAACGTGTCCTCTACAATTTTTTTTTGGAGATTCCGTTCATAGCGTATTCAGAGAATCATGTCGGCAAAATAAGCATCAGCGTCTCATGGCTTGGGCATTCCAGCTGGAAGAAGGGTCATGAAAGGCGCTCCATATAAAACTGGAAAAGAACTGCTTGTATCTGGGGTTGCGTACAAGTGCAAAATGTCGATCGTTAAAGTACGAAATTCAGAAGGATGTAGGTTGCAGCAGATACTGGGAGATGAACCAGCTTGCGCAGGATAGAGCAGCATGGAGAGCTGCATCAAACAAGTCTCTGGACTGAAGACCACAACAAGAAGGTACGTCCAATAACCCAGTTCTGATTTCTCGTCGGGGCCGCGTATCCAGTTAACAGCGTTAGTTTTCGTTGCGAAGTAATGAATCACATCTGGGAATAAAAGCGTCTGGAAAGTGATCTGAACAGGTGTCTGTCCGGTAAGGAAAACCAAGATATGCTGCGAGAGCCTCCAGACGTCATGAGAATTGGTGAGCGTCTGTGTCGTCTACACCACACTGAACACGGAGGGGTGTGTCTGAGAGGTGGATGCTGTGCAGACAAGACTGGTTGACCTGTTTCGCATTGACGGTGATACACTTCTTCAATCTCTTCATCTGCGAAGCTAGTTGGCATATAAACTTGTACTACTGTGGTAGGCATGGGCTTCGTGTCTATCTTGGTTAGTGTAATGCGTTCGATATGCTGTTCGTAGTAGCTTATCCGAGCTCCTATTTTTTATTCATTATTAAACCTACTCCTGCATTACCCCTATTTGTTTTTGTATTTATAACCCTGTGTTCACCTGACCAGAAGTCTTGTTCCTTCTGCCACCGAACTTCACTAATTCCCACTATACCTAACATTAACTTATACGTTTCCTTTTTTAAATTTTCTATACTACCTACCCGATTAAGGGATCTGACATTCCACGCTCCGATCTGTAGAACGCCAGTTTTCTTTCTACTGGTTACAACGTCCTCCTGAGTAGTCCCCGCCCGGAGATCCGAATGGGGAACTATTGTACCTACGGAATATTGTACTCAATAGGACACCATCATCATTTAACCATACAGTAAAGCTGCATGCCCTTGGGAAAAATTACGGCTGTAGTTTCCCCTTGCTTTCAGCCGTTCGCAGTACCAGCACAGCAAGGCCGTTTTGGTTAATGTTACAAGGCCAGATCAGTCAATTATCCAGACTGTTGTCCCTGCAACTACTGAAGAGGCTGCTGCCCCTCTTCAGGAACCACACGTTTGTCTGCCCTCTCAAGAGACACCTCTCCGTTGTGGTTGCACCTACGCTACAGCTATCTGTATCGCTGAGGCACGCAAGCCTCCCCACCAGCGGCAAGGTCCATTGTTCATGGGACATCAACATTTTTTTCTAAACCAGCGACCTAAGGATCATTTTTGTAATTTAAAGAACTGACCCTGGAGAGAATCACAAAGAAATAGTAACAATGAAGATCGACTGGATGACTACCAAAGCTAACTATTACTATTTTTTGGTTGACATTTTATTCGCATAATGTGATTGAAGTTTTGGATTGTTGTGAGCCAAGCAAGAGGTACACAACAAATAACGCAAGAGACCGCCATCACACAGGCACTGTCTCTCAGCTCTGTACAGTGGCCTCCAGCGCGTCGTATACGTCCGCCAATAGTGTGGACAGCTGCCATAGGGAGTGCTGTCAGCTGCTGACTACATTGTACTGGAAGACAAGGAAATCCTTCTGCTGACAGGCACCAAAAGATGATGCACGGCAGACACTCAGACAGCTACAAGCCAGCCATTAGACAGTCGTTTCGCGCCACTCTTAATTGGATGTTCTCTGTCTCTCTTGTTAATCCTACTTGTAAAGGGTCCCAGACTGATGAACAATTGTCAGAAATCAGGCTTAAAAGTGTTCTGTAAGCCACATCTTTCGTGGATGAATTACATTTCCTTAAGGTTCCCCCCAGTTTATCGCAGCCTTGGACCTATTATAATTTGTACTGTATCAGCATTCCTTTTAGGACGCACCCTAAGATTAACCCTAGATATTTTACGATTGTTACTGTTTCCAGCTATTTGTCGAACAATGATGGATCTCTTCGCTTTTTGTAGTCAATACGCGTAGTGACTTCAGACACGTACCAAATGTACTTCTTTCTGAGTGATAGTAAATTTTAAAATTTTTCCGACGACCGTGTACCACTTTATGTACACCACTACTTCTTTGTATTTATTAGTTATTTTAAGTATGCAGATTCGTGGTTTTCAGAAAAAATAGAGCCTAACGTACTAACACTTCTTGACAGAAATTTGAAATTCGTCATAATGCAATTATTGATTTCCACATTGCGTACACAACCAGCGATTATGCTTAATAGGGCTCTCACCACAACAGACTGAAGCTCTGAGTGTTGCGCTAATAACGAGACTTAAATTAAATTTTTTCAGCGTTAATGAACTTCGTAAGTTTCTTAGTTGAGTGCAGTGAACTATCGTTCACTTGCTTTCGAATGAAGTTTACACTCTTCTTTAAAAACACTTATTCCTCAGTCACGACCATAGTCCGTCGATCTATTCCAAGAACCCCACTGTTTCTTTCCTCTTTCTGTATTGCTCAAAAATTAAATCTCCTTTAAGCACAAAGATTCGAGGATCAGACCTTCCTAAAACTAACCCAACATAAAGTAAAATTCTTGATGTGTGATTCAAAAGATAAGCAAAACTTGTAAGGTGTCAGGCAAATCCAACACCTTCAATGAAAACCCTGACGTGATAGCAAATCCAACAGTATGTCACATAGCTCCGAATAAATCCTGACATTAAATTAACCAAAGTAGTACGATCAACGAGTGAGCAAATGGAATACCACAGACTAACACAAGAACGCCTAAATGTATGTCATACCTTCCCACCGTGAAACAGACGCAGTTCCGAGGGAAGAAACAAGAACAGAAGCTGAGAGCAGAACCATGTTAAGCTAGAAGGCCCTACAATAGGGGACGGACACCCACATCTCCGGCTGACCGCCAGGACCACCCCCAGCCCATGTTAAAAGATAGAGCCCTCCAGAAGAACAGTATAGATCTTACGATAACACTAAAAGGGCCACACCAGCTGCAAGTTTTAGCGTGAGACTTTTTTGCGTCTCTGTTACGTTGCAAACGTTAAAAACATTGCCCGACCACGAAAAGTATAACGTTTCTCATTGGATAGACAGAATTTTTGTAGGTGGAGCTTAAGGTTAACATTGAGAACCTGATTGGTCAGTTGAAAACACAGCCAAATAGCTTTTTTTAAACCAACTTCGGTAAATTGTAGTAAGGAGAAGTTAGCAGAGAGTTGCTTCCGAGACAGTGAGGTGTGAAGCTGCGCCGCCTGCCGCCCCCTGACACTGCCTAGCCAACGACAAGGTAATGAACACACGTGATGCCGCATAACAGCGCATAAAGCTTCACTCAGAACTGCAGAAGTCTCATCTGTTACACCCCCTTTTTACGTAATACTAGTGTCGATCGTCGATTAAAGCTCATGGTATTCACATTTGCTACGTAAGTTAAAATCTGAAACGCAATGATTTTTCTGTTACATAATTATTGAGAAGCCACATCAGCCACTGTAATTTACGACAAGTTAAATAAGTAATTAAAGATAATTGAGGGTCACTGTAGACCATTTTGATAGTTTTCTCTTTTGTGAATCTTAATTTAAACCTAGATTATAGATGTGATATGGCATAGGTCATCCTTCGATCCATTATAGAACTTGGAAAACTTGGAAACCGATTCAGGGAATATTCGTTCACATTTTTGTTGAACGCGGTTGGTTTTTATCATCCTGTATTAAAATATTTCCTTTTATCAATAGTGCAACTTATAAACAACGTTTTGTGCGTAGAATAAAATTTCCAATGGTAAACTTAACTACTTTTTCGACGTTATTTTACCAGCAAACTAAAAATAGGAAAGCCTTGAACCCCTTCCACCAAATTTAGTTAGTATTACGATTCTTTTACAGGGAGTGCAGTGGAGCTGACGTTGAAATCATTAAGTATTTGATTATATCATCGCTAGTCTCACTGAACTCTTCTGAACTCTACATGTCATGTGTGGTCTGGCGTCTCCTTACCAGCAACAGGTCCCAGGTTCAAACTAGTCAATTCCCTAAAAAACACGCTCAGAGCGTCCTTGCGTGAAAGTGGTAGGGAGACACGACTTAGAACAGACACCACGCAGAATGTTAGAGAATGGCGACCCTGCCAGGATGGTAAAATACCATGATTGAAGGTCGACCACATGCCCAACTAGATCAGAATAATATCCTGTTAAAAAATTTTCGTAATAAAAATTTTTTTAAAGACATAAATAGTTGAAAACAGTAGCTGCAGCGATAGATAGTAAGAAAGTATTCAATAGAAAGTGAGACATTCTAGCAGAGACAATAGCATAATTAAGTTATGAATTTTAATATTGTTAGAATTAAATTTTCTCTCCAACGCAAGCGCACAGGTGGCAGATACATCGTTGACAAGTTGGTTCTGACCCAACAAGTAAGTGAATGGATTGTCAGTCTTGGGTATAATAAGTGTCAAGTCGTGTGAACAAAAAGTTATGAAACGCGTGAGATCGTATGAGCGCATGTTGACGCGAAGTAGGGCGCGTGAATTGCTTTAAAAACTGAAAATAAGGGATTCGGAAAGATTAGCAATGCCAGATCGAGACCTTGACCGAATTGAGGTAGAGACCCAGCATGAAGACGGACAGAGAATAGAGTACAGTACAACAGACGATGCAGTATCGCGAGAAACAGGACAGATAACGCGCTATAACGAGGATAATGTACGCCAAGGCATAGAAAACGTAGGTCAGCATACGACAGAGGAGCAGGAAAGTGGAGAGACAGTCGATAAGGACTCTAACTTGCGTCTTGAATACGTAGAGTCCATAGTACAAGTAATCCGAGCCCCCTCACCACAGAGTACAGGGAATTCGAGCAGAAACGTGTCACAGCACAGTTCAATGCAATCGGTTGCGAACCAACACTTGGGCGAAAACACAGAGCGTAGGACGTCGGAAGAAAACGCAATAGGAACCACCAATCTGGCAGAATTATTACAACAAATGACGGAAACCATGACAAGACAAAATAAAGAAATTGCGAACCAAATTAAAATTCAGAATGCAGAAAATTCAGTTACACTTAAGTTATATTGAAGACGAGGCAAAAGAATCTCGAGAAGTGATAGGAAAATTAATAACAGGTCAAAATCAATTGAGAACAGACATTGACAAGGTACAAGCGGACGTACAAACATGCATAATGACATTCAGGACGAGATCAAAACATTACGTAACAACACCCAGGGAGAAGTCAAGAAACTAGAGAAACAGATAAACGTAATTACCAGACAAGCAGCAGGTACAGCGCGTGAAATTGTTGAAAACAGTGTGTTACACAAACGTATCACAAAAGCAGCGCTGAAAAGATATGACAATCGCATAGTCAAAATAGAAGCGCAAATGAAGCAACAATTTCAGAAATTGCAAACAGAGTTGTTGCAAACTATTGAAGATCGTAGTGAACAGGATCGAACAAGCATTGAGTCTGCAACCACATCCGTATCTGTAACAGCACCGGAAAAACAAACAATTAACGAAGATATTACGCATTTGCGATTCCAGTCACAGGCGGAAAGTAACATACGTGAAATCAGACAGCCTGCACAGCAACAAACACGTTTCGAAAGTCTTGATGAACAAACGGCACCACAAACACATGTAGAACCACAAATGTATGTTTCAAGACAGTTTAGATCGTGCAATGAAGCGGCAAGGTTAGCCAGACAAGATACCGAACCAATACGTGACAATGGAAAGCCAGGTCGCGAAGAGTATAGTGCAATGCATTCAGCTACACATTCACAACCGATGGAAGAAAATTATTGCGTACCACTCCGATACTACGCAAGGGTAGGCGAAAGTTACAGTGGACAATATCCAATGGATTTACCACAACCGGAAAGAACGACGGGAGAAATGATCAGAAACAAAAGTGGCGAAGAATCGCGAATTTCATATGGAACTATGACGAAGTACGACAACGATCATTTCCTCAGTCAGAAAATTTCAACACTTTCGAGAAGGAAACTCATTACATCCACGAACTTTTATTGATCAATTCTGAGTAGGATTACCAGAACAATGGACGCTAGCACACAAATTAGACTTTATATGTGCACACATGTCAGGAACAGTTGCAGAAACCATGCAGAATGTTGCAGCGACATGCCGATCGTACGAAGATTTCAGAGAGAAGTTTCTCTCACGATATTGGTCCAGCGAAGCACAGACAGAATAGAGTACAGGGCAACAGACAATGCAGAATCGCGAGAAATAGGACAGATAACGCACCATAACGAGGATAATGTACGGACCACAGCGTCGTTCATCCAACCAAGAAAATCCAAAGCAAATAGTTTTTTAGTTTTATATTAGTTACTACAGTAAAAAATAAATTCTTCTTCAGTGACCTCAACCCACTGCTGGATACAGTGTACCCTCCCCACAAAAATAAAATATAATAACCTCCCAACAGTAAAAAAATACACTCCTGGAAATTGAAATAAGAACACCGTGAATTCATTGTCCCAGGAAGGGGAAACTTTATTGACACATTCCTGGGGTCAGATACATCACATGATCACACTGACAGAACCACAGGCACATAGACACAGGCAACAGAGCATGCACAATGTCGGCACTAGTACAGTGTATATCCATCATTCGCAGCAATGCAGGCTGCTATTCTCCCATGGAGACGATCGTAGAGATGCTGGATGTAGTCCTGTGGAACGGCTTGCCATGCCATTTCCACCTGGCGCCTCAGTTGGACCAGCGTTCGTTCTGGACGTGCAGACGACGCTTCATCCAGTCCCAAACATGCTCAATGGGGGACAGATCCGGAGATCTTGCTGGCCAGGGTAGTTGACTTACACCTTCTAGAGCACGTTGGGTGGCACGGGATACATGCGGACGTGCATTGTCCTGTTGGAACAGCACGTTCCCTTGCCGGTCTAGGAATGGTAGAACGATGGGTTCGATGACGGTTTGGATGTACCGTGCACTATTCAGTGTCCCCTCGACGATCACCAGTGGTGTACGGCCAGTGTAGGAGATCGCTCCCCACACCATGATGCCGGGTGTTGGCCCTGTGTGCCTCGGTCGTATGCAGTCCTGATTGTGG
The DNA here is from genome assembly GCF_021461395.2 of Schistocerca americana. Lineage (NCBI taxonomy): Eukaryota > Metazoa > Arthropoda > Insecta > Orthoptera > Acrididae > Schistocerca > Schistocerca americana. The sequence continues at coordinate 106,185,434 of NC_060120.1, forward strand.
CGCTCACCTGCACGGCGCCAAACACGCATACGACCATCATTGGCACCAAGGCAGAAGCGACTCTCATCGCTGAAGACGACACGTCTCCATTCGTCCCTCCATTCACGCCTGTCGCGACACCACTGGAGGCGGGCTGCACGATGTTGGGGCGTGAGCGGAAGACGGCCTAACGGTGTGCGGGACCGTAGCCCAGCTTCATGGAGACGGTTGCGAATGGTCCTCGCCGATACCCCAGGAGCAACAGTGTCCCTAATTTGCTGGGAAGTGGCGGTGCGGTCCCCTACGGCACTGCGTAGGATCCTACGGTCTTGGCGTGCATCCGTGCGTCGCTGCGGTCCGGTCCCAGGCCGACGGGCACGTGCACCTTCCGCCGACCACTGGCGACAACATCGATGTACTGTGGAGACCTCACGCCCCACGTGTTGAGCAATTCGGCGGTACGTCCACCCGGCCTCCCGCATGCCCACTATACGCCCTCGCTCAAAGTCCGTCAACTGCACATACGCTTCACGTCCACGCTGTCGCGGCATGCTACCAGTGTTAAAGACTGCGATGGAGCTCAGTATGCCACGGCAAACTGGCTGAAACTGACGGCGGCGGTGCACAAATGCTGCGCAGCTAGCGCCATTCGACGGCCAACACCGCGGTTCCTGGTGTGTCCGCTGTGCCGTGCGTGTGATCATTGCTTGTATAGCCCTCTCGCAGTGTCCGGAGCAAGTATGGTGGGTCTGACACACCGGTGTCAATGTGTTCTTTTTTCCATTTCCAGGAGTGTATTATATATCATTTAGATTTAGCGTAACCTATCAACAGAAAAAATATAATTAAATCTCATTAGTGTAACCTCCCAACAGAAAAAAATATAACATTCACATTCAGCCTAACCTCCCAATAAAAAATTCCGTAACCTACCAATAATACAATGACTAACCTCTCAATAAAATTGTGGCTCACTTATAACCTTTCAATAATTGACTGTGAATTTAAACTGGTAGATTTTGGACGTCAGCAGCGCTGCGTCATGGTTCTGAAAGATCATTCTGAATAAGAATGAAAATTCTTACCTCAATAAGGTCGCTGGATAACGTGTATATATCTGCTCCTATAAGAAATCTTTCTGGCACAGCCCAGTGCAATGCTGGCAGATAGATTTGTCATGTATAAAAAGAACATCTGATTTTTCTTTGCCATAATCGGGATGACCATGGTTTGGAGAAATTAGTAAATTCTTTAAACTGAGATGAATAATGGTCAAAAGTTAATTTTTATAAGAAAGATTATTAAGAGATTTTTTTACAACATTTACATGGGACTTGATATAACAATAGTACATATGCGCGATGCTGCTTTTACCTTATACTACATCGCTCAGGCCCCGCCATCGCTCCACACGACCGGCCCAGCCAACTCCATACACACGACTGCTAGCTACTACTTACTCCTACTGCTACAGACACTGCTCTTACTGCAGCCAACACTGCTCTCTGGTCTGCGATTCTATCGTAGCTTACATATCGCAGGCAGTGCGTGAGCAATCCATCGAAATTACATCTGCTCGAGTGCGCTAGCAACAAATTCTTTAATCATGGACCTCTTACAACAGGTCTGTTCCATATGTTTCTACTGTCTTCGGTTATCAGCCGTCTGGTATCATCGTGTTCCAGCCACCAGTTTCCCGTCATCAACCCATCTCCATTTGGGTATTCCAAGCCTCTCTAGTGCTCCCACAGTCTCCAGTGAACAATTCGATGACACCATGTCCTGTGATCTTGTCGAGCTACGTGTCCGACCCATTGCCACTTCAGTCTTGCGAGTATCTCTAAGGCTTTTGTTATCTTTGTTCTCCTTGTAATGTCCTCTTATCGATACGTATCCCTGAGGCTGACGCCTAGGATCTGTCGCACCAGGGCCCATTGTGTGCGCTTTAGGTTATGATCACCGGCCCTAGTAATAGCCATAGTTTTCAAACCATAGGTTGTTACTGGTAATAAGCACCTAGACGAATTGGTGCAGTCTGATGATTTTACCCCAGTTCAGTTTTGTGGCCAAGGCAGATGTATTCATCGACAGCTTCTATAGACTGCTTTCCGACTGCAAGTGGTTGGTTGTCTGAGCTTAGTATTTTTGTTTTATCGATGTTTATTTGCAAGCCAATCTTTGCAGAGGAAAGTTTTAGTTTTTGGATCACGCTCTTTAATTCTTCAAAATCTTCAGTTATGAGAACAGCATCATCCTCTAAGTGCACGTGCTCCAGCTTTGAGTCACTGAGTTTTATTCTTTATTCCAGTCTAGTAATTCGATACATGTTCCAACGCGGGGTGAACAGTTTCGAAGAGACGGTGTCACCTTGACACACTTTATATGCCTTGAATTTATCCTGGAATTTCCAAGGGTCTTTATCATTGCCAAGTCTCCACGGAGTCGAAAGCTTTCTATAATCTACAGAGGCCAGATGAATCCTGATGTTATATTAAGTTGTTTTTTTCAAGAAGGAGGCGAATAATCTGGATGTGATCCATTGTCGAAAAACCTTTTCGAAATCCCACTTGCTCAAAGGGTAGATAAGCATCCAATTTTCTTTTGACGAGGAGTGTTAGGAGTTTGTAAACTTGTGGTAACAAACTAACCAGACAATAGTTCCTCAAGTTTTCCTTCCTTATCGCCATTTTTGGGGATTAGAATCATTTCAGCATTTTTTTCAATTTTCTGGTATTCTTCCACATTGGCTGCATTTTTTTGATTAGTATCCTCAGTTTCCAGCATGTTACTTCCACCTAGTTTCAGAATTTAATTTAATCGTATTCTGCCCAGGAGCCTTTTCGTTATTTAGTTGTTTAAGTTCATTTTCAACTTCAGAAGTGATTATCTCCAGTGCTTCTCCCTGTGCATCATCCATGGGTACTTGTATAAAACATATTATATAGGATAACTTAACAATATATCGTGGGGAAAGAAAAATCCGTAAATTCTGCGTCGTTACTTACGTTGCATTTATTTACGTTCAGGACCAGCCAGCAGTTTCTTCACCAAACATTGATCCCCCACAAGCCTTTGTGCACTTGGCTACAGTGTTCTGGAGCTGCAACCTTTCTATAGAAACAGTATCGTCTGCCAACAGCCTCACGGAGCTTCCAGCATTATGCACTAGGTCATTAGTATATATTATAAACGGTTAATGGCCATATAACACTCCATAGGGTACTCCCGAAGTTACCTTTACGTCTGCTGAGTTCATCCGGTTAAGACCGGCTTGTTGAGTTTCGTTTGCAAGGGCTTACCGAATCCAGCTACCGGAACTGTATCGAATGCACAATTGCGTACCATCCGTTTAATATCGGTTCTAGTACTCTATTTCGAAAACCCGAGCGAGGTGGCATAATTATTAGGACAGCTAATCATGAAGCTGATTTATTGGTTTTCCTTGGTTTCTGGAAATTGGTTGAGCAGATGGTTCTTTAAACGCAGGTTCGCTCAAATTCCTTTCCTGTATTTTACCATTCTCATTTAGTGATCCGTGTCTCGTTCTATTTGTCATCCTCCTCCCCCTCCGCCAACCCCTTGACGAGACTGTGAATTTTAATATTCTATCTTCAATTCACGGTCTAGGGCTGGCGAATAGCTTACCGATGTTGCGAACAATAAGTGTATTTGTGATTCAGTACGCAGATTACGATGAGTGCTAAGGCAGTGTTAGTTGAGAGACCCCAAAAGCATTCTTGTCGCCGGCGGGTTTTCTTACTTCATGCAGATTGGCAGCTTTGCTTCGCAAAGATTGGATTTCCTGTCTTGACTGTAACTGTTTGTTGTAGGTAGCTATTAACATACGTGTAGCGTGTAATTCCATGTCAGCCCTTCTGTTATGAGCCAGAAAAGAGGTACAGTAACATAATAGCGACACATATACGACTTTTGAATGCAATTAATTACAAGGTGACGAAAATCGAATTTCGGAAAATATTTTTTGTTTTCGTGTTAACATGTTAGATCTAAATAGACTTTGACGAACCTATGAGAAATTGGTTTTCCGAGAGTCAGTTATTTGTTGCGGAATATGTCGGTAAATTATCTGTCCGGTTTCGTCTAGTGCGTTGAAGCGAGATTATCAGTACTTTTATTTTTAGTAAAGGGAGAGCACAGTTGCCTTATGAATGTCAGTGAAATAGTAATTCTTAAGGGAAAATATTATCCACGCCAATTACAGGGTTTGTCAACAACTTAAATAACTCTTTCTGTGAAAAAAAGTCCAATGTAGTCACTGATGGAAGATTATTCCGCCGCGATTTGGAAACCATACTACAAACAGAATTAGCAAATGTTTTACCACTGGGGTCAACGGCCTTGCCGCAGTGGATACACCGGTTCCCGTCAGATCACCGAAGTTAAGCGCTGTTTGGCGTGGCCGGCACTTGGATGGGTGACCATCCGGGCCGCCATGCGCTGTTGCCATTTTTCGGGATGCACTCAGCCTCGTGATGCCAACTGAGCAGCTACTCGACCGAATAGTAGCGGCTCCGGTCAAAGAAAACCATCGTAATGACCGGGAGAGCGGTGTGCTGACCACACGCCCTCCTATCCGCATCCTCAGCTGAGGATGACACGGCGGTCAGATGGTCCCGATGGACCACTTGTGGGCTAATGACGGAGTGCTTTTATCACTAAAAGGATACTGTATTAGTGAGCTATGCAGATGATTGTGTCAATAATTGGTTAAATGAACAAAAGACGTTCTCAGCATGTTTATCAACGCTAAAAGCGATATCAGCCGGAAAGAGCGAATATTGTTTGATCGGAATAAGTCTGTCAAGGGCTTAAGCCAACAAAGCAACGATAGGTTAGAAATGCCACAAGAAATGCACATTTTTGCGCCTATGACCTAAGAATGTTCGAGAACAGCAACGGCTGAAGTCAAAAAAATTCAAGGCCTGATCTTAAACATGAAATTGTATTTTCCGTGTAGTAGTTTCATACAGCCGTGGAAAACAAGGAATCCGTTTTCTTCCAGGTAGCCGCTTACGCAACAGAAAAATCCAAGCGAAAACTGGCTTCATACCGCTGTTATACAATCCGTGAGACCACGAAGCACACACCTCTAATCTTCGCAATTGCCGGATTAAAAGTATACAGTAACAGCACCTAGAAATTAAACTGACATAACAAAGCTCAAATTACATGAAATTTGTTATCCACCCCAATGGCAAATCAATAACATCCCAACTTGCTAGAACATCCTATCTGCCAGGACAAACTGTGATTCAGTTTGTCTTTTTCAAAGAAAAATTTAATGTGTTTACGCCGTGGACCGTGAGAAAATCAGAAAGAACACAAATGAAGCGTTTAAGACATGATGTTAGAGAAGAATGCTTAAAATTAAATGCGCAGGTAAGATAAGAAAAAAAATCTAGCGAGAATGCGAGTAAGAAGAGCAATGCGAGAAGCGTCAACAAATTTGAAAGTAACATTTTGCAAACTGATCCGACTAAAATCTGTAATAAGTTTCGGTTTCACGTAGTGTCAGTACCCGCACAGAAATCTATTTCGCCGCTCAGCGAGCGTTCTGACACCGATAGGGAAGACGACTGAGAGAAGGCCGAAATACTGAATTCTTACGAAACTGTTTCACCGCAGAAGTGCTAATACGGTCCCTTCATTCAATCAACGCACGGATGCCCAAATAGCAGATGTTAACATAACTGGTAGCAACTGCAACTGATTAATAATGGAAAGGAATCTTGGTCTGACAAGCAACCTGAGGTGTTGTACAAAGACTGCGCGTGACAACCTGAGCCCCCTTGTAACAGCAGTTGAACATAGATCGCTGGAGCAACGCAGGTTATCAAACGACCGGGAAAAGTGCAGCTATTCGCGTTTTCAAGAAGGGTCGTAGGATAGATATACATCATTGCAGGCCCATATTGCTGACATCAGTCTGTTGTAGAACTATGAAATATGTTTTATGATCACGTATTATGTGTTTTTGGAGAATGAAAATCTGTTCTACAAAAATCATCATGGATTCCGCAGAGATCTTGCGTAATTCATCTCGCTCTGTCCATCCATAAGATCCAGAGCGTTCTAGATATTGGTGTTGAGGATGATTCATGTAGCTCAAATTAAGGAAGGCATTTCGTGCAGTACCGCTCTGTAGTAAAGTGAACAAAATACACTCCTGGAAATTGAAATAAGAACACCGTGAATTCATTGTCCCAGGAAGGGGAAACTTTATTGACACATTCCTGGGGTCAGATACATCACATGATCACACTGACAGAACCACAGGCACATAGACACAGGCAACAGAGCATGCACAATGTCGGCACTAGTACAGTGTATATCCACCTTTCGCAGAAATGCAGGCTGCTATTCTCCCATGGAGACGATCGTAGAGATGCTGGATGTAGTCCTGTGCAACGGCTTGCCATGCCATTTCCACCTGGCGCCTCAGTTGGACCAGCGTTCGTGCTGGACGTGCAGACCGCGTGAGACGACGCTTCATCCAGTCCCAAACATACTCAATGGGGGACAGATCCGGAGATCTTGCTGGCCAGGGTACTTGACTTACACCTTCTAGAGCACGTTGAGTGGCACGGGATACATGCGGACGTGCATTGTCCTGTTGGAACAGCAAGTTCCCTTGCCGGTCTAGGAATGGTAGAACGATGGGTTCGATGACGGTTTGGATGTACCGTGCACTATTCAGTGTCCCCTCGACGATCACCAGTGGTGTACGGCCAGTGTAGGAGATCGCTCCCCACACCATGATGCCGGGTGTTGGCCCTGTGTGCCTCGGTCGTATGCAGTCCTGATTGTGGCGCTCACCTGCACGGCGCCAAACACGCATACGACCATCATTGGCACCAAGGCAGAAGCGACTCTCATCGCTGAAGACGACACGTCTCCATTCGTCCCTCCATTCACGCCTGTCGCGACACCACTGGCGGGCTGCACGATGTTGGGGCGTGAGCGGAAGACGGCCTCACGGTGTGCGGGACCGTAGCCCAGCTTCATGGAGACGGTTGCGAATGGTCCTCGCCGATACCCCAGGAGCAACAGTGTCCCTAATTTGCTGGGAAGTGGCGTTGCGGTCCCCTACGGCAGTGCGTAGGATCCTACGGTCTTGGCGTGCATCCGTGCGTCGCTGCGGTCCGGTCCCAGGCCGACGGGCACGTGCACCTTCCGCCGACCACTGGCGACAACATCGATGTACTGTGGAGACCTCACGCCCCACGTGTTGAGCAATTCGGCGGTACGTCCACCCGGCCTCCCGCATGCCCACTATACGCCCTCGCTCAAAGTCCGTCAACTGCACATACGCTTCACGTCCACGCTGTCGCGGCATGCTACCAGTGTTAAAGACTGCGATGGAGCTCCGTATGCCACGGCAAACTGGCTGACACTAACGGCGGCGGTGCACAAATGCTGCGCAGCTAGCGCCATTCGACGGCCAACACCGCGGTTCCTGGTGTGTCTGCTGTGCCGTGCGTGTGATTATTGCTTGTACAGCCCTCTCGCAGTGTCCGGAGCAAGTATGGTGGGTCTGACACACCGGTGTCAATGTGTTCTTTTTTCCATTTCCAGGAGTGTATGTGCTTACCGAGTAGCACACGAGATTCTGTACTTCCTTACAGATGGAACCCAATATGTCGCTCTTAACGAAACGATCTCGACAGATAGAAGGTAATTTCAGTTGTTACTCCAAGGAAATGTCATAGGACATTTACTGGTTGCAATGCATGTTAATAATCTACCAAATAACGCCGGAACCTCCAGTAGGCTGCAGATGAAGCGGTTGGCTGTAAGAAGGTAGCAAAGCCAAAAGACTGTAGGGAATTGCTGAAAGACCTGCAAGGAATCGATGATCTGTGGAGGGACTGGCAGTTGACGCTGAACGTAAGTAAATGTAACGTACTGCTCGTAAATAAGAAATCACCTTACAGTGGCGTGACAAAAGTATGGGATAGCGATATGTACAATAAAGATGGCGGGAGTATAACGTACAAAAGATATAAAAGGGCAGTGCGTTGGCGGAGCTGACATTTGAACTCAAACGATTCGTCTGAAAAGGTTTCTAAGAGATTATGGCCGCAGTATGGGAATTATTCGGAGTAGGTATTAAAATTCATGGAGAAGAAATAAAAACTTTGAGGCTCGCCGATGACATTGTAATTCTGTCAGAGACAGCAAAGGACTTGGAAGAGCAGTTGAATGGAATGGACAGTGTCTTGAAAGGAGGATATAAGATGAACATCAACAAAAGCAAAACAAGGATAATGGAATGTAGTCGAATTAAGTCGGGTGATGCTGAGGGAATTAGATTAGGAAATGAGGCACTTAAAGTAGTAAAGGAGTTTTGCCATTTGGGGAGCAAAATAACTGATGATGGTCGAAGTAGAGAGGATATGAAATGTAGACTGGCAATGGCAAGGAAAGCTTTTCTGAAGAAGAGAAATTTGTTAACATCCAGTATTGATTTAAGTGTCAGGAAGTCATTTCTGAAAGTATTCGTATGGAGTGTAGCCATGTATGGAAGTGAAACATGGACGATAAATAGTTTGGACAAGATGAGAATAGAAGCTTTCGAAATGTGGTGCTACAGAAGAATGCTGAAGATTAGATGGGTAGATCACATAACTAATGAGGAAGTATTGAATAGGACTGGGGAGAAGAGAAGTTTGTGGCACAACTTGACCAGAAGAAGGGATCGGTTGGTAGGACATGTTCTGAGGCATCAAGGGATCACCAATTTAGTATTGGAGTGCAGCGTGGAGGGTAAAAATCGTAGAGGGAGACCATGAGATGAATACACTAAGCAGATTCAGAAGGATGTAGGTTGCAGTAGGTCCTGGGAGATGAAAAAGCTTGCACTGGATAGAGTAGCATGGAGAGCTGTATCAAACCAGTCTCAGGACTGAAGACCACAACAACAACAACAACAACATGGGAATTAACAGACTTTGAACGCGGAATGGTAGTTGGAGCTAGACGCATAGGACATTCCATATCGGAAATCGCTAGGAAACTCAATATTCGGAGATTCTCAGTGTTAAGAGTGTGCCGAGAATAATAAATTCCAGGCATTACCGCTCACCACGGACAACGCAGTGGCCGACGGCCTTCACTTAAAGACCGAGAGCAATGGCTTTTGCGTTGAGCTGTGAGTGCTAACAGACGAGTAACACGGTGTGAAATAACTACAGGAATCAATGTGGGACGTACGACGAACGTATCCATTAGGACAATGCGGAGAAATCTTTCTTTTACGGTCTATGGCAGCAAGCTATCTACACGAGTGCCTTCGCTAACCTGCAACCTGGGCTCGTGGCCGTATTGGTAGGACCCCAGATGACTGGAAAGCTGTGACCTTGTCCGATGAGTCCCGATTTCAGTTGATAAGAGCTGATGGGAGAGTTCGAGTTCGGCGCAGGCCCCACGAAGCCATGGACCCGAGTTGTCAAAAAGGCACTGCAAGGCACTGATAGTGGCTCCATAATCGCGTGGATTGTGTTTACATAGAATGGACTGCGCCCTCTGGCCCAACTGAACCGATCATTGACTGCAAATGGTTATTTTCGGCTCGGCTACTTGGAGAACATTTGGAGCTATTCAGGTCAAAGAGGTAGGAAAGGCATCAGATTTGGAGAACAGATTTATGGAAAAATGGCACAGAGGTAGTGTTGATCAAAGTGTTAATGACAAATGGATAAAAATGAGGGAAGAACTCATGGACTCCGCCAAAGAAGTACTAGGAATTAGAGTATCCCAAATCACCAGGATGGATAATAGAATGTATAACAGAAAAGATGTTGAAAAAGATGGAAGAGCAGAGAAAGTAGATAAGTGCAGAAACTGAAGAAGGCAAAAAGAGGTGCAGGAAACTGAATAATGAATTAAGAAGAGGATCTGAAGAAGCAGGGGAAAAATGGATGAAACAGAAATGCGACGAAATAGAGAAAGTGGAAAAAGAGGGAAAGTATGAAATGATGTATAGACTGGCTAGTGAGATAGTTTTTGAATGTAAAAGAAAGAGGAATAACATGGAAGTAGAAAGAGCGGATGGTACTCTAGCAGAAGAACCACAGGAGGTTTTTAACAGATGGCAAGAATACATCGAATGTCTGTATAACGGGGATGTAATGCAAAGCGAAATTAAGGTTGAAGAGGAGCAGTATGTGCCGGAAGATGGAAAGGGATTCACCGTCTTGGAAGCAGAAGTAGAAAAGGCGCCGAAGGAGATGAAGAATAGGAAGGCATGTGGAATTGATGATTTGCCAGTTGAACTGTTGAAGAACCTGGGAAACAAGGCAAGAAAAGAAATAGTCTACCTCTGTAACGAGATATATGACAAAGAGGAATGACCTGAAGACTTCCTAGCAACAGTTATGATACCAATAGAGAAAAAGAGAAACACCAAAAAAATGTGAAGAGCATCGGATCATCAGTCTAATTTCTCATGCAGCTTAAGTCTTGCTGAGAGTGTTGAATAGAAGGCTATATGGCAAGCTGGATAGAGGGATTGCAGAAGAGCAGTTCGGATTTAGAAGAGGAAAAGGAACAAGAGATGCTATTGGCCTGTTAAGAACTATAGGGGAAAGATATATGGAAAAAGGTAGAGAAATCTTTGCTGTTTTTATAGATTTAGAAAAGGCTTTTGACAGAGTTCAGTGGAACAGGCTGATGGATATGTTGAAGAGGAAAGGAGTAGATTGGAAAGCGAGACGACTGATACAGAATCTATAGTTACACCAGAAAATAAGGATAAGGATTGGAAATGAAATGTCAGAAAGAAGCAGCACTGGACGAGGTGTTAGACAAGGCTGTTACCTTTCCCCACTGCTGTTTAACGCATACCTCGAAGAGATTATTGCGAAAGTCTTAGATGGGAAGAGAGGAATATGTATTGGTGGAGAGAGAATAGAATGTATAAGATTGCTGATGACATGGTATTAGTGGCAGAAAGTGAGCAGACAGTGGATAACATGCTGAAAGATCTGAATGGAGCTTGTGTGGAATATGGGATCCAAATAAACACAGCAAAAACAAAGAGTATGGTCATCAGTACAAGACGCAGACTGTCCAATATTAAAATAGGACAATCTGCCATTAGCCAAGTAAGTGCATTTAAATATCTTGAAAGAACAAACAACTGAAGACTTGAGATGTCACCAGGAGGTGAAAACTCGAATTGCCATAGCGAAGGAGGCATTCAGCAGAAAGAGAAGACTCTTATGTGGCAAATTAGATAAAGGTCTAAGGAAAAGGCTTGGCAAATTTTTTGTCCGGAGTGTGGCATTAAATGCGGCGGAAGCATGGACGCTGAGACGAGAGGATGAAAAAAGATTAGAAACATTCGAGATGTGGATGTGGAGGAAAAAGAAGAGAATAAGCTGGATGGAAAGAGTGAGTAATGAAAGAGTACATTTTCTGCATCCAGAAAGGTCCGTACAGGACATGCAACATGCGGTCGTATATTAACCTGCTAAAATGTAGGGTTTCGCAGGGATCGAATGAAGGGTAGAGCCACGGGTCGTAACACATCTGAAATGTAACGTCCACTGTTCAAAGTCCCGTCAATGGGGACAAGAGGTGACCGAGACGTGTAACCAATGGCACCCCATGCCATCACGTCGGGTGATACGCCAGTGTGGCGATAACGAAAACACGCTTCCAAAGTGCGTTCACCGCGATGTCGCCAAACACGGATGCGACCATCATGATGCTGTAAACAGAACCTAGATTCATCCGAAAAACTGACATTTTGCCATTCGTGCACCCAGGTTCGTCGTTGAGTACACCATCGCAGGTGCTCCTGTATGTGATGCAGCGTCATTGGTAACCGCAGCCATGTTCTCCGAGCTGGTAGTCCATGCTGCTGCAAACGTCGTCGAACTGTTCGTTCAGATGGTTGTTGTCTTGCAAACGTCCCCATCTGTTGACTCAGGGATCGAGACGTGGATGCACGATCCGTTACAGCCATGCGGATAAAATGCCTGTCATCTCGACTGCTAGTGATACGAGGCCGTTGGGATCCAGTACGGCGTTCCGTATTACTTTCCTGTACCCACCTATTCCATATTCTGCTAACAGTCATTGGATCTCGACCAACGCGAGCAGCAATGTCGCGATACAATAAACCGCAATCGCGATAGACTACAATCCGACCTTTATCAAAGTCGTAAAAGTGATGGCACGCATTTCTCCTCCTTACACGAGGCATCACAACAGCCTTTCGCCGGCCGTTGTGACCGAGCGGTTCTAAGCGCTTCAGTCTGGAACCGCGCGACCGCTACGGCCGCAGGTTCGAATCCTGCCTCGAGCATGGATGTGTGTGATGTCCTTAGGTTAGTTAGGTTTAAGTAGTTCTAAGTTCTAGGGGAGTGATGACCTCAAATGTTAAGTCTCATAATGCTCACAAGGGAACCTCCCCATCGCAACCCCCTCAGATTTAGTTATAAGTTGGCACAGTGGATAGGCCTTGAAAAACTGAACACATATCAATTGCGAAAACAGGAAGAAGTTGTGTGGAACTGTGAAAAAATAAGCAAAATATACAAACTGAGTAGTTCAACGGAAGATATGCAACATAAAGGACGCTGGGAACGCAGGAGTGCCATGGTCTCGTGGTAACGTGAGCAGCTGCGGAACGAAAGGTCCTTGGTTCAAATCTTCCATCGATCGAAAAGTTTAATTTTTTATTTTCAGTTTATGTGACAAACTCTTATGTTTTCATCACTTTTTTGGGAGTGATTATCACATCCACAAGAAAACCTAAATCGGGCAAGGTAGAAGAATCTTTTTACCCATTCGCCAAGTGTAGAAGTTTGGTGGGTCGACAACATATTCCTGTCATGTGACGCACATGCCGTCACCAGTGTGGTATAGAATATATCAGATGTGTTTTCCTGTGGAGGAATCGGTTGACCTACGACCTTGCGATCAAATGTTTTCTATTCCCATTGGTGAGGCACGTCCTTTCGTCTACTAATCGCACGGTTTTGCGATGCGGTCGCAAAACACAGACACTAAACTTATTACAGTGAACAGAGATGTCAGTGAACGAACGGACAGATAATAACTATACAAAAATAAAGTAAAATTTTCACTCGAGGGAAGACTTGAACCAAGGACTTCTCGTTTTGCAGCTGCTCACGCTACCACGGGACCACGGCGCTCCTAAGCTCATATTGTCCATTATGATGCTTATGTGGCCCATGGACTACTCAGTTTGTATATTTTGCTTATTTTTTCACAGTTCCACACAACTTCTTCCTGTTTTCTCAATTGATCTGTGTTCAGTTTATCAAGGCCTATCCACTGTGCCAACTTATAACTAAATCTGAGGGGGGTGCGATGGGGAGGCTCCCTTGTCAGAGCCATTTTTTGAATAACAACGTTTCACCAGGCAACGCCGGTCAACTGCTGCTTGTGTATTAGGAATCGGTTGGAAACTTTCCTCATGTCAGCAAGTTGCAGGTGTCGCCACCGGCTCCAATCTTGTGTAAATGCTCTGAAAAGCTAATCATTTGCGTATCACAGCATCTTCTTCCTGTTGGTTAAATTTCGCGTCTGTAGCACGTCATCTTCGTGGAGTAGCAATTTTAATGGCCAGTAGTGTATTTGCAGCCCTGAGGGTTCCGAATTGTAGCGTGTAACATGGCTGTGTGTAACGTATCTGTGTCTCTGCATGAGAAACGCCGAGCTGTAATCACGTTTCGAATTCGAAGACTTCGTCTACACATGGAGTACCCTCTCCTTTACCATAACAATGTCACACCACGCATGGGCACTGAGTCATCTCCAACAATCCGATGCCTTGCGTTCACTGTCATAAATCATCCTCCATACCGCCCATACAATTTTCGTCTGTGACCAAAACCTAAAGAAGACTTTCGAGGATTTCACTTTGATAGTGATGAAGCGGTGCACAGAGAGGTGAGGTTGTGGCTCCGTCTACAATGTTACAGATTCTACAGTGGTTGTATCAGCAACCTTGTCTCTCCTTGTGAGAAATGTGTACGTCACCATTGAGACCATATTGAGAAATAGATATATGGACATGAAGAACAACGACGTAGACTGTTTGTGAAGGTTGTTGCATCAAAAATTTTTTAAGAGTTTCAACACAAAAGGTCTGAAGGCATTACTCTTCAGCAAGTCCTCTGTGGGGGGGGGGGGGGGGGGGGGGGGGGGGGAGTAATGCTGTCCTACCCTTCCAGGAAAGTACTCTCTCGAAATTTCAGTAGTAAACTTCTCCGTGATCTCTTGTATCGCCTGCCACTGGAATTTGTTGAGCATCTCTGTAATGCTCCCGCTCTGACTAATCAGTCCTGTGATGAAACGCGCCGCTCTCCGATGAATCCCGACAATCTCTTCAACTTGGTAAAGATCTAGATTGATACTCTACATTCGGTCGAACAAGTCCTTTGTAAGTCACTTCCTTTGTGGATGAATTACATTTCCTTAAGCTTCTTCCCTTGAATTTCAGCCTGGCATTTGCGTTTCCTCCTACTTGTTTTATGTGGTCATTCCTCTAAAGGTCACACCGGATGGTTAAACCTAGGTATTTTACTGTACTTATTGTTTCCAGCAGCAATTTGTCATCACTTGTGTAGTTGTACAGTAATGGATCTCTTCGCATTTCTATGCTTAGTATGTTACATTTACTTATATTCAGAGTCAACTGCCATTCACTGCACCAAACATCGATCCTCCACCGACCTTCCTGCAATTCGCTACAGTATTCTGCCGTTGCAACTTTCCTATTGACAGCAGTATCGTCTCCAAATCACCTCATGTAGCTTTGAACGTTATCAGCTAGACCATTAAAAGGTATTGTAAACACTAATGGTCATATCATACACCCTTGGAGTGCTCTGGAAATAACCTTTACGTCTGTGGGTTTGGTTCCGACAAGAGCAAAGTGTTCAGTTTTGTGTCATGGATGTCTTGAATCCAGTCACAAATCTGGTCCGATACTTGGTAAACTCGTATCTTTTTCACTAAACGAAAGTGCGGAACTGTTGTTCGCTAAACGACAGTGAAGAACGCTACCAAATGCCATCCTAAGTCACGGAACACGGCATCAACCTCAGCGCCAATGTCTACATCGATAAGGGTCTCATGGAGAAACAGAGCGAGCTGTTTTCCCAAGATATCTGTTTGCGGAATTCATGTTGATTTTCATGGAAGAGATTTTCTTTCTCGAACAATCTCATAATTCTTGAGCATAAAACATGTTCCATAGTTCTACAACAGACTGACGTAAACGATATAAGCCTATAATTATGTGCGCATACCCTACGCACCTTCCTGAAAATAGGAATCTTTTTCCTGTCGCTAGATACCCTTCGTTTCACCAGCGACCTTCGATAAACCGCAGCCAGGAGGGAAGCAAATCTCTTGCATAATCTCTGTAGAATCTAAAAGGTATTCCGTCTGGTCCACATGACTTTTCGCTACTAACTGATTGTGCCATCTTTTCTGTTTCGCGATCATTTATCTCAATATCTGCCGTTTCGTCGTTCGTTCGACGATTGAAAGGAGAGACCACATTACGATTTTCCGCGGTGAAACAGTTTCTGAAGCCGAATTTCTTCTTTCAGCACCACTGCCGTTTCCTGTTTCGATGTCAGTGTGGTCACTGAGTGACCGAATAGATTATTTCGATCCGCTTACTGAATTTACGTTGGACAAAAACTTCTTGGAGTTTTTGTTTTTGGTAAAATTTTACTTTCCAGGTCACTGACGCTTCTCCCATTGCTCTCCTTAGGCCCTTTTTGGCTTCGTTTAGCTTTTGTTTGTCAGATAGGTTTCGCTTTGTCTTAAATCTGTGTTGAAGCCCTCTTTGTTTATGTAGTAACTTTCTGAGGCGTTTACTGAACAGCGGTGGGTCTTTCCCATCCCTTAAAATCCTGCTGGGAACATATTGAACGACCCTTTTGAATTTTATCCATTTGTGCTCAATATATTCATCCTCGGCATTAAATATTTCACACTGGCTACTCAGATACTCTGAACTTTGTTTCCTGTAACTTGTTAAGCAGAAGTACTTTCCTATCTTTCTTAACAGTCCTTTCTAACACCTGTAGCCATTGATGCTATCGCAGCCTTATGATCTGAAATCCCACCTCCGCGTTATCTGCTTCGAAAAGTTCCGGTGTGTTGTTGTCAGGAGATCTAAGACGTTACCCACATCAGTTGATTCTCGAACTATGTGGGCGAGGTAATTATCGGACACATTCAGAATGACGTCACTGGAACCCCTGTCTCTGGAACCAGTTTTGATTCTGTGGCTCTCCCATTCTGTAGCTGAAAACTGAAGTCTACTCCTATCACAACAGCGTATTCAGGAAATTAATATAGGATATTCTGCTATTTCTCTCTGAAGCGCTCTTCCACTACAGCTCTTGTCGCAGGCAGTCTATAAAAAACATCGGATTACCACGTAGCCGTTTTTATTACGAACGAGTACAACTAACAAGTTTAAATTTATGCCACAGAGCACTGTCTACGAACCTTTGGCGGTGTAAAAAATTGAAGCTTCTAAGTCAAACCAGTTAAAAGAGACGGCTGTTTATGTCGCATATTTTGACACTTGCTGACTCACTCATCAAAATCTGTAGGGTACTTCCTACTGATCTACATTCGTGAAATTTAGCAAGAAGCAGGTTTTAACGGTACAAGTTAAGAAAAATCCGAAAACTGTTAATTTGTAACTATCCCACAGGGAAGAAGAAAATTTCGCCATTTGCTATCCGACGGTCTGTCTATCCGCCCATCTATTAAGGCACCGTTCTCTCAATAACGGGTTGAAGTTTCAAACTGAAATTTACGTCGCGTACTAAGGTCTATGGTCCCTTTGCGGCGTAAAATATTTAAGCTTCTAAGTCAATGTAATCAAAAGATACGGACATTTATGTCACATATTTTTATACTCGTAAACTCACACATCATAAGCTATAGAGTACTTCCCATTGACCTAGAATCAAGAAATTTTGCAAAAAGCATGGTTTCATAGGACAAGTAAAGAGAAAACTCCGCAAATTGTTCATTTTAAATTAAATTACACGAAAAAATATTTCTTTTGTCATTTGTTATGCGACTTTAGACTTAAAACTGAAACATTCTCGATAGTGTTGGAATTCCCGGGACCAATAATTTGCCGGTATCAATGACACTAACTGGCAAAACATGTCAAGATTCTCGATTTCCAGTGTAGATGAAGTGTCTACATAAATAATTAATTTTGTACGGAACCCTTGGAGCCCGGGTCTTACTCGCACCCTTCCAAATTCTTTTATAGTGGTCATATTGAGATCATCGACAGGCCAAGATCGTAGCAAATAAATTCAAGAAGCAAGTAGTTTCGTGTTCTTCGGGTGAATGGGGTAGCTTATTCACTGTCGTTATTTGCGTGAGTGCAGCTGGAAATTATGTACCGCCGCTCCTGATATTTCCAAGACAGAATGTGAAGAAAGAGCTTTTGGACAGATCACCCCCTGGTTCGATATTCGACTGCCATAAATCAGGGTGGATTCAGATAGACAAATTCACGAAATGGTTTAAACATTCTGTAGCAACAATGAAGTTTTCATTCTTCAGCGGAGTGTGCGCTGATATAAAACTTCCTGGCAGATTAAAACTGTATGTTTGGAAGATAAGAGACGAGATACTGGCGGAGGTAGGGCTGTGAGGACGGATCGTGAGTCGTGCTTGGGGAGATCTTGTTCACGAAAATCGAAGGCCCCGAGTTCGAGTCTCAGTCCGGCACACAGTTTTAATCTGCCAGGAAGTTTCATTTTGTAGCAACTACCAAACCTTCTGCATCAAACCCAGTTCTCTTAATTGATAATCATTAACCGTATTCTAGACATTTAGATCTCATTATTTATGAAAGCGATCATCACGTTTCAGTTGGTGCCTGTCTCCACACAGTTCTCATAAACTGCAAAGATTAGATGTTACATTTATGCATTCACTGAAGACCTCCTCCAATAATGAAATTCGGACATGGTTGGCGAATCACAAAGACCCAGTACGTCCGGTTACACACTACCAGATATCCGAGTTTCTGCAAAAATTCATATTACAGTGGCACAATGGAAATTGCCATAAATGGGTTTAGGGAAGCTGGTCTCTTCCCTTCAATAGTAACATAGTCGGTGAGCACCACATCCGTGAGGAGCCTGTTGAAAAGGAAACAACTAACAACAAAGAAAGTGGAGGTAACTCTAAACAGTCAATTACAACTACGTCCGCATCCCAGCCTAGGTCCAACTATAACGAACAACTACAAGGCCGAGAAAGCAAAATTACTTACGTCCACTTCAAACCAGAATGAGATGCAACAGCCTGAAGCCCACGCTGAAAATAAACCTACTTCTAGTGAACGCAAACATTTCACATAAAGGCAGCAAGAGACTGAAGAAATGCTGCAATAAACATTCACCAGTTCTGAAGATGACACAGAAATAGAGGCTTCTGCCGAAAGTTTATCTGAGGAGGATATCGAATTTATCTTCTGTAGTGGGCTATGGTCAAAAACTGTTACTGCTGACTGCGTTCACGGCCAAATATACAAGTTAAGGGCCCATGAACAGTGTGCTGGAAGCCCAAAAGATAAACTGTTCGGTAGTATAGCCAGAGAATAAAGTTTTTTTTTTTAAAAAAGAAAGAGGAACCAATTGGACTGAAGAAAGAAAAGTACACAACTGACCATTAAAATTGCTACACCAAGAAGAAATGCAGATGGTAAACGGGTATCCATTGGACAAATATATTATACTAGAACTGTCATGTGATTACATTTTCACGAAATTTGGGTGCACAGATCCTGAGAAATAAGTACCCAGAACAACCACCTCTAGCCGTAATAACGGCCTTGATACGCCTGGGCATTGAGTCAAACAGAGCTTGGATGGCGTGTACAGGTACAGCTGCCCATGAAGCTTCAACACGATACCACAGTTCATCAAGAGTAGTGACTGGCGTATTGTGACGAGCCAGTTGCTCGGCCACCATTGACCGGACGTTTTCAATTAGTGAGAGATCTGAAGAATGTGCTGGCCAGGGCAGCAGTCGAACATATTCTGTATCCAGAAAGGCCCGTACAGGACCTGCTACATGCGGTCGTGCATTATCCTGCTGAAATGTGGGGTTTCGCAGGGATCGAATGGAGGGTAGAGCCACGGGTCGTAACACATCTGAAATGTAACGTCCACTGTTCAAAGTGCCGTCAATGCGAACAAGAGGTGACCGACACGTGTAACCAATGGCAACCTATACCATCATGCCCGGTGATAAGCCAGTATTGCGATGACGAATACACGCTTCCAATGTGCGTTCACCTCGATGTCGCCTCCCACGGATACGACCATCATGATGCTGTAAACGGAACCTGGTTTCATCCGAAAAAATAACGTTTTGCCATTCGTGCACCCAGGTTCGTCGTTCAGTACACCATCGCAGGCGCTCCTCTCTGTGATGCAGCGTCAAGGGTAACCGCAGTCACGGTCTCCGAGCTGGTAGTCCATGCTGCTGCAAACGTTGTCGAACTGTTCGTGCAGATGGTTGTTGTGTTGCAAACGTCCCCATCTGTTGACTCAGGGATCGAGACGTAGCTGCACGATCCGTTACAGCCATGCGGATAAAATGCCTGTCATCTCGACTGCTAGTGATACGAGGTCGTTGGGATCCAGCACGGTGTTCCGTATTCCATATTCTGCTAACAGTCATTGGATCTCGACCAACGCGAGCAGCAGTGTCGCAATACGATATACCGCAATCGCGATAGGCTACAATCCGACCTTTGTCAAAGTCGGAAACGTGATGGTACGCATTTCCCCTCCTTACACGAGGCATCACAATAACGTTTCACCAGGCAACGCCGGTCAACTGCTGTTTGTGTATGAGAAATCGGAAGGAAACTTTCCTTATGTCAGCACGTTGTAGGTGTCGTCACCGACGCCAACCTTGTGTGAATGCTCTGAAAAGCTAATCATTTGCATATTACAGCATGTTCTTCCTGTCGGTTAAATTTCGCATCTGTAACAAGCCATCTTCGTGGTGTAGCAATTTTAATGGCCAGTAGTGTAGTACACGCAGAGAGAATGATAGCCACATGGAATATCAGTAAAAAGAATCAAAAAGCACTCCGTGATCCAGCATGGTCTACACCCAAATAATTATAATAGCAATAATGATAATAATAAAGGACATTTGAAGCCACATTCAAAATTATCAGAAATTAAAGGGATAACGAAAGATGAGCAATCGGACAACAGTGACAATAGATGTTGAGAAAGAACAGACATTCAATAGAAAACTGTTTAGGCAAGGTGGTGTAGGCAAGGAGGAGTGGAAAGTGGAGGGGGGAGGGGTATTAAGAAGAGGGAACTGGATACCAGTACATGGGAGAGGTAGCTGTTGTGCCAGAAGATGGACTATCAACCATGTTTTTAAGTGTGGAGGGATTTTAAGTTCCCTCATACTTTGAAGATCTTTCTAAAGTAGGGTTCAAATGTGTGTGAAATCTTATGGGACTCAACTGCTAAGGGCATCAGTCCCTAAGCTTGCACACTACTTACCCTAAATTATCCTAAGGACGAACACAGACACCCATGCCCGAGGGTGGACTCTAACCTCCGACATGACTGCAGCGGCTAGACCGCTCGGCTAATCCCGCGCGGCATAGGGTTCGTGATGCAGAAAATGACTTTAAGGAGATGTCTCAGTTATGTAGTGGTACAGAGAGGACTTTGTTCTTTTAAGAGCGAGTATTTCTGCTATGCCGGTCAGATAGTAGTGAAGATAAATGAGAGGGACTGCAATGATTGAGAAGACGATAGCGGAAGCAAAGCGTATGATAGTGTCTGCACTTATCGGCAATTAGCGATGATAATTCTTCGTATGCAGGAATGACAGGGGCTAAATAGCGAACGTCAGATATTTATCTCACGCAAGCATTCATCGCCAGTTCCACCTGACGTGAGCTATCATACGAAATTCCTTAATGAATAGGATCACCACAATCAAGCAAGGATAGTATTAGTGATACCACAAGTCTGATTTTAAGCTCGAGAGGAAATTTTTTTTTTCTGTCGTGAACGAAGTGATTCTTGCAAACAATTCTCGGAATTAAAATATCGAGAAACTGATTGGGATTTTATATTTGGCCCCCTAAAGTTTGTTTGAAGGCATTTACAGCAGAATTGCCTACAGGAACTATCAACGGCAAATGGATAAAAATTCAGAGAGAAAAATTTTAGTATTTAATTCCTTTGTGGGACGAACAAGAAATGTTTTGTTGGAGGCAGCAGTAAACGGAATTGGTAAATCAGTGCTGGTCAGCCACAGTGCATGAAATCGAAAGGATAAAAGGAGGCGCCTCTGACGTTTTACGCAGAAGCTAAGACGTACTGCCGCCAATTCTTCGTATTGTGCCGAGGATAAAACAACTGTTCCCAAGCACGGCAGGTGAATGGCCCACTGGCGAAATCCTGATACACCGGAGACCTTGCAATGGAAAGGCCACCAACAAACCGGTCGCCCGCGCGAAATTTCCCGTGCCAGAGGCTAGCAGCAGCCAGCGAAGAGAGGGTTTCTAGGTCGCGGCCATGGCCTTGTGCTGTCGACTGTGGCCGGCCGGTGTTGCCGTGCGGTTATAGGCGCTTCAGTCTGGAACCGCGTGACCGCTACGGTCGCAGGTTCGAATCCTGCCTCGGGCATGGATGTCTGTGATGTCCTTAGGTTAGTTAGGTTTAAGTAGTTCTAAGTTCTAGGGGACTGATGACCACAGATGTTAAGTCCCATAGTGCTCAGAGCCATTTGAACCATTTGCCGACTGTGGCGGAGGCGGATGGGTGGGCGGGAGGGGTGGGGGGAGATCACCTGTTTGTCTTAAACATCTTACATAGCTAGAAAGCTATTTTTTTCCTTTCCGTATTTTTCATGGTCATATGTAAACCAGGAAAAATGGAGAAGCACCTCAGAGCGTCTACGACAGAAGTTAAGTGCCTTTGGATTCCAAACAGGGACAGACTACCACAGACGAATTGAAAACAGGAAACATAAAGGTATACAGAGACAAATTAAGACACAGTAGATCCAGATATGAGGAAGGAATTGAATTATTCAGTGAATGGGACGACATGAAGCGAAATATGGCGAAACTGGCTGAGCTATGGGGAAAGGAAGAAAACAAACAGAAGCACTGCTGGTGGAACAAGGAATGTGAGGAAGCGGTAGAGACTCGCAGGAAGGCCTCGAGAGACTGGATCAGCAAGAAGGACCCGGGAAAATGGGAAGTTTTCTTAGGAGCAAGAAAGGAAGCGGCCCGAAGAATAAGATGGACCAGAAGACAGAAGATGAAGCAGGAACTGGAAGAGATTGAGACCAAGTTCAGGAAAAACAACAGCAGACACTTTTTCGAGAAATTCAAAAAGAGTCTGATTGGGTACAACGGAAGAGAACTGTTTATAAGAGATAAGAAAGAGGAGCTGGCTGTTAGTGCGAAGGTGAACTGTCGGATTTTTGCAGAGCACTTTCACGACCTGCTGAACTGGAACTAGGGACTGACACAGAAGAGAGAGCCGACCGGGGTGGCCGTGCGGTTCTAGGCGCTTCAGTCTGGAGCCGCGTGGCTGCTACGGTCGCAGGTTCGAATCCTGCCTCGGGCATGGATGTGTGTAGTGTCCTTAGGTTAGTTAGGTTTAAGTAGTTCTAAGTTCTAGGAGACTGATGACCTTAGAAGTTAAGTCTCATAGTGCTCAGAGCCATTTGAACCATTTTGAACAGAAGAGAGAGAGCCAACGCCCTCCAACCGAGGGGGAAGTCGCACATGCCATAAGCGATCTAAAGAATAATAAGACAACTGGAGAAGATGGTATAGCAGCCGAGATGATAAAGTTGGGAGGCAACAAAGCAATAGACAGCATGACCAACATAATTCAGCAGATCTGGAGATCGAAGAAGGGGGACAAGAGAGATGCAAACAACTACAGAGGAATATCGCTGCTAGAGGTCGCATACAAGGTGCTGCAAAAACTATTGCTCAAGAGAGTAGAAGAACAGGTAGAAAGTACAGTTGGCGACTACCAAGCGGGATTCAGGAAGGGAAGAGGTTGTATTGAACAGATATTTATCCTGAAGCAACTGATAGAACATAGGGCCTTAAAAAACAAAAAGACAGTAATAACCTTAGTGGACTTCAGAAAGGCATATGACTCCATCGACAGACAGACTCTTGTTAGGATCCTGAAGAACAGAGGACTTGATGGACCTACACAAGAACTCATAAAAGAAATTCTGACAGACACAAAAGCCAGGGTGAGATTCAGAGGAGCACTGTCAGAAGAATTTGAGATCAAGATGTGTTAAACAGGGAGATGGATTGTCACCATTGTTGTTCAATATAGCACTGGACGAAGTGATCAGGCAGTGGAGAGCAATAAACGAGGAAATGGGAATACCAAAGACCCATGTGGGGGACAAAAAGGACAACAGGGCTCAAGTGGACTGCCTAGCCTTTGCAGACGACATAGCAATAGTAAGTGAGATGAAAGAAGACGCAAGGTCACAACTCGACATCTTAAGTAAGGTAGCCAGAAATGTGGGACTAAGGATAGCCTATAACAAGACAAAGACATTAAATACCACTGCAGACTGGGAAACACCGGAAGGCACTGTCGAAATGGTGGACAAATTTTAAGTACCTGGGAGAATTCATAACAGGAAGGAACAGGAGCAAGGAGGCAATAACAGAGAGGATAAAGAAGATGATGTCTGCCTTCTGCATGACGAGAAAGATATACAATAAAAAGAATGTATCCACAGAGACAAAGATAAGCCACTACAAGGCAACGGTTAGGAATGTAGTATTATATGCTGCTGAGACGATGACACTAGGAAGAAAAGGGGCAGAGCAACTGGAGAAAAAAGAAAGAAAAAATTGAGAAAAATACTAGGTCCCAAAATAGGTGGAGAGAAGTGGGTACGAAGACCTAGGGAAGAACTGTACCGGAACATGAGAACAATATCCGGGGAAATCAGACTCAAGAGGGCAAGGTTTGCTGGACATGTAGTTAGGATGAGTATGGACAGAATGACGAAGAGAGTGTGGGAAACAACAGGGAGGACAAGGGGAAACACAGGAACCAAGTGGGTTATTGAACTTCAGAAGGACTGGTTGGAATTGGGGCTCAAAGTCGAAGGAAAGGAAAATTGCAGAAACAAATATTCACCGACCAAAATGCCGGAGATCAGAGAAGAATACAGAACAAGATTAGAATGTCACCAGTGGAGCCGACAGGAGAAACGGAAACATGATCTCGGAAGAAGATCGGGAGAGGAGAAGAGAAAGAATGAAGAGGTTCTGGGAGAAAAGGAGGAGAATGCAGTCCACAAAGGGGCCACCCGTGGTCCTACAGAGGCCGTAACGCAAGAAGAAGAAGAATTTACGACGATAGACAAGATGTGCAACACCTCTCTTCGGTGGTAGTGCATATCGATCACAGCTGATGTACACAAAAGCTTCGAAGGGGGTTTGCAGATTGGCCTATTGGACGAAAACATAAAACTGTCTCCCATAACTTATATCTCTGCTGGGGCCACCATGAACTTTCTCATTAGACGAAGTGCGACAAATACGTTTGTAGCTGTCTTACGTGTCAACGTTTGTTGTATGTTTGGTCATCTGCGGATTCACATCAGTCATCCAACATTAACCCTGCTGAGGACGTGCTGGCAGCAGCCGAATTGCTACTCTTTTACAATTTTAATTTCAGAAGGTAGTTTTCTGAGCAACACATATATTTCGTCTGCAGTTTCCTTTTTCAGAGAATGGTATAATGTAGGAGAAAAACCTGACTTGAAAGGAACTAAAGGACAATGAAGAAGACCAGCATCCTTGTTAAGGGTCATGAAGTTGAAAATCATTAGCGGCTTAGCGGCTGGTGGAGGTGATAACGATCCAATTTTATTATAACTAAAACTTTCATGAGTTCTGCTTCAGCGAACTCACAGAATGATTTTAGTTTTTCAACATGTGCAGTGCAAAATTGGAAATGTTGGTATATTTTACTAGTTACAAGCTGTATATCAAAGCGTAAGCCGTCTGGGACAAAACTGCGCAGAATATGAGTAGGAAATCCTACACCTGTTAAATTATTTTCACCCTTTTTCTGCGACTTAGAATAAAATTACATAGTTACATTTTCCGTACATCAAGTAAAATGACGTGGAACGAGTCACTTTTATGTATCCATGATCAGTTTTAACATTAATGAACATAATACTTTTCAGTCATAATCATGGAGCTACACTTAAAAACTAACTTCTTTTTTTTCGATCAGGTTTTGATTAAAATTTGGCTGTGGAAGAGAAAGTGTTGTCAATTAGAACTTATTTTAGTTTAGATTTCAATTTTTCTTTACTATCTGACACACATTTTGTATTATTTTGTGTTATTTGGCAAATGACGAAAGTTTTTACATCGTTAATAATGTGTAATAAATTCGGAGGAGTTGCTAATCTCCTAACGAGCTCCTCCATAGGTGGCAGATAGTGGGATGCTCACCAGATATGGTGGGTACGGAGGAAATAAAATATAAAATACCCATGGTGGACCAACACTAGTACCAAGGGCACGACCGTCCAATATATATATCAGTGGCGATACCCCAACAGGGTCTGTTCCATATGTTTGTGGCAGCTGATTAATATCCTCTGTGGCTAACAACCATAGTTGTGAAACGGAGCTTTTTCCACTCGAGGTTGATTGCCTCCGACAGTCAAACATGAAGAGCTCTTCTGGAGAAAATTTTCCACCGTCCAATCCTTTACGGAAGGAGAACCTTACATCGGTTTCAGTGGGAAGCCTACCAGAAGACTCAAATGAATCGGAGCATTTGAAATCACCCAACTCCCATCAAGCACATAATGCCAAAATAAAACAAACACGTTAAATACGTTGCAACACATAATATAAACTCTCAAACTGGAAAGCTTAAAAACTTCACAAATGAACTGCACAGACAAAACATCATAATAGCAGGACTCCAAGAAATGAGGAATACAACAGAAGAGCCATTTGAGGGTTTGGAATTTACGATGGAGAACCAGGACAAATATTTATGAAACAATGACCACAATTCGGAACAGGATTTATAGTAAATTTGAGAATTATAGATTCAGTAATCGATTTTAAAGCTATTTCTCCACGAATCGCGACTTTAACTCTGAAACCCACAACAAGATCTATACTATCACAAATGCACATGTCCCTTACCAATGATAAAAAAATTTTAACAAGAAAAATTCTGGGATCCTTTGGATCAGACAATAAATCAAGTCAATAACAGCAACGTAGAAATCTTAAAGGGGGATTTTAATGCCCAAGTGGGAAAGGTAAACAACTGGAGAGATATAATTGGATAAAGAGCTCCACATAAACAAACTAATAGAAACGGACAATGACTCGTTGAAATTTTCAGAACACATGGGCTCATCTCTAAATCTACATACTCTAAAAAGAAAACAAAGAAAAACTTACGACATGAAAACATACTGACTGGACAAGAGGAGAGTGGCAGGTGGACCATTTCTGGCTGGACAAATTCTTTCATAAACAAATTCGAGGTGTCAAAGTGCTGAGAGGAATATACACAGGTTCAGATCATTATTTGCTCAAAATCAGAATCAAATTCGCCCCATTAAAGAAAAGGCAGAGAGCAATTGGAGATAAAAGAAAGTATGATCCACATAAATTAATCAAAAGACAGATATCAGAAAAACATATAAAATACAGTAGTAATGGATAATCTTGAGGAACTAATAGCAATTTTAAAACAAAATCCTGAAGAATCGGCCTCAATAAATCAATGTAAAAAACATGCATGTTGGATAATGGCATGTGATGAAATTCATGAAGAAAAACGTCAAGCTTGGACAAAATTTCAAACTCACAAAACAGAAGAAAATGCAACTAACCACAAAAAGCATCAGAAAAAAATTCTCTCAAATTATGAAAAAAGCGGTAATGTTAAAGGGATCTACTGAGTTCCATTGAAGAAAACTACTACAAAACCCAAACCAATCCCAGAGATTATTTCAAAGCCTTTGATAAACAATTGCGTAATTACAATCTTCCACACTGCTGCTGAGAAATAAAGATCGAAGAATAACCCACAATAAAGAGGAAGATGCAGAAATCATGGCAGAAGCATTCAACAAGCTCTTGAACTGTGATGAATGTGAAAAGCTTTTAACAATAGACACAAGGACCCCTGTGAAAACCAAACCAGAAAATATAAACCATTCTACAGTACAAGATCAAATGTTTGTGGAAATGTGGAAGTACGCTGATAAAACAACTCAGATCTTCACATACTATTTTACAAAAAATATGGGCAACAGAAAAACTCCCCGAAGACTGGAACACAGCTATGATTAACCTACTTCATAAGAAAGGAGCTAGAGGTTATCCGGACAACTATAGAGGAATGTTGCTCTTGGACTGTACCTACAGGAGTTTTCCCACGACTTTACACAATAGGGTAAAAGAACAACTGTATAAGTAACTGGGGGAATACCAAGAAGGCTTCAGAGCTTGAAGAAGCTGTGCCGAACAAATAATTACTCTGAAATTAGTCACGGCTTACTAGCGCAAACGAAACTAGCCTCTCTCAATTACGGTTATAGATTTTAAGAAAGCATATGATTCTATCCATAGACGTGCACTGTTAAAAATGTTGAGACATTTCGGACTCCACGCATAATTAATTAAAGTGATAGAACTTACCTTAACTAATATAAATTCGAAAATTAAGTTCAGAGCGGAACTTTCTGAATCATTCGTGGTAGAAATTGATTTAAGACAGAGAAACGGCCTGTCACTACTTCTTTTTAATTGCGCCCTTGAATACATAATGAGGGAATGGTACACGGACAATACAAAGAACATTAAGGTTGGAACGCAAAATGATGACATAAAGATTTGCTGACGACCTCGCTCTTCTCTCCAACAAAATTCAAGAAACCAAACAACAAATACAATCACTACATGAAATATCCCAGAGCAATGGCCTTAAAATATCACACACACACACACACACACACACACACACACACACACAGAGAGAGAGAGAGAGAGAGAGAGAGAGAGAGAGAGAGAGAGAGAGAGAGGGGGGGGGGGAGGGTGACTGTTTGTCTATAGTTTTTTAAATTATGTGATTAGGAGAGGAAAATGATCTGTAACTATCTATTGCGTTGTTAGTCTGTTATATAATCAGTTAGTGCGAACAGTGAGTTGTAGGTCATATTCACTTGGTCACAGGATATATATATATATATATATATATATCAACAAACAGTCAAGCAAAAGCTGGGAAACTTGCTAACACTTAAGAAAATAAATGACACTCTAGACACTGTGACTACACAAAAAACTGGAGACTTTCAACTGGTTTTGCACATGAGAGAAAGCTGATTGGTTTTGAAATAATGCATTGGACGCTTATCTGTAAGTACTTTTCCATTTTATTATAAATAAACTTCCACGAGCTGTTTTAAATCTATAACCAATACTTGACAACGAAAAAATCGTGTAATATTCCAGGACACTGCCTAAACGTGCCTTGTTAAAATAGCGGAACGCGTCTGGGTGAATATGTAAGATAAAAAATTAATGTGCAGCATAAAAAAGGTGTTTTTCTTATAAATTACTGTAATTTATTTACAGCTGCTGCGAAGATGGCCGCCGCAAGAAACTTCTTAAAAATTTTTCATCTCATCTAAATACTTAAAAATTTTTTATACGAATTTTTTCGACACTGTATAGTAAAGGACGTAACACGTGTGTTGATTGGCACTTTATACGAGGAGACACAATTTACAACTCATGGTTGTAAATTCCAAGTCACGCACGTTTAAAGACATCCAGGACTATTCACAAATTTCTTAGTAGAACCGACTGATGTATTCGTACTATTAACATTATAAAATAATTTGAGATTTACGTGAAACTGAATTTTGTTCACTTTGCGATACCTTGATCAGCATAAATAAGTACTGTGATTTGATTTTCCTGTTTGATGAAGCGTAGCTGCAATAGTCCAAGAATTATCATACGCACCTGGCTGTAATGTGCAATTAAATATTTTATGACAAATTTTTATTACTGTTTATATGAAAATATTTTTAAAATTTTTTGACTAATTCCACGTCGATAAGTACGATTTAATTATCAATGGAAGGGACATTAGAACCTGTCATTCTTTTTAAAGAAGTGCGTATAAAGTATTCTTGTTTTATGAGATGTCCTACGTGCTTGAGGATCGTCTCACTGTGGGTCTATGGAACAAATGTGTATCTAACCCAATTTAATATAATAACTCGTCCTTAGAATCATAAGACAACATGCGTCAGCCGGCCGAAGCGGCCGAGCGGTTCTAGGCGCTTCAGTCTGGAACCGCGCGACCAGTACGATCGCAGGTTCGAATCCTGCTTCGAGCATGGATATGCGTGATGTCCTTAGGTTAGTTAGGTTTAAGTAGTTCTAAGTTCTAGGGGACTAATGAACTCAGATGTTAAGTCCCATAGTGCTCAGAGTCATTTGAACCATTTTGAACATGCGTCAACTTGTCTGTACTCACCTCCTCATATTTTCTTTTGATGATAAAGGTTATTATATTTCATTTCGTATAATTGGTTTATTATTTGTTGCTGTTCCAAATTTCTAGTCCCCTGAACAAATCACAAAGCCTTATATAAACTGCTCGAAGAAAGTTTCTATACAACTGGCATATCTGCAAATGTGTTTGGGCTTAGATGCAAGGGGAGCAAAAACCAGCTTACTGTAAAATAAAAACAAGACAATAAACACAATAAAGACGCTCTGTTCAAAAAAATGTATTGTTGAACATTTCTTCTTTCTTCTTCTTATTCTTCTTCCTGTCTCTTAACCCATACATTCACGGAGGCCACTTTCAAGTGAATCTGAAAATTGTGCTGTAGAGATGCAACGTAAAATTTGTGCACCCCAACTGTCTGCGTGTCATGTGAAAGTGGCGACGTAAATGGGTAATTTAGGGAATGTAAATTGGTAAGGAGTGAACACACTATTCTTCATGCTGATTCCTCTCAGATAAATAATTGTCTAACCATAAAGTTCATCACTGCTGTTTTCACCAAAGACCAACTCGTGAGCCAACACATCTTTCTTTCTTCTTTCTTTCGCCACTGCCTTTATGCCGCATTGTGCACAGGGTCGGCAGGGTTAAGTACGGAATTGGCATGGTTAATTTTAAGGGATAGCCGGATGCCCTTCCTGCCGCCAGGTCGTACCACCCAGGACAGAAGTACTGTACCCCAGCTGTTTGTGTCTAGTGTAAATCGTGAAATAGCGTGAATGTGTTTCAAATGTCTGCGAGTCGTGTAACTGAGGCGGGACGTGGGGACCAGCCCGGTATTCACCTAGTAGGATGTGGTAAACCGCCTAAAAACCACATCCAGGCACGCCGGCACACCGGCCCTCGTCGTTAATCCGCTGGGCGGATTCGATCCGGGGCCGGCGCGCCTACCTGAGTCCAGGAAACAGCGGGATATGGCTCTCGGCTACCCTGGCGGGTTGAGCCAACACATGTATCTGCAATAATAACAAAATTGAATAAAAGTTAAGAGGAAACATTGTGCTTAGGGCCTGCTAATGCTTGATTGGATTTCAGATTTTTGGGTATGTCACCGTCCAGGGGCTACCAAAGCATCCATCGCGTTAACCCTAAATGAAATCAGTCAAAAGTTTAACAAATATCCAGCCAGGAATTTGCGGTAGGATAATGTTCACTTCTCACAGTGGTTTATTCTTTCCCCAAACTGATTTTACTGCAAAAAAAATCCTTTCTACTTTTCACAATAGTTTATTATCAACATAATATTTGTCAGCATGAGAACCTAAGTAAGTTGACCAGCATCATGTGTACGCTTAACCTTTCGAGAATCCACGAAAATTATTGAAAATTGGTTCACAATTGTTCTAAGGTGAAGTTCTGTAAACGCGAACTAACAATATCCTAAGTGTTAATCACTCTCAAACTTAATTCCAGAAATGTTTTTAAAGTTAAGACTACGTCGCCTAACCCGAAATTATTCAGAGTTTTATCGACGACAATGTTTCAATGTTTTTGCGATCTTCACACGGAAAATAGTACAAGTCCCAGCCAAATAGTTCTCCCGATTTCAATTTTACGAAATCCACATGGTATTATTGTGGCCAAGATAGACACGAAGCCCACACCTACTACAGTAGTACAAGTTTATATGCCAACCAGCTCTGCAGATGATGAAGAAATTGATGAAATGTATGATGAGATAAAAGAAATTATTCAGGTAGTGAAGGGAGACGAAAATTTAATAGTCATGGGTGACTGGAATTCGAGAGTAGGAAAAGGGAGAGAAGGAAACATAGTAGGTGAATATGGATTGGGGGGAAGAAATGAAAGAGGAAGCCGTCTGGTAGAATTCTGCACGGAGCATAACTTAATCATAGCTAACACTTGGGTCAAGAATCATGAAAGAAGGTTGTATACATGGAAGAACCCTGGAGATATTAGAAAGTTTCAGATAGATTGTATAATGGTAAGACAGAGATTTAGGAACCAGATTTTAAATTGTAAGACATTTCCAGGGGCAGATGTGGACTCTGACCACAACCTATTGGTTATGAACTGTAGATTAAAACTGAAGAAACTGCAAAAAGGTGGGAATTTAATTAGATGTGACCTGGATAAACTGAAAGAACCAGAGGTTGTACAGAGTTTCAGGGAGAGCATAAGGGAACAATTAACAGGAATGGGGGAAAGAAATATAGTAGAAGAAGAATGGGTAGCTTTGAGGAATGAAATAGTGAAGGCAGCAGAGGAACAAGCAGGTAAAAAGACGAGGGCTAGTAGAAATCCTTGGGTAACAGAAGAAATATTGAATTTAATTGATGAAAGGAGAAAATATAAAAATGCAGTAAATGAAGCAGGCAAAAAGGAATACAAACGTTTCAAAAATGTGCAAAATGGCTAAGCAGGGATGGCTAGACGACAAATGTAAGGATGTAGAGGCTTATCTCTTGAGGGGTAAGATAGATACTGCCTACAGGAAAATTAAAGAGACCTTTGCAGAAAAGAGAACCACTTGTATGAATATCAAGAGCTCAGATGGAAACCCAGTTCTAAGCAAAGAACGGAAAGCAGAAAGGTGGAAGGAGTATATAGGGGGTCTATACAAGGGCGACGTACTTGAGGACAATATTCTGGAAATGGAAGAGAATGTAGATGAAGACGAAATGGGAGATACGATACTGCGTGAAGAGTTTGATGGAGCACTGAAAGACCTGAGTCGAAACAAGGCCCCGGGAGTAGACAATATTCCATTAGAACTACTGACTGCCTTGTGAGAGCCAGTCCTGACAAAGCTCTACCATCTGGTGAGCAAGATGTATGAGACAGGCGAAATACCCTCAGACTTCAAGAT
This sequence comes from Schistocerca americana, assembly GCF_021461395.2. Lineage (NCBI taxonomy): Eukaryota > Metazoa > Arthropoda > Insecta > Orthoptera > Acrididae > Schistocerca > Schistocerca americana. Next base: position 106,217,942 of record NC_060120.1, read on the forward strand.
GGATATAATAATTCCAATCCCAAAGAAAGAAGGTGTTGACAGATGTGAAAATTACCAAACAATCAGTTTAATAAGCCACAGCTCCAAATTACTAACGCGAATTCTTCACAGACGAATGGAAAAACTAGTAGAAGGCAACCTTGGGGAAGATCAGTTTGGATTCCGTAGAAATATTGGAACACGTGAGCCAATACTGACCCCACGACTTATCTTAGAAGAAAGATTAAGGAAAGGCAAACCTACGTTTCTAGCATTTGTAGACTTAGAGAAAGCTTTTGACAATGTTGACTGGAATACTCTCTTTCAAATTCTAAAGGTGGCAGGGGTAAAATACAGGGAGCGAAAGGCTATTTACAATTTTGATGGTCGAAGTAGAGAGGATATAAAATGTAGACTGGCAATGGCAAGGAAAGCGTTTCTGAAGAAGAGAAATTTGTTAACATCGAGTATAGATTTAAGTGTCAGGAAGTCGTTTCCGAAAGTATTTGTATGGAGTGTAGCCATGTACGGAAGTGAGACATGGACGATAAATAGTTTGGACAAGAGGAGAATAGAAGCTTTCGAAATGTGGTGCTACAGAAGAATGCTGAAGATTAGATGGGTAGATCACATAACTAATGAGGAGGTATTGAATAGAATTGGGGAGAAGAAGAGTTTGTGGCACAACTTGACAAGAAGAAGGGACCGGTTGGTAGGACATGTTCTGAGGCATCAAGGGATCATAAATTTAGCATTGGAGGGCAGCGTGGAGGGAAAAAATCGTAGAGGGAGACCAAGAGATGAATACATTAAGCAGATTCAGAAGGATGTAGGTTGCAGTAAGTACTGGGACATGAAGAAGCGTGCACAGGATAGAGTAACATGGAGAGCTGCATCAAACCATTCTCAGGACTGAAGACCACAACAACAACAACAACATGTTAAAATATTTCAGAGTTCCCTGATCGTCGCACATGAGAGTTGTAGAAGTCCATGAGCGAATACTTGCAAAATATTTCTGTTACACAGACGAGGTGACTTCCAACCACGGATATATCCTATCTGTTTGTGAACTCCAACTGACTGCCGAATACTTAGTCATGCCGCACGAAAATGTCCGCCCATTACCTACAGCCTCGCATTTCAGTAATCAAGTTTACATACTTTCGACTTCTGAAAGCTTACGCAAAATTAATGTTATACATACATATTACACATGAATATTTAATGAGTTTCTCAACGCTGCTCATAGTTTTGCATGTAACTTTAATGGTCTTGTTACAAATAGTGTTTTTTGTTCATATTGACTCCGTTTTTCTTCGTTATATCATTAATAAATATTAAACAGTTAAATTAATTACAGCCATACATTTATACTGACCTCTGTTTATTAATGCAGCCGCTACTGCCGCTATTTCTTGTTTTGTTTACGAGAGAACTCACTTTTTCATATGTTGAATATGCATTTCGACCTGAAATATAAAATGCGTAATATTCACAAAAAATATACAACAACATTTCCATAGTAGCCACTATATTTGTATGAACCGTTAAAGCTGTTAGTGAGTTATTAATGTATGAAGATCATGTTATATCGAGATCATTAAATAACTTGGAAACTAAATCTCGCAGTGAGAGTGCGTCTTTACTTACGCACTCGTCGAATTTTTGTCTTTAAAACCGTGTGACTGGCTTACCTATCACTGATTTGGATTAGTTTTTATTTCGAGGTTTCCTTATTTCATGTTTTTTCATTCACTCAATTCGACCATAGCAGCTACCCTCCACAGACAATTTAAACGATCGAGTTTTTCCCACCACGCGGCCTGTGTCTGTGGCTAGCTGACCTGCACTCAGAATTTCTCATACTTTGTCTGCCAGTCATCCCGCATCAAAGGCGACGTCACCTACTGAACAAGCCGCAAAGCTCATCCGGCTCGAAATGGCCCCCTTATCTGTCAAAAAGCGGTCTCCTGGCTGTCATAATACTCGTCCACTGGGCTCCTAGCGCTACATCAGGACACGGCTGTGTCTCTTGTTACAGTTTTTCACAGCCATTTCCTGAATACAACGTCTCAAAGTGTACGAACTTTTGCTAAATGTTTGAAAAAATCATGCAACTGGGAATGTATGCTAGTACCAGCCCGGTATTCATATAGTTGGGTGTAGGTAACCGCCTAAAACCCACATCCAGGATGGCCTACACAGGTCTTCGTCATTAATCCGCCGGGTGGGGCCAGCACACTGCTCAAATCCCAGAAGTGGCGTGCTGACGCGTATGGCTATCCACCCCGTGTGTCATCTTTGCACATTTGTGAATTCAAATCTGCTGTTGGGTAATATTTAATATGTGTAGGTCCACACTGTGGACTTTACATACTTGGACATCCCTTGACATGATGTCAAGAAAGTGGTTGAGACTTCGTTGGTCAAGCCAGTCCGCCCTTCGACAGTCGTCCTTCTGGAACCAAACATTGTGTGATGACAGTTTTTGTGTCGACATACTTCAAATTTTTACCGATTCCGAGTGCGCTCAATTCTAAATTATGTCAGCAGAGACCACGGGCCCGTCCGTTCGGTTGATTCCTGGAGAAATGTGTTGACGAGGCGGGCACGATCTGCACGTATTATTGACTTGAAGAATGACTCCATCTCGGAAATGTGAGCCATAGGGAAAGACAGTAGGTTGGAAGATCCAGCCCCTATATTTGAGAGCCCTCAAATTACCCATGGTAGCTAAGAGGTCCACGGCATCCGTACATGGTGTAACAGGTATAAGAACAGATACTTTTTTATATGGACTCTTAATACGTATACACATCAAAGTGTTGGTTGTTTTTTCTCTGTGTCGAACAGTCTTCCCACAAAAACGTCGCAAACTTTAGTATCTGATGTTTTCTGGATGGTCGTAGCTGCACGACTAAATGGACTACGTCTATCAGTATAGACCAAGCGTTTTGCGTCCACGCGTCCACAGTTCAACACCTGACTTGCTCCCCGGAAGGAAATAAGCGTTAATGGCTTGCTCTTACCACATACCACTTAGAGGTACTACCCAAGCTAAAAACATACGATATGTAATAGCTGTAATTACTGGTCTTCAAATGGAGTAAATACTGGTATAATGCTGTTCAGCACACTATCCTCCGTCACCAGCCGAAATATTAGCACTTACACCCCTGTACCCTGTATGTCCAAATTGAGACTTACCCATCTCACTGTTCAGACTGGGTACCTGAAAGTTGCATTAGTACCTAGCCAATTCCGTACTCTTCTTCGATCATCATCATCATGCGCCAAACAACACCTGCACTAATGGGTAAAGAAAATCTGACGCCACTCGGTGAACAACCTCTCTCGGTGACAACCCCTTTTTGCCGTTAAGTGACGTTGCGCGCACAGTAAAAGTTCGAAAAGACGTGACGAGGATACATCTAAATTTAAATACCCGCGTGATATCAGTCTCGAAAAGACCTCGGAGATAAAGGAACAGTACAGCTACAGAGCCTCCATCCGACACAAAATCCGACGTAGCTAACCTTCAAAGCTCCAGCATGTCACGTGGACCTCAACCATACCCGTGCTTGTACCATAAAGGCAGTCTATTCCCTATATTTTGCTTGTTGCTCTCGGCGTACTTCCCTCTACATGACTACTCTGCACCGAGCGGTCTAAGGCGCTGCAGCCGTGGACTGTGCGGCTGGTCCCGGCGAAGGTTCGAGTCCTCCCTCGGGCATGGGTGTGCGTGTTTGTCCTTAGGATAATTTAGGCTAAGTAGTAGGTCAACTTAGGGACTGATGACCTTAGCAGTTAAGTCCCATAAGATTTCACACACATTTGAACAGTTTTTGAACTACTCTGCAATTCACACTTACGTATCCGTATCTAGCAGATGGTTCACAGAATCACTTTCATCCTCTTTTTGTAACTTTGCGCTCTCGAAAAGCATGTGGGTCAAAGGGTCACCTAAACTGTTCCGTGCGGGATCTAATATCTCTTACTTCATTTCGATGGCCATGTTTGCTGTGAAAGTGAGAGTGAACAAAATATTTTCGCATCTTTAGGATAAGTTGGTGATTGAAATTTCGTAAAAAGGCCTCCGCGCAATTAAAAACGAATTTGTTTTAATGATTACAATCCAAACTCGCGTATCATATCCGTGACATTCTCTCCTCTCCTTGGCGACAATACAAAATGATCTTCCCTTCTCTGAAGTATTTCGATATCGTACGTCTATCTTCTCTAGCAAGAATCCCATACAGAGAAGCAGTACTCCAGAAGAGAACGGACAAGCCTAGTGTAGGTAGTATCTTTACAAAATTTGTTGCAACCTCTGAGTGTTCCACCAATAAAACAAAATCTTTGGTTCGCCTTGCCCAAAACATTTTCTGTGCAATGGATCGAATCCAAGTTGTTTGTATTTGTAATCCTTGAGTATTTACTTGAACCGACAACCTTGAAGTTTCTGTAATTTATCGCGTAAGCGAAATCTAATGAACATCTTTTAGTGCCCATGTAATATCTCTTTATATTCTACTAATTATCCCTGCACAATTCTATGAGTGAATTACGTTTCCTGCTTGACCATCTATATACCCGCAGAATCGATGCGCAAAGTAGTACAGTACTATTAATATTCCACGAGCGCATAATTATTGTAAAAAAAAAAAGAGGACTTGTAGGATCTTCTCCGTGCCGACTAGCCGCATTGGATAATTGTAATTTTGCTATCGAGATTACTGAAGAAAGAGATTGAAAATATATTGTATGCTACTCAAGAAAATATATACTGAGCATTTACATCAAAGGTGTGTAAGTAATTTCATTATATATGTAGTCTCTAATTGGAAATTTGCACGGAGGTGTCGTTTTGTTGGTAATCAGAAGGGAACTTCCGATGAATTGGAAACGAACCTGCAATTATTAGTTCCAGGAGCTCCATTATTTCATCGGATAATTAAACTCTATCAAAGCAAACTTTCCGCTTGATCTGAGGTTTCCCGGCTGACTACGCGACGCAAGAAAACGAAGACATTTTATTTACACAGGATTGCAGATCGCTTCGAATCATCGAGACTGCGGACAAGGAGAGTCATCGTCCGATTCTCATTAAACAAGTAAAGCTTAATGATAACTTTCTTGAGCGACTGTGACGTGGCTGCTTATGAATGAGGTCAATAATAAAATACTAATAACTAACTTTCCTCCTCACCAGCAACCAGTATAAACACAATATTAATTAAAATTATACCCATGTGGAGGACATCACACTTTTATTATTTAGGGCCAATTCCCACTTTTCGCACCACACAGATATCGTGTCTAAATCATTTTGCAATTGCTTTTGATATTCTGATGACTTTACCATTGATTAAACAAGTGCAGTCTAAGGGGGCTACTCATATTGTCTCCTACATCACTACATACGAGTATTATAAATTAAAGACCCGGCGTGTATTTCTGTCTGAGTATAAAGGCTAAAACCAGGAGCTAGTCTAGGGAATTTTACACGCTTTTCGCTACTAGACTGATTCACGAGGGAAGTTAGTGTAAATAATTTATAAATAGTTCTGACAAGCTGACTGAGCTTCGTGTATAATGAATTAATGTCCCCGACGACGTTTTTCTCTTTGTATGTGAAGCTTCGTCTGAGGAACTGCTCTAAGAATTTTGATACACTTTCACTAACAGAATAATGATTGACGAGGAAGATTTGTGCATATAATTTGCTAGTCGTCCAGCGAAAATACTTAGTGCTAACCGTGAAAAGCCAGGGTTGGTCGCTAGTCTGTTATGTAGATTAAGAACACCAGAGGGCCTATAACACTTCCTTGGGAAAACCCAGCTATCTCCCCTGTTTCATTAGATGGTTTCCCTTCAGTTACTACGAACTGTGACCTTTCTGGCAGGAAATCACCAATCGAGTCGCACAACTAAGACGATACCCTATAGGCACGCAATTTAATTAGAAGATTCTCTCTCGGCAATCTTGCAGTACTAGGGGCACTGGCTTCGGACTTCACTCGACAGAAGTGTGCCCGCGCTGCTGTTGGTCTGCGTCTGTGTCTCCGATATTTTCTTAGGCCACATATTGGACAGTGCTAGTGCCGGAGCATATTATTTTCAGTGTTGTAACGTCACTCTTACAACCTCTAATCGCGTAGTATTGTATTTAAGGTTTTAGAGTTCGACAACCGTCTGCCTAGTTGTAAGTCTATGCCACGAAAGCCAGTGCGAGGAAGCCATTTGCTAAAGGTGTGGAGGAAGAGCGACCGTCTGTGAGTCATTAGAGTAAACCCAAATATCTCTGGTTCTGTCGCTAATGTATTTACAGTTTTCTTACTCGTTTCTTCAGCAGACTTGTTTCACAAAAAAGGTGAGATATTATCACACTTCAGTTACGTGGCAGATGCTTTAGGATTTGAAATTTGGAAATTTATGGTAAGGTCTTAAGGGAACAAACTGCATCTGTCCCTAAGCCTACACACTACTTAACCTAATTTAAACTAACTTGCGCTATGGACATCACATACACCCACTCCCGAGGGTGGGAGCCTTGCGGACCGTGACAAGGCACCTCAGACCACGCGGCTACCCCGCGCGGGTTTCGGATTTGAATAGGAACCATTGAGGATAACACTGTCGGCCGAGATCTGTTTATCAGTTTGGTTGAAGAAATTTACCATCAGATCGAGTGTGGCAGACATTAGCGTCAGTGATCGAACTTCCCCTGACTTGAGATTTGGTGATAACAACATCGGTCTCATTTCAGAGACAGACACAAGACTTAAGTCTCTGGATTGTGTGTGTGTGTGTGTGTGTGTTTGTTTGTGTGTGCGTGTCTGTGTAAAAGACTGGCACACTAACTACATTGAAGAGCCAAAGAAACTATTATAGGCATGCATACTCAATTCCAAAGATACGTAAACGGGCAGAATGCAGCGCTGCGGTCGGCAACGCCCCTATAAGTCAACAAGTGTCTGTCGCAATTGTTAGATCGATTACTGCTGCTACAATGACAGGTTGTCAAGATTTAAGTGAGTTCGAAAGTGGTATTAAAATCGGCGCACGAGCAATGTGACACAGCATTTCCGAGGTGGCGATGAAGTGGGGATTTTCCCGTACGACCGTTTCAAGAGTGTCCCGTGAATATCAGGGATATGGTAACACATCAAATCTCCGACATCGCTGCTGCTGGAAAAATAGCCTACAAGAACGGGACCAACGACGACTGAAGAGAATCATTCAACGTGACAGAGATGCAACCCTTCCGCAAATTGCTGCAGATTTCAATGCTGGGCCATCAACAAGTGTCAGCGTGTGGATCATTCAACGATCATTATCGATATGGACATTCGGCCCACTCGTGTATCCTTGATGACTGCACGACACAAAGCTTTACGCCTCGCTGGGGCCCGTCAACACCGACATTGGGCTGTTGATGTTTAGAAACATGTTGCCTGGTCGGACGAGTCTCGTTTCAAATTTTATCAAACTGATGGACAACCTCACGAATCCATAGACCCGGCTGTCATCAAGTCATGTTTGAGGGGTCGAACAGAGACCTTTGAGTGAATTGAGAGCTGTCGGACGTGTGACTTAGTGTGGGGCAGGTTCAATGCGCTCGTCTGTTGAGTTATTTTGCTATGCGTTATTTGGGCAGATTACGAGTACTGATGATGTTTACTGTTATGTGTACTGCATTATTTAGGAGCAGTTTGATATTGTGCACTGAAATTAGGAGCTGTTTGTGTGTCTGCCGACTGTGCAAAGATTGGTTCAAATGGTTCTGAGCACTATGGGACTTAACATCTGTGGTCATCAGTCCCCTAGAACTTGCCGGCCGAAGTGGCCGTGCGGTTAAAGGCGCTGCAGTCTGGATTCGCAAGACCGCTACGGTCGCAGGTTCTAATCCTGCCTCGGGCATGGATGTTTGTGATGTCCTTAGGTTAGTTAGGTTTAACTAGTTCTAAGTTCTAGGGGACTAATGACCTCAGCAGTTGAGTCCCATAGTGCTCAGAGCCATTTGAACCATTTGAACCCTAGAACTTAGAACTACTTAAACCTAACTAACCTAAGGATATCACAGACATCCATGCCCGAGGCAGGATTCGAACCTGCGACCGTAGCGGTCACGCGGTTCCAGACTGAAGCGCCTAGAACTGCACGACCACACCGGCCGGCGACTGTGCAACATGACACCAGGTCCGTCAGGGCGAGTGTTTTTTGTTTGAGAGTGATAGATATACTCGATGCCTAAATAAAATGTACGTTAAGTATTTGTGGGACGATGTAGAATATGAGAGAGTTCGAGTTGGTTATTATTTTTTCTACTTGGAGGTTTTGTTAGATCGAATTGCTGAGCCAAGTAGCTACGAGAGCGCGAGGGATGCGATTGCAGCATATCTCCGTCTCTCAGTGATTAACTACAGGTAGGGCGAGCGATGTTCTCGGCTTAGGTACTGGGGTGTGCTCTGGCCATGTCCTAAACCGTGTGGATTGAACAACAGTATTCGGGTCATAGTTTAGCTAGAATATTTACAGAGGAGTATGTCCGACGCGAGTATAAAGGTCCAGGCTGTGACGTGGGCAGTCTCGCACTCGTGGTGTGTGAGAGAGGCAAAGGCGACGATTTTGAATCATCACAGGTGACTTAGGTTAGTGGCTTCGTTTGCCACAATTTTCTTGTGTTGGTAGCAAAATACGGACTGACCATCACAATTCAAACTTGGCTTATTTGTATAGAAAAAATGTGATATACGTTAATGTAGGTTGGTGCACGTTAGTAAAAGGCAGTACACCTCAGTACATGTTAGCCGATGAACATGGGCCGGTAAGGGCCCGTGATGGTCGGTAGGGACTTTAACTATTTCATTCCGAGTCCAAGTGGGCGTGGCACTGGTGGAAAATTGATTCCTGGTCTAGGTGGACATGGCAGTTTTCCGCATCAGAGAGGATAATTAATTGATCAATTTAATTAAGTAGTCATGGGAACTTTGTTACATTCACTTGCGGAGGTACTAAGCTCAGCACGCGTGAAGGCTCAAGTGTGCAGGTGTGTGTTTTCGATCTTCGATTAGGTATTTGCAGAATGTGGGTTGAATAATTTGAGAGTCGGTTGATCGATTAACTTAGCAAGGGACGTCGTGGCGAGCACAAGTGCTGGACCACCTGTCGTGACGTCATGGCAGATTCCACTCTCGAGCAAACTTTGGCGCCAAGTGTGCGGCAGGGCATTCTTTTTCAACCAGGTGCTGGATCAACCGACCGACCGTTATGAAGTCTGCATCGGCAGGTTCCAACCTGTCCAGCGAACAGCTTTGGCGCCAACTGGTCGGTGGGGGTGGTCTCCACTGTCCACGAAAACATGTTTACATCGCTGGACCAATGCGGGCCTGCAAAGCGAGTCAGCGGCAGTAGGCTGGACCGGCAGCAGGCACTGACACATCTGACGGCCGTCACGTGAGGCGACCGTTCGCTTGCCGGTGGCATGCGGTCCGGTGCGGGTCAGCGGCGAACATATGAACTAATTCAGTTGGACTGGGGACCTCGTGGCGGCTGAACTGCGATCTCAACACAGCACAATTGGTCTATTTTCCCGCCAAAATCCGCCATCTTGGATGACGTCATGCACTGTTGCCAAGTCTACATGCCGCCATCTTGGATGACGTCATGCACTGTTGCCAAGTCTACATGCCGCCATCTTGGATGACGTCAGCGACGCCATCTTGAATAAATTTGGCAACAATGCAGCATGTCGTGACACATACTTAGTCCCACTACTTAAGTATTTTATTCTAGCTGTTACCCACGGCTGTGCTTGCGTATTAGTAAAACAAAATGAAATTTGCGTACGGTTTGCCCCGTGGGATTAGCCGAGCGGTCTAGGCGCTGCAGTCATAGACTGTGCGGCTGGTCCCGGCGGAGGTTCAAGTCCTCCCTCGTGCATGGGTATGTGTGTTTCTCCTTAGGATAGTTTACGTTAAGTAGTGTGTAAACTTAGGGAGTGATGACCTTAGCAGTTAAGTCCCATAAGATTTCACACACATTGGAACATTGGCGTACGGTTTTATTGGCCGGGAAACCCCGGTTGGAATGTTCGGGAGCTTGGTTCAAGTGTTTTTATTTGACACCACTTCGGTGACTATCACGTCGATGATGATAAAATGATGATGACAACGCACACATCCACATGCAAGCAGGAACTAAAAACCGACGCGGACGCGAACTGAACCCAGGAGCCCAGAACCGTGAAACAGCAATACTAACCGGATGGCCACTAGCTGTTCAGCAAAATTAAGTTCTAACAACGGCAACTCCCCATCGGAACGCCCTTCAGATTTAATGGTAAAGTGGCCCAGAAGATAGCCCGTCAAAAAATGACCACAGATTAAGCGTGAAAGTAGGTGAACTGAACTGAAATGAAAAAAAAGAAAAAAAAGAAACAGTGAACGGTCCAAGCTCTAAATGTGCAACACTGATCAACTTGCAAGAACGGCACCGTCGTGGTTGTGGGGTCACGGTGTTGGACTCTCAAGTGGCCGATCTGTATTGAAACCTCCCTTGAGCCCCAATTTTCTTTCTTTTTTTCACAAAATTATGAACATTCCGTCTGGTCACTGACGTATCTGTTCTCCTTCTGTAATCTCGGCAATTTTCATACAATACTTTCATTATAGAATATGAGTCATGTGGTAAGAATATATTACTGTCGCAAGTAAATGTGATGGGTAGTAACAAAGGCGAAATGCCGCATAGACCTGTCACAGAAATGAAAACAATAAATAAACTAGTGTGAATTGTGTTAGAACAAAGGAATTCAAGAGCCAAAATGGAACGAAAGAATCAACATGTGGTCCTTATATAGAACAAATAGGAGGTACGTACGTCTGGAGCTCCCTTCCTTACACCACGCTGTTGCAAACGGACGTTACACCACGACACAGACATAAATTTGAATACAGAGAACAGACCCAACAATGACTATTCTGATGGGGTCCTATGGGGAGTTTTCCTTGCAAGAAACGCATGACGCTCAGTGACTAAAATGTGACTGGTTTATGATTGTTAGTAGTATGCAAGTATGGATTCAACACATAGAGCATTGTATATGTATTGTATTCACTATGTTGAATCAGATTATATAGAACATATCAAACAAAAAAAGCATTTAACAATTATGATAAGGCTGAAAAAATCAAAGAGTAAATAGCTTTTTTCATATTTCGATTTATGTCATATGTTCTACAAATCAACAAATGCATTGTACTGCACACTTCCTAAAGCCACCTACGTCTCCCTCGGCGTTTTATCAAAATCGGTGCGGTGGTTTAGTCGTAAAAAGCCCAACAGACAGAGTTACTTTCGCATTTATAATATTAGTATGGACTGTTAAGACATTATTTCAACCAACTAAGTCTCTTTAAATTAATAAAACAAACTTTCTACACTGAATAAATGTTTGAGGAAATTTACATTATTACTTTCAAGCTTACCTTTTAGCAACTTGTCATGCACTGTACGGTGAAAGGAAAGTTCTGGTTCTTCATATAAGTCCAATTAATGTCGATTGTCCATTTACGTAATGCTTGGTGACCATTGGCTATATCCTTGAACAGGTGACCTCTGTCCTTAATATGGGTGCCTGTTTCTGATTTAGCGCAACTGTTTGTGTGTTAGACACGTTCACATTCAGCAAAAATGTAAGTAAAAATATAACTGAGATGATATAAATATACAACTCACTTAAGTTCCACACTAAAACAAACAAATCTCCCTGGACAGGGACATATTTTAGTACAAAACACCAATCTGAACCCCGAAAATAGATCTCTTCACACTCCAATGGGAGCTATAATCAAAAATTTATGTACTCGTATTTGCAAAGCACTAGTCACACCCATAAATGTCGGTAAATAAAAGCGACTGAAACAGAATAATTATTTCTTATATTTTGTAATACAGTCGCTAACCTCAACAAATTCCAAACAACATGGATTCATTTACGCTTAAAAATCGTTGCTCAAACATATAAAACATGGCGCCATCACTGAAACTATAGAGCGGCTATTGTAGCTGTTAAACCACAATAAACGACTGTATGAGAACAGCGAGAATTGCAGGTACTCACACTACAAGTTTGTGTACGACCTGACATCATCAAGAATAAGTGTGTAAGTGAATGCAGCAGAGCCAAGTTTAGCATCTGTCTTTAATGCGACATAGTAATGGACGCGATGCAAGTACTCAGTTTTTGGCAAAGACTCGTGGCTAAGTTATGGAACAGACTGTGGCTCAACGATGTATCTTCTCAGAAGAAAAACGAGCAAAAGTAGCGACATTTGAAACTATATCCACTTCTTGACGCAATTCGTTCATCTGCGGCTGTAGCTAGCTGAGGAGGTCACATGCAAATCTGCCTGGGGTCGAGGCGACTTAGCACCCTGGCTGGTTCATAACAAACCGCGGAAAGGGGCCAGGCCACGATCCAGATAACTTGCAGTTTCCTTATATATTATACTGTTAATACATAGTCATCTAACTTATCTGTTAATACCTTTAACGACTTTCATTATTTATCTACTTATTCATATTGTAGACATGTGTGACGCGATCTTCCCATCGTTATCGCCCTGTGTCAGGCTGCATGGCCATTACAGCCATCAGCTATAGAGTCAGGCATCACTTATGCTGACGAGAGCTTCATCTATATTATATACTCCGGAGCCCATCGCGCATTGCATGGCAGAGGGTACATCGTACCAGTATTATCCATTTTTTGTCCAGTTCCATTCGCGCAGCGTACGAGTTACAAATGTCAACTTGCGTCTCTCTGCACGCGTCCTAATACCTCTTACATAATGCTCACGAACCCAGAGCGAGATAATGATGATGGTAGCATAGTGGCCGCACATGTTTCGAACCCAGACCCCTTAAGTCACATAACTGGGTTTCGTGAGAAATATGTCGTATTTCTTCCAAAGATCCTCATTTAAATTCCCCGGACATATCTGTTACACTTTAGTATGGGCTGTTATGATCCTAGCCGCATGTCTATGATTTCGTCCAATATCTGTTGTCATGCCTACTTGATAAGGAGTCCGGACACTGGAAAAATGCTCCAAAACTGGTCTCACTGTCCTTCTGTATCCGATTTCCTTTACAGAAGAATTATTAGCAATTTTGCAGACCATTTCCAACAGATCTTCGCTTTATCTGATACTGATTTAACGTTGCAGTATCATTTTATAGTAGTTCTTAGCGTTACCTCCCAAATAATTGTACGATGTGACGTTCTCACGATGTTCACCACTAATCTTGCAATCAGGGACTATACTTTTCCTTTTCTTTGTTACGGACATTATCTTACATTTACCGAATTTAATGAAAGCTGTCGTTCATAACACCTAGTGCAGATTCTTCCAAGTCTATCTGCAGTTGAAGGCATTGGTGCAATATCCAAATAGGTCACATTTACATACTTTTGAGTAAAACACGAAAAAACTGCCAGAAACTGGAAAACTTTATTAATCAGTCTCGTCTTTTCCCAACCTTTATTTACGCCACCAACATGCCCTAATAGATTGTTACGTAACCAAACATAGATTTATTGGCATATTTATTGAATTTTAAAAAATAGGACTTGTCTCGCTCCTAGACCACCTTTTTTTGTGTGGTATGATATGAAATAAAAACACAAGTAACTAATGACAGTACAACTGTTAGCCTTTACAGGATACTGAATATTATAAGGAGTATGAAAATTTAAAAAAATGGATACTTTAATAAAAGTTATAACTGTGAGGGGTTAAAAAGCAATTCAATGTCCTTCTGTTTCTAATGAACTGGATACAGCATCCGTAACAGTTCTGTCACATGTAAATTGGATTGCAAATCGTTAAGGAGGAATGCAACCATTATTTACGAAACAGACTTTAAAAATGCTGTAAGTTGGTCCAAAATTATTCACTGTGTCTTTGTGAGATTCTTTATTGTTTCTTGTAACGACGCGTTTCGTGATTATACCATCATCTGATGAGCATAGAGTACATATGTATAACACGACTTGGACATACCAGTCGTGGAGTTTAAGCTTCATCAATTAAACACCTAATGTCAACAAGAAATCTAAGAGGCGTAAGGCTAGAGCTGTATCCTTATGCCTGTTAGGTTTCTTATTGGCAGTGAATAATTTTGGACCACCTTACAGCATTTTAAAAGTCTGTTTCATAGTTCTCCCATAGACCAACGTATAATAAAGTTCTGTGTCTGAGATTGACAGATATTTCTTGGCAAGCTTCATGATGTCTTTACGTTCCCTCAGGAAAAGTCAATGAAGTTGAGGTCTCCTGAATGACGAATCATGATAGACATGTTGTGATAATGGAGCCCTAAAGCGAACTACAAGCCTGTGCTCAGTGGAGCAGTCAAAAAACCCGCACTTTGAAATAGTGGACCTCTCATTTTTCGTACTCTTACTATTAGACTGAAACAGCGATTTCAGGTGTGACATCAGCCACAGTGTTACTTCCCGGATGTGTTTCAGGTACCAGAATCTGGCCACTGCTTGGTGCAATGACAAGGCAAGCCCTCGAAATGTCTGGTTCTTGCCCCGAACACCCGATGTCGAAAAGGCTATTCCTTATGTCATTCTAAATTTGTCCTATGGACAGGTCTCATTCTTGTACCATATGCTCGAGCAAGTTTCAAACTATGCAGTGGTAGCAAAATCTAATTTTCGGCCAACAGTTTACGTATCTGGTTATTGCACGAATGCCTTGAATTATTTACCATACTTTCCTGTACAAAACAGCATCGGCAGGGAACAATCTTATAGTGCTGCCTACCATAACTGATGTATACTGAGAACGTAAGCCACACGTTCGATGTTACTTTCGCTCCTGTGGAACATTCGCCGTCCATTACGAAGTACTGGGTGCTGTTAGTAAAACATTCGCGAGCCGGGCACATATCTCCGAAGACACTCCGTATTATTGCATCTTGTTTGGTGGCTGAAGATATGGTACAAGGTCGTTCGCCGTTCGGATACCTAGGAAGACCGAATCTACCTCTTCATATGCAGCTTGTTTGCAAAAAGCAATCTGTTTCACAGCGTACAGCTACTTGTACCAGCTGTTGCAACAGCCACAAACTTCTAATCTAACAGACGGAAGCTTCAGCAAACACGCTCAGACTGCGCTGATGATTTCTGCCTGACCTGGCTGTTATTTGCCTCGTGGCCTCCATTACCTGTCTTGCGTTGGAGCTACCAACGTCCGCCAACTGCTCCCTCTGAGGCTGCGACTTTGCACAACGCTTGGCTTCATTCCCAATGGATAACAGATAACACGGCGCACCTCAGTTTATGTCTCGCAGCCAGAGACTTGTACCTAGAGGAGCACGTGATTTCTGGGCACGTTCCACTTTTCACCCTAGGATACGACTGAACCGGTCGTGTCGGGTGCATGATGACGCTGCAGTATAAGAGCTCCCACGTGTCATCCAAGTCTCCAGAGGTACTTCACCCGCCGTTCCTGACACTCCACCGCCGCATCGACCCAGACACGATGCCTATGAGTCAACTAGCTTCAAACGCGTCTCGTTGAAGTTCAGTTTCAAAAAAATGGCTCTGAGCACTATGGGATTTAACATATATGGTCATCAGTCCCCTAGAACTTAGAACTACATAAACCTAACTAACCTAAGGACATCACACAACAGCCAGTCATCACGAGGCAGAGAAAATCCCTGACCCCGCCGGGAATCGAACCCGGGAACCCGGGCGCGGGAAGCGAGAACGCTACCGCACGACCACGACCACGAGCTGCGGACAGTTCAGTTTCCTGTCTGTGTTTGCATCCTAATATAAAATTGCTGAAATGCGCTTCTGTCTTGATGAAACGCATATTATTCTTTTTCAGCACCCAAACATCGGCGGTGGAGGTCTTCATTTTTTCTTAGTAACACACAACGATGTTTATGTTGGTTTCTGATGTGTGCTGTAAAACATATTTTGCACAAGTTGCCTGTGGCCACGTGTGACGTTCGAGCCAAAACTCCATATTTAAATAAGGACCATAGAAATATGTCCGTTCGGCCACTATTCGTGTACGTAACACACGCAAACAGAAACCTCACAAAAACAGGTGAGCATTTGTGTAAATAATCCACGAGCAAATACTTATTTGTGTTATAGATTCTGACGTACAAGAATAGTGGGTCGGCCACAGGATCTCTTAAGAAATGGGAACGTTATCATTGAACTTCAATAAAAGAGTGGAGACGAAATCATGTTAATATTTATTCTTATTGACAACGTCCACATTTTTCTCATACGAGCCGACCGCTGTGGTCGAGCGGTTCTAGGCGCTTCAGTCCGGAACCGCACTGCTGCTACGGTCGTAGGTTCGAATCCTGCCTCGGGCATGGATGTGTGTGATGTCCTTAGGTTAGTTAGGTTTAAGTAGTTCTAAGTTCTAGGGGACTGACGACCTCAGACGTTAAGTCCCATAGTGCTTAGAGCCATTTGAACCATTTTTTCGTATTCGCTGAATCATAGTACACAAGCACTCTACTCACTGAGCACAAGGACTAGTGCTTTCAAAAAAGATCAAGCAAATCGCCGGTATATGGGACCAGAGGAACCGACTAAGAAAGAGCCGTAGCAAATCCAGTTGTCTGATGATGATGTTTGGTTTGTAAGGCGCTCAACTGCGCGGTCATCAGCGCCCGCACAAAGTTTCAATTTTTATGCAATCCAATTATTTTTACGCAGTCCCATCTAGCCACTGTCACTAATGAGTACGATGATGATGAAATGATGAGGACAACACAAACACTCAGTCTCCGGGCCGATTGTCTGAAGTACTTAGGTAGCTACGGCCAGTTTTCTTAGTGAGGTAATTGGAAAAGGAAAGTATGCAAAAGAAGTGAAGGTACTCTACATCAGGCGTTGGCAACCGTTCGTGACCTGCGGACCTCATACATATGAAAGTTTCTGACCCATCTCGTTACATGACGCGACAGCAGTGGTCATTGCGCATGATGTTAAAAATATAGCGCCCGTGACGTTAATACTTATAAAGTAACGCCCCGATATGAAAGGTATCCCGTTCGCGGCCCGCCACGCCACTGAATTATGCCTCAAAACACACGGTTTTGAGAGTACGTTCGTTTTATGTTCACCCTCTCTTCAGATGTTTCTTTACTTGCGATGTTTAAGAATAGCTGCCTTAAAAACTTCGGTTGTATAGTTTCGCAGCGCCTCGTTCTCTCTCCGATGAATTTCTTTCGCGGGCCGTATTGAAACGAATCGCAAGCCGGATTCAGCCCGCGGGTCGCCGGTTGCCCACTCGTGCTCTACACGCCTAGGATGGCTGCATATACTCTGCAAAACACTGTGAAGTGTATGGCAGAGGGTACGTCCATTTGTACCTATTGTTTGGGCTCATTCCCGATCCATTTTTACGAAATAAATTCTGCATATTCTATTCTATTGCTTTGCTTTCATACTTAGTAAATTCCCTGTCGTAGTAAAGAGGACAGAAGATTCAAACATACCCCACTAGGGGTGATGTAAGGGGTCCCCTTACACCACATCGCGTATCCAGTGTCAGTTACGTAACTTTACTAATTATCAGTGCAGTCTCAGGACAGATTTCCTGCGGGAATTAGATCGATCAGACCAGATAGTAGAAGCACAATTAAAGGAGAAGATCTCGCATAATGAGGAAGAATTATGGACCTGCCGAATGGACCTAGTAGTCTGATGAGTACATAGCAGTGATTGAGAGTAAATGGAAAATATACGAAACTAATAAGGAGTAGCAGAAATGAGATTAGAAATAAATTTTACATGAAAATTTGGAACCATGAAGTAGGAGAAATGGAGGAATTCCACTACCTTGGAAGTAAATTCAAATTCAAATGTGTGTGAAATCTTATGGGACTTAACTGCTAAGGTCACCAGTCCCTAAGCTTTTAGTCCCCCTTAAACATCCTCACAACCACCACCACCACTCTAAGCTTAGACACTATTTAACCTAAATTATCCTAAGGACAAACACCCATGCCCGAGAGAGGACTCGAACCTCCGCCGGGACCAGCCGCACAATCCACGACTGCAGCGCCTAGACCGCTCGGCTAATCCCGCGCGGCCCTTGGAAGTAAGATAAAGGATAATGGAAGCAAGGAGGATATAAAAAGCAGTCTAGCGTAGGCAAAGAAATCTGCTGGCATTAAAAGTTGGTATTAATGTGGAAAATAAATTTCTGAGAATGTGCATTTGGAACACAGCATTGTATGGTAGTGAATCATGGACTATGAGGAAACCGGAAAATAACAGTCAAAGCGTGTGAGATGTTGTGGTGCAGAAGGATGTTTTCGGTGGGTTGGAAAGATGAGAAGTGAGCTGGTTCTCCGCAGAATCGGAGAAGGAAGGGAAATATCGAAAACATTGACAAGAGGGAGCGACAGGATGATAGGACATGTGTTAATGCATCAGGAAATAATCTCCGTGGTACTAGAGAGAGCTGTAGAGGATAATAACTATAGGGGGAAGATAAAGATTTGTGTATATTCAACAAATAATTTTATAGAAGACGCTGACACTATTTCTCGTGTAGACGTGCTGGTGGAGGATAATCGCCGCTACACTATTCCTGCTTCATCAGTTTAATGGGAACCACACATGTTGGTGCATTGTTCTGCTCAAAGCAATGAGCTATTCAAGTCTGTTTTGCACAGGTATGCTGACATCATCGCAATAAAGAACTTCTGCATGGGAACGTGCTTGGAGTATCTAATCAGATACCAGAAGGACGGGGAAGGATTCTTAAAGCACGCTGTGGTTATGTATGAAACAACGGTGTTACCATTTCCTGTCAACAATAAAAAGCATGTCGGGAAGGGACACTTCTCCTGTGGCTGACGAGATAACGTTCGTCGATATCCAGAGGTTATTGATGTTGGAGTAGATACTCATCGGAACCACACTCAACACTCAGCGCTATTGCGATACTTCAAAGAATATTTGAAGGGCCTTTATGCTCAAACAACTAGGCGAATTATTGCAAAATGTGAATTTTCTTCCCGAAAAAACAACGCCGCACACCGCCAAAGCAACACAGGATTACCTGTCAGATACTGGTGCACGTGCCTTACAATCCAGATTCATGGCCCTGCGATTAGCAAGTACGAATTTGTTCCGTAAGCGAAGGTCCTGATAACCCAGCGCCACACCTGTGAGCGAGCAGTGCGTGGCTCTGTGGATGTGTGGGAGAGTATTCCCAACGTCAAACCCTGTTCTCCTTCACGGAAGGGAGAGGAAAACTTGTACCGCATTAGAAGAGTCATGTGAACAGTGACGGCTATTAATAAAATTTTCCCAGGCTTCCAGTCGCTTTAGGTGGTTAAAATCCCACGAGCTTCCGACCGAGCTCTCCCCGGTCATTGCCAAGTGGTAAGACTGAGACTGACTCCTGTGTCGCCGTGGCCGGGTAGTTATGTAGCCGCTCTGCTGGCTGTGACGTCACTGGTGCTCTCTTCCTCGCCATATATGGTAATGTTTTCATCCCGCGTCCATCGCGCCCGTTTTAACATCTCGATGGCCGGGTTCCAGGCTGTGCTGAGCTGCAAAACGCCGTCCTTGTTGATAGTTTTTTCAGAGGTTTTTATTTCAGTAGCTTCTTTTATGACGCTATCCCAAAATCCCTTCGTCCTCTTGACAGATGTATCTTCGAATAGAACTGGGTGTCCACTTTCTAAGAAGTGTTCTGCCACGGCTGATTTTTCTGGATAGCGTAGGCGTAAACATCTCTCGTGTTCCTTCGGGTGTTGCTCCACAGTGCGTACTGTTTGGCCGACGTAATATCAGCCACACTAACGTGGTATCTTGTACACCCCAGGCGTTCTAAGCCCTAGATCGCCCTTCACGGGCCTCACGAGCTGTGGAATTTGTGCTGGGGGCTGAACACCGATGAAATGCTATATCTCTTCAAGAGCTCGCTAATGTTTCCCGACACTGTATCACAGAAAGGCAAAAACACAAGTTTCTTGCTTTCTTCTTCGGTGGTGTTGTCTTGACTGTTGGTGTGTTTCTTGCGTGTCATATCAGATATAGCCTGTGACACCTGTCCGTGGCTGTACTCGTTTTGCCGGAAGACTTTTCGGACGTGGCTCAGTTCTAGTGGCAGACTTTCAGCCTCTGAGACGACTTCAGCACGATGGACGAGGGTATTCAGAACGCCTCGTTTTTTTACCGGATGGTGGTGGCTGAGAGCGTGCAGATACCGATCTGTGTGTGTCGGTTTCCTGTAGACAATGTGGCTGAGGTGCCCATTGGTTTTCCTTCGAACGAGGACGTAAAGGAATGGCAATGCGCCATCTGTCTCGACTTCCATCGTAAACTTGATGTGGCCGTGAATGCTGTTCAGGTGTTCCAAGAATTCTCCCAGTTTTTCACGACCATGGGGCCAGATGATAAAAGTGTCATCGACGTAACTATAAAAGCAACTTGGCTTATCTGGAGCCATGTCCAAGGCAATGTCTTCAAATTTTTCCATAAAAAGGTTAGCTATGGATGGAGCTAATGGGCTTCCCATAGCCACGCCGTCCAACTGGTCGAAATACTGGCCGCCATGTAGGAAATACGGCCACATCAAGTTTACGATGGAAGTCGAGACAGATGGCGCATTGCTGTTCCTTGTTGTCCTCGTTCGAAGCAAAACGAATGGGCACCTCAGCCGCTGTGTCTACAGGAAACCGACACACACATATCGGTATCTGCATGCTCTCAGCCACCACCATCCGGCACAAAAACATGGAATTCTGAGTACCCTCGTCCATCGTGCTAAAGTCGTCTCAGAGGTTGAAAGTCTGCCACTAGAACTGAGCCACCTCCGAAGAGTCTTCCGGGAAAACGGGTACAGCCACGGACCACGGACAAGTGTCACAGGCTATATCTGGCACTGCGGAGCAACGCCGGACGGAACACGAGAGGTGCTTACACCTACGCTATCCAGAAAAATCAGCCGTGGCAGAACACGCCTTAGAAAGTGGACACCCAGTTCTATTCGAAGATACATCTGTTGTTATGACGACGAAGGGATTTTGGGATAGCGTCATAAAAGAAGCTATTGAAAGAAAAACCTCTGAAAACACCATCAACAAGGACGGCGTTTTGCAGCTCAGCGCAGCCTGGGACCCGGCCATCGCGATGTTAAAACGGGCGCGACGGACGCGGGGTGAAAACGTTACCATATATGGCGAGGAAGAGAGCACCAGTGACGTCACAGCCAGCAGTGCGGTTATATAACGACGCGGCCACGGCGACACAGCAGTCATTCTTACCACTTGACAATGACCGGGGAGAGCTCGGTCGAAAGCTCGTGGGATTTTAACCACCTGGCGCGGCTGGAAGCCCGAGAATATTTTATTAATTCATATCGCCGCGAAACCATGCATCCATACAGTGACGGGTATTCATTGTAATCTCTAAGAAAATCACAACTATTTTGTTGCACTCTTCGTTTCTCAGCACCCTATCTGTGCAGGATCGGCAATGTTCACGCCGACTGCACATGGCGCTACCAGAGAGGCGCTCCAGTGTCAGTTGATTCTAGTCAGTCCAGTCACATTAATGTGGCCACCGACAATGTTCGGCGTCAGTGTGCAGTAACCGCTTACAGACGGCAGTTGGCAGCACTAGCAGTGGAGGGTATAACAAAGCGTGTCTTGTGTACACGAGAAACAGTCCAGTCGTTGTCGTAACGAGGAAACGGAGAGATTTATCTGACGTCCAAAGAGGTACGACCAGTCGCTTTCGCGCAAACGGTGGAAGCATTCCCGAAACGGTTAATTTTGTAAAGAGTTCGCGTGCCGCCATGGTTAAAGTATAACGAGCATAGCAAAATGGTTCTGTCCAAAACTGGAGCCGAGGTACCTGTGGTGCACCATGGGCCATAGATGACGGGTATGAATGACAGTTGTGGAGATGTGGACGAGGGAATAGACATGCAACTGTTGAGCAGCTAAACGGCCAGAAGAACCAAGAGGCGACCGACGCTGTTCTCCTCGACGACCATTCAGCAAACGTTTTTGCGTAAGGGCCTCCACAGCGGCTGGCTCATCACCCATGTTGACTACAGTTCGTTGGCCACGAACGCAACATGGCGTACACTGTGTGGCGACATGTGGCTTTTGCAGATGAATGACGTTTTACGCCCATCGGAAAAATAGCCGTTGGCGTGTCCAGTGTGAAATATCTGAAAACAAACATCCTGCAACAGCGTCGATAGGGTCCAGGCCGGAGAAGGTAGCGTTATCGACTGGGGAATGTTTTCATGGTATTTCCTACAGTGAGTCCAAAAACTATTCGTCTAGCTGCATGTCTTTTAGAAAACTAATTCTGTGTAACATGAAAAGAAATGTATACAAATTCTAAAGAGCCAGTCATGTAAAAAGAACCTTGGTAAGTCATTTTTGTTGAAAAGCAAGAAAAGAAATACATCCAAATCGACATCAAGGTTAACAAAATAGCAAATGTTATACAAGAGCTCATAAAGTATTCGTCCACCATATGAACATGCCGAAATTCTACGCGCAGTGATTAAATTATAACGCTGACCCACGGTACACACTAGAGTCAACCATGCGCGGTCTGTCGTGGTTCTGCAATTAGCGCCATGGGCCGTAAGGGTAGTGAGACGACGCTGACCGGATGGAAGCTTGTTTTGCGTTTACATAATGAGTGAAAATCTTCTTACGAGATTGCTAAAGTAGTCGGTAGACATAGATCGACGTTTCAGTCGGTAATAGATCGATTTTGCGCAATAAAATCATTAAGAAACCAACCACGTACCGGACACCCTCACACTTTGACTGATACAGAAGTGAGATTTACCATGAGGGAAATGAAGAAGAAACTTAAAGTCAGCGCAGCGTTCCTAAGTGGGCTGAGAAGTTAGAGTCTAGGGGAAAGAAGGTATGTGCCAACACAATCAGAAATACCTTCAAAACGTGTGGGTGTCCCGGCCGGAAAGCGCGCATGATATTTTGGGCCAGTGAACAGAATCGAAAGAAACGTCTTCATTTTGCGATGGAACATAGTTTCAAAAATAAAGACTTCTGGAATACAGTAATGTTTTCTGATGAGAGTAAATATAAAGTATTCGGGTCGGATGGCAGGTGAATGGTGTGGCGTGAGAAGAATGCGGAAATGTTGCCATGCAATCTTATGCCAACGGTTAAACACAGTGGTGGCTCCCTGATGCTGTGGGGCTGTATGAATGCTGCGGGTGTTAGAAAATTACAATTCATAGAAGGTACAATGGTTCATATGTAAATCAACATTTTAAAGGACAGTCTGAATCCTAGCGCCGAAAAATTAGGTCTGCAAGGAAATTACATTTTTCAACAAGATAACGACCCAAAGCATACGGCTGTAAATACAAGGCTGTGGCTCCTGTACAATACCCCAAAACAACTTAACACCCTCCCTCAGACCCCAGACATTAATCCTATTGAACACCTCTGAAAAGTACTGGAAGATAGCATCAGGATAAGACACATTTCTAACAACAGAGACCTAAAAGAAGCACTTCAAGGCGAATGGGACAAAATTCCAGCCTCTCTGACGGCAAACTTGGTCAAGTCGATGCCCAGACGACTACAAGCAGTAATAGCTGCAAAAGGAAACCCCAGTAAACATTAATTTTTGTAACTGAAATCATATTTTCAGATCGTAAATTTTAAAAAAATTATGAGCGGACGAATACTTTTTTAAGTAGCCCTTGAATAAATTCTCCATTTTGTGAAACTTGGCCGGCCGGTGTGGCCGAGCGGTTTCTAGGCGCTTCAGTCTGGAACCATGCGACCGCTTCGGTCGCAGGTTCGACTACTGCCTCGGGCATGGATGTGTGTGATGTCCTTACGTTAGTTAGGTTTAAATAGTTCTAAGTTCTAGGGGGGTGATGACCTCAGACGTTAAGTCGCATAGTGCTCAGAGCCATTTGAACCATTTGTGAAATTTGTTATCGCTATAGATGTATTTATTTCCTTCTTCATCAATAAAAATGACTTACCAAGGTTCGTTACATATGACTGGATGTTCACATTTTATGTTCCCTTCCTTTCATGTGACATATAGTTAGTTTTTTAAAAAAATTACTACTAGACGAATACTTTTTGGACTCACTGTATATGATCGCACCATTCTAGAATGCACAATGGATTAACACAAGTATGCATATAACCTTGGGAACCATGTCTACCCCTACATGCAGTTTGTTTTTCCTCGGCACCACAGCATCTACCAACAGTACAATTCAATGTGTCACACAGCCTGCAGCCTACGTGCGTGGTTCGTAGACCACCCGGATGAGTTTACTGTACTCTCCTAGCCACCAAACTCCCCGGATTTAAACCCAGTCGAGAATCTGTTGGACAATACATGATGCAGCTGGTCACAGCACTGTAGTCGCAGCTGCTCCACATCCCTGACGATGCCTTCCAGAACCTCATTGACTCTCTTACTGTTCGTCTTGCACCGATCCGCGCTTCAAAAGGTAGTTATTCAGTCTCCTGACAGGTGGCCACGTCAATACACAGTGTAACTCCAGGTAGGTCACCTAACGACATGACCGACGGGTGGTGCAACACATGAAAATAGACGTCGCTGCTAGAGGCCACGACCGTGACGCAGCAAATTTTACACTTTCGCGTCTCCTTATAAGCCGACGCACGCAGAGAACCCGCAGAAGATACAAAAAAAGACACACCGAATCTTGGAAGCGTGCCATTGACGCATCGGCCGCAAACATGCTATTAGAAACAACTTCTCGGAGCCAAGGCAATAATTTGTTAGACGAATCATTATAAACGCCAAGAAGAAAGTTCAGTATCTGTTTTCTGCCATCGCCACCTTGGCTACATGTAAATATTGTAAATAACAGTATGTGAATCTCACCAATGCAGCTGCATGGCTTTGTGTTTTTGGTACACTACTGGCCATTAAAATTGCTACACCACGAAGATGATGTGCTACAGACGCGAAATTTAACCGACAGGAATAACATGCTGTGATATGCAAATGATTAGCTTTTCAGAGCATTCACACAAGGTTGGCGCCGGTGGCGACACCTACAACGTGCTGAAATGAGGAACGTTTCCGTACGATTTCTCATACACAAACAGCAGTTGACCGGCGTTGTCTAGTTAAACGTTGTTGTGGTGCCTCGTGTAAGGAGCAGAAATGCGTACCATCACGTTTCCGACTTTGATAAAGATCGGATTGTAGCCTATCGCGATTGCGGTTTACCGTATCGCGACATTGCTGCTCGCGTTGGTCGAGATCCAATGACTGTTAGCAGAATATGGAATCGGTGGGTTCAGGAGTGTAATACGGAACGCCGTACTGGATCCCAACGGCCTCGTATCACTAGCAGTCGAGATGATAGGCATCTTATCCGCATAGCTGTAACGGATCGTGCAGCCACGTCTCGATCCCTGAGTCAATAGCTGGGGACGTTTGCAAGACAACAACCATCTGCACGAACAGTTGGACGACGTTTGCAGCAGCATGGACTATCAGCTCGAAGACCACGGCTGCGGTTACCCTTGACGCTGCATCAAAGACAGGAGCGCCTGCGATTGTGTACTCAACGACGAAATTGGGTGCACGAATGGCCAAACGTCATTTTTTCGGATGAATCCAGGTTCTGTTTACAGCATCATGATGGTCGCATCCGTGTTTGGCGACATGGCGGTGAATGCACATTGGAAGCGTGTATTCGTCATCGCCATACTGGTGTATCACCCGGCGTGATGGTATGGGGTGCCATTGGTTACACGTCTCGGTCACCTCTTGTTCGCATGACGGCACTTTGAACAGTGGACATTATATTTCAGATGTGTTACGACCCGTGGCTCTACCCTTCATTCGATCCCTGTGAAACCCTACATTTCAGCAGGATAATGCACGACCGCAAGTTGGAGGTCCTGTGCGGGCCTTTATGGATACAGAAAATGTTCGACTGGTGCCCTGGCCAGCACATTCTCCAGATCTCTCAGCAACTGAAAACGTCTGGTCAATGGTGGCCGAGCAACTGGCTCGTCACAAAACGCCAGTTACTACTCTTGATGAACTGTGGTACCGTGTTGAAGCTGCTTGGGCAGCTGTACCTCTACACGCCATCCAAGCTCTGTTTGACTCAATGCCCAGGCGTATGAAGGCCATTATTACGGCCAGTGTTTGTTGTTCTGGGTACTGATTTCTCAGGATCTATGCACCCAAATTGCGTGAAAATGTAATCACATGTCGGTTCTACTATAATATATTTGTCCAATGAATACCCGTTTATCATCTGCATTTCTTCTTGGTGTACCAATTTTAATGCCCAGTAGTGTATAAATACACCGACAGAAAAACTAACAGCAGCAAAGAATAATTAATGTAGAGCAATAATGTTTGTGGGAAAACATTACTCAAAGTAACATATTTAAGTGATTAACATTGGAAAACCACAGGTTAATGCAAGCGCGAGATAAGCGATAGCAAATGTCAAATGCTGGTACATTAATAACCGGTGTAACCGCCAGAATGTTGAATGCAAGAATGCAAACATGCATACATTGTGTTGTACAAGTGGCACATATCACTTTGTGGGATTGGGCTCTACGTCTGTTGCACTTGGTCGATTAGTACAGGGACGGCTAACGCTCGTCATGGTTGAAGTTGGAGTTGACGTCCAATGATGTGCCATATGTGCTCCATTGGAGACACATCTGGTGATAGAGCAGGCCAAAGCAACATGTCGACAATCTGTAGAGTACACTGGGATAAAGCAGTGGTATATGGGTGATATTTGTCCTGTTGGAAACCGCCACCTGGATTGCTGTTCATGAATGGTAGCACAACAGGTCGAATCACCAGACTGACGTGCAAATGTGCAGTCAGGATGCGTGTGTTGATTACGAGTGTTCACCTGCTGTAATACGAAATCGCATCCCAGACCATAACTCCAGGTGCAGGTCCAGTGAGTCTAGTATGCAGACCGATTGGTTGCACATCCTCAACTGGCCTCCTGGTATCCAACACACGGCCATCACTGACACCGAGGCAGAACCAGCTTTCCTCAGAAAACACAACAGACTTCCATTCTGCCCTCCAATGAGCTCTCGCTTGACTCCACTGAAGTAGCAAGTGGTGGTGGTTTGGCGCCAGTGGAATGCACGCTGTAGGGCGTCTGACTCGGATCTGTCCTTGAAGTAAGCGATTTGTAACGGTTTGTTGTGGCGCTGTCGTGCCAACTGCTGCTCAAATTGCTGCTACAGATGCACCACAATGCGCCAGAGACATACGCTGAATATGGTGGTTTTCCCTCTCGGTAGTGCCACGTGGTTGTCCGGAGCCAGGACATCTTGCCATCGTACGTTCTCGTGACCAGCGCTGCCAGTTAGCATGTACTATGGCTGCATACCCGCCAAGACTTCCTGCAGTATCACAGAAGGAACATCCAGCTTTTCGTAGTGCTATGACACGACCTCGCTCAATCTCAGTGAGGCGTTGATAATGGTCTTTCTGTCTCCTGAAAGGCATTTTGACTACCATCAACTCACCACGGCCAAACTCAACAGTAACTAACACTCACGACCTTTACAGTGTGTATTTAAAGCAAACCTCTCTTGCATCCTCATGGTGAAACCACTAGCGCCACTCTTATGCAATTGGCGCGAAATCTGAAATGACATCATCTTTCAGGTGCAGAAACACGCCTACCAACTTTCGTTTATGTCGCAAAACTCCTTCTTGGTGTAGAGATGTTTTTTTCCATCAGTGTATATCGCATCCGCCGCCATCTACAGATGGTGACTACAAATACACTACTGGCCATTACAATTGCTACACCAAGAAGAAATGCAGATGATATACGGGTATTCGTGATATTCATGGGACATATATATTATACCAGAACTGACATGTAATTACACTTTCACGCAGTTTGGGTGCATAGATCTTGAGAAATCAGTACTCAGAACAACCAACTCTGGCCGTAATAACGGCCTTGACACGCCTGGGCATTGAGTCAGACAGAGCTTGGATGGCTTGTACAGGTACAGCTGCCCATTCAGCTTCAACACGATACACAGTTCATCAAGAGTAGTGACTGGCGTACTATGGCGAGCCAGTTGCTCGGCTACCATTGACCAGACGTTTTGAGTTGGTGAGAGATCTGGAGAACGTGCTGGCCAGGGCACAAGTCGCACATTTTCTGTACCCAGAAAGACCCGCACAGGACCTGGAACATGCGGTCGTGCATTATCCTGCTGAAATGTAGGGTTACGCAGGGATCGAATGAAGGGTAGAGCCACGGGTCGTAACACATCTGAAATGTAACGTCCACTGTTCAAAGTGCCGTCAATGCGAACAAGAGGTGACCGAGACGTGTAACCAATGGCACACCATACCATCACACCGGGTGATACGACAGTATGGCGATGACGAATACACGCTTCCAATGTGCGTTCACCGCGATGTCACCAAACACGGATGCCACCATCATGATGCTGTAAACAGAACCTGGATTCATCCGAAAAAATGACGTTTTGGCATTCGTGCACCCAGGTTCGTCGTTCAGTACACCATCGCAGGCGCTCCTCTCTGTGATGCAGCGTCAAGGGTAACCGCTGCCGTAGTCTCCGAGCTGATAGTCCATGCTGCTGCAAACATCGTCGAACTGTTCGTGCAGATCGTTGTTGTCTTGCAAACATCCCCATCTGTTGACTCAGGGATCGAGACGTGGCTGCACGATCCGTTACAGCCATGCGGATAAGATGCCTGTCATCTCGACTGCTAGTGATACGAGGCCGTTGGGATCCAGTACGGCGTTCCGTATTACCCTCCTGAACCCACCGATTCCACATTCTGCTAACAGTCATTGGATCTCGACCAACGCGAGCAGCAATGTCGCGATACGATAAACCGCAGTCGAGATAGGCTACAATCCGACCTTTATCAAAGTCGGAAGCGTGATCGTACGCATTTCTGCTCCTTACACGAGGCATCACAACAACGTCTCACCAGGCAACGCCGGTCAACTGCTGTTTGTGTATGAGAAATATGTTGGAAACTTTCCTCATGTCAGCACGTTGTAGGTGTCGCCACCGGCGCCAACCTTGTGTGAATGCTCTGAAAAACTAATCATTTGTATATCACAGCATGTTATTCCTGTTGGTTAATTTTCGCGTCTGTAGCACGTCATCTTCGTGGTGTAGCAATTTTAATGGCCAGTAGTGTAGGAACACGCCTACCAACTTTCGTTTATGTCGCAAAACTCCTTCTTGGTATAGAGATTTTTTTTCCATCAGTGTATATCGTATCCGCCGCCATCTACAACTGCTGACGCAAATATTTGTAGCGCCCCAAACAGCAGAGTATATTTCGTTTGAGCAATCCTTATAGTTCTGATTCTGAGATAGGGCAAATCACTGGGACGTGAGAGCATCATTTCGACAGGTCGCATGTTTAGTTGGCAGTAGTGCATAGGGCCCAGAACAAGTAGTGACGAGATGGATTCAGGACAATAGTGTAGTATGAACAGCAGGCACGGGTGCTTCCAGAAAGACAGACCATGAGAAGGTCGTAGAACTATTCGACTGACTCTAACGAATAGACTCAGGCTAACAGCTGAAAATCCTGCAGAAGATACACAAAAAATGTCAGAATGTCTCGTCGCGCTTTCTGTGATGTTCAGCGGTGCTATTGTTTCTGGGGGTCAGAGTGACAGCAACGTGTCCACAGATGATCTGGTAAATGGTCTTAGGATGCTGCTATTCTGGAGACCCAGCCATCTCTAACTGCTGCAATCATGAGGTGCTCTTACTGAATACGGTGTGAGAACTGATTTGTTAATTTGTAGGGAGGCTGAATATTCACCAGGAGATAGCAAGAACGATGAAACCCATTGTCACGGTCTTTGTAAGCATGATAAAAAGTGGCGTATTCCAGCAGGATAATGCGAGACCCAATGCTACAATTCACACAACAGATGCCTTGAGGAATGTACAGATCCTTGACTGGCCTACTCGATCCTCTGATTCATCGCCCACAGATCTGGAATGCGATGGAAAGACGTATGCTTTCGTACCAGCCTCTAGCTATTTATTTTCCTGAACTAACACAGCATGTGTTGAAGACATGGCATGAAGTTCCTGAAGATGACATTCGGAAACTGTTTGCTACCGTTCCACAACTAATAAAACAGAGTGTTGGTACCTGTGGGAGTTAAACCTCATACTGATGAGCATCAGTTCCGAATGTAATGGAAGTTTACTCATAACCGTTGTGTGGTTGAAATCTCCACAGAGTTTCACAAATATCGGACTATTGTTTCACGATGTAACACTTTCTAGTGGAAAATCCATGAGATGTACTGAAACACCGAATAAATGTGATTTTAAAGCCTTCTTTCTCTTTTTTCTGTCAATGAGTATTAACTAGGGTAACTGTGACTAACGGTCCTAAGTGTGTTTTTGTATACCAAAGTGGGTGTGAATATCACTGGCGGAGTGTAAATACCGTACAAAGTTTCGAAGACAAAGAAGAAAGAAAATCCGACATAATGGCACAAAATGAAAAGTATAAGATCTAAACAATAATTAATTAATCTTTTTCTAAGTACAGAGATTGCTTTTGAAAGATAGGGGATCAGTAAGCGCTCGTATATACGAGGGCTATTCGGAAAGTAAGGTCCGATAGGTAGCGAAATGAAGACGACAATGAAAATAAAAATTATTTGCAACACTTAGCTACACATTCCAGCTACTTCCCTACAGGCATCTTTACGCACTCACTGTGTGCTCAGAATTGAAAATAGCGAACTGACATGACCCACAGGCACACTGTAGACGATGTCCAATACATATACGCAAAGTTACATCGGATTTTCACTGTGGTTTCCATTTCGCGATCGATCCGACCTTACATTCCGGATATCCGTCGTATAATTACGCCAAAAAATCCATTCCTCATTTATTTTTAATTCAATGGTCATTTTCTCTCCATATTATCCATCCTTTTTCACGGACCGGTATCCGAGCGAACAGCACGGAGTCCATCATTGCTCTACAGTTATTATTCTATTGCATCATTTGTTACACTACAAGGCCAGGAGCATAGGCATTAATCTAAAAAGCATACATTGTATAGCTTAGGCAAAAAGCTAATGTTTAAATTCCGAAAATCAGTAATTCAACGACACCAAAAGGAGAACTTTTAAATAATAAAATTAGGACTGTTAATTAAAATAGAAACATTTAATCAGAGTACAAGATCTAGAGAATAAATCTATTTAGTAGCAGAGGGAGCAGCGTTAATAAAGTCACAGAACGGTCCTGGGTACTTTTTCAAAGAGCAGTCTCTTGTCGTTATTCCGCTTGTGCATTATAACATTGCACCAGGGGCGTGACTAATTCTTACCCTGTTCAGTCTTGTCCACTCACTTCTCTTCAGATCAAATCCTGATAGACTGGCAGACGGATCTTCAGCACCTTGATGTTTAATTTTTGCAGCATTCCATCTCTTGCACCACTCTTCTTCAATGTCAAACTTCTTCTTGTTTCTTTCATTACGCCACAGTGAAGTGCGTGATGTCAGGTGGGTTGGAGGAGGGTCATTTAAGATTGTGTGAACTGGAAGGACTTGGGGGTAGTCGGGGTGATGCAGCTTTCTTCATTCTCGATTGGATGCTTCTTACAAGGGAACCTCCCCATCGCACCCCCCTCAGATTTAGTTATAAGGTGGCACAGGGATAGGCCATGAAGAACTGAACACAGATCAATCGAGAAAACAGGAAGAAGTTGTGTGGAACTATGAAAAAATAAGCAAAATATACAAACTGAGTAGCCCATGCACAACGTGGGCAACATAAAGGAGAATGCCAGCCTACGAGCGCCGTGATCTAGTGGTTAGCGTGAGCAGCTGCGGTACGAGATGTCCTCGGTTCAAATCTTCTCTCGAGAGAAAAGTTTAATTTTTTATTTTCAGACAATTATCAAAGTTCAGGCTCTCACACATAATCAACTTCGCTCTCCAAAATTCCAGGGCATGTTCAGATTTGCTTGGACATATGCACAATTTTACGGTCTACACACGGAAACATTTGAAAACGTAAAAAACATATGTTTTGACAGAGCACAGGGAAAATTGTGCGACTGTGAAACTGTTGCATTCATTTGTTGCAGTTTATGTGACAAACTCTTGTGTTTTCATCACTTTTTTGGGAGTGATTGTCACATCCACAAGAAAACCTAAATCGGGCAAGGTAGAAGAATCTTTTTACCCATTCGCCTAGTGTGCAAGTTAGGTGGGTCGACAACATATTCCTGTCATGTGACGCACATGCCGTCACCAGTGTCGTATAGAATATATCAGACGTGTTTTCCTGTGGAGGAATCGGTTGACCTATGAACTTGCGATCAAATGTTTTCGGTTCCCATTGGAGAGGCACGTCCTTTCGTCTACTAATCGCACGGTTTTGCGGTGCGGTCGCAAAACACAGACACTAAACTTATTACAGTGAACAGAGACGTCAATGAATGAACGATCAGATCATAACTTTGCGAAAATAAAGAAAGTAAAATTTTCGCTTGAGAAGGACTCGAACCAAAGACCTCTTGTTCCGCAGTTGCTCACTCTAACCACGGGACCACGGCGCTCCTCAGCTCACATTGTCCCTAATGTTGCATATCTTGCACATGTACTACTCAGTTTGTTAATTTTGCTTATTTTTTCATAGTTCCACACAACTTCTTCCTGTTTTCTCGATTGATCTGTGTTCAGTTTTTCAAGGCCTATCCACTGTGTCAATTTATAACTAAATCTGAGGGGGGTGCGATGGGGAGGTTCCCTTGTTAGCGTCGCAATTCAGGTGGTGGAATTTTACTGAAATATGCAGCCAGAGGATCGTAGTGTATTTTAGTGTATCCGTTGTAATTCTCATTGATTCATCCAGATGGATGTCTACTTCCCTTGTATGAGCACTGTGTAGCCGTACTGGGACACAGTATCAGCTTCTGGGTATTCTGGAGTAGAGCCGCAGTGCGTAGTATGGACGCTTCAGTACCTCAGGTTGTGCCAGCCAGATTCTTTATGATGTTATTTCTGGTCTTTAGCTTTTGTCTAGTGTCTTTCAGGTCTCTTTTACATGTTAATGAATGAACCAGTGGGACACCAACGTATTTAAGCTGCAAATTGTGTCTCGTCCTCTGATGACAGAAGTTAACATTGAGCTGTTGGTTCGCAGTTCTCATGGCTGTTCAGGACAACAGCACAAGAACCATGACACCTCGTCTTCAATCGCTTAGTCATAATATCTGAACAGTTTAAATCAGATTAACATTATCTAAGTATTTCAATTATTAAAGACTAATAATCATAGAAACACGACTATTAGTATCACTGAAAATTATCATTTATTACAAGCAAGACCTTGTGTATCCTTTCTTATAATTTTAATACGCAGTCGCTGCAAGGGGCAGTGTAAAAGCTTTCTGTAGCTAGCCTGGCGAAAAAAGTAAACGGGGCGCTTTAAGAACTTGAAACAAATACAGAGTACGAATGTAGCACAAACGAAGTGCCGTTCACATCCGCCATAGGTGTTCATTAGGACACAAGTAGGTTAAGTGCTACGCACAAAAACTTGCACCCTAACGGCAACTTCTGAAGCTGATCACGCTGGCGATAGCGGCTGCTGCGGCTACGGCTGCTCGAACGCGACACAAGTCGAGAGTTGCCTGTCTGTTCTTCCAGTTCACCTCACTTTATCGTTTCAATGCCACACGGGACTAGGCTCCAAACGTGCCAGATTAGGAAACTGTTGTGGTGTGCATCGTGTCGTGGCGTATAGAATGTCTGTCTGTATGAATCGTGTTATCGTATTAATGTAATGCAACGACATGCACGCGCAGTGAGATATATCGTATGAATAGAACGGAGAACCGATAGAGGTTCTCAAAGTACCCTCCGCCGCACACCGTCTGGTGGCTTGCGGAGTATGGATGTAGTTGTAGATGAAGAATCGGATAAAGCTTGTTTGCGTACAGTAAATCTTTGGGTGTGGGCCTAGTTTACTATTCTTTGCGTAATATTTTACACGAAACTTTAAAAATATACACTGAAAACAATCTGCGAAGATCATGCATATATTAAAATGGAGGTAGCTAGCCTTACCTCTGAAACATTATTTAAATTGAAGCAGCATGCACATGCATAATAGTAGTTCTCTTTGTTGGTAAGATTCTATTAATTGTTGTGTTTTATCAGGTTCTATCGGCACACACAAGCACGATGTTTTTACGTAAAATTCCTTGAAATTCCGCAAAATACCTGTTAATTCTGAGGGACTACTATCACTATTATTTAAAAAGAAAACATGTCTGACTTGAATATCATTAATCAGTTCAGAAATATAGTGAAATAACGTTATCGGTCTTAAGATGGCCGACAACAATATGAATAGCATCTGCGCCTCTCGCGCGTTATTTAAAATATTCACAGATACTTCTTAAGGCGTGAGCTGCTGGGGTTACCAAATACTACGATAAGAGAGTACAAAATTAGGTTGAATTTCATCTGTTGCTTGAAATTACCAAATTACACAATCACGTCTGACCTCCAGCCCGCTTAGAATACAACATCAGAAATCGAAGTAGAAGAAGTGAGAACAAAAAATCATCAGAGCAGTTGTTCTAAGAATGACGATAATCATAGATATTAGTTTCCCATTTCATAAGAGTTCTTTGTAGGTCATGACACATTTGATTTATATTTTTGGTAATATTTTTGTAAAGAATGTTCGTCATTATCAATTTTTGACAATTTGTAAAGTTCACTTTCACGAAATTTTATCGCACAAGTGTCTGCTCCAGGAGACAAGCAGTGCTCTGTTCTGGTAATTCTGTGCCTGACTCCAACAACTATCTTTAGCAAAAAAAATTATTCCGCCTTCCACGCCACTCCGTCTTGATATTTCTTTTGGATTATTCTCTCTTTTACTTCTTCTGTAGGATTTTGTTCATAAACATCTTTTATGTTGCGAAACTTCATTGTAAATTACCATCAGCTACTTCATTTTTATGCTCAGTGCTGCCGGTTTCGATCAGTAGGTTATTATCAACCCGAAACAAAGCGTAACCAGCTTGTCACTATAACATTTGAAGTGAACAACTTCGATGTACGTAAAAAACACATCTTCTGTTACAATAAACAATCTCCAAAAAGACAAGATATTTAGGAGACGCTCACAAGATGATCATACACATCAGACTGTCTCATTCGTGTCTCACTCTCTTGTCTGGGGGGGTACATCATAAACAATTGCTGTACCCATGTCATCTACAGCACGTTCAAGCCATAAGGCCACATGATCATCATCTTGCGAATTACTATGGGTAGAGGTTATACTCAACAGCCGTACGAAAATAATAATTTGCTCCTTCTACCGACCCCCCGAACTCAGATGATATAATAGCTGAACGGTTCAAAGAAAACTTGAATCTCATTACAAGTAAGTACCCCATTATTACAGTTATAATTGGTGGAGACTTCAATCTACCCTTGATTTGTTGGCGAAAATACGTGTTCAAAGTCGGTGGTAGACAGAAAACATCTTCCGAAATTGTACTAAATGCTTTCTCTGAAAATTACTTTGAACAATGAGTTCATGAGCCCACACGAATTATAAATGGTTGCGAAAACACACTTGACCTCTTAGCCACAAATAATCCTGATCTAATAGAGAGCGTAATGACTGATACAGGGATTAGTGAGCACAAGGTCACTGTACCGAGGCTCAAAACCATATCAACCAAAACCACTAAAAATAAACGCAAAATATATCTATTTAAAAAAGCAGATAAAAATTCGCTTCCCGGCCGGGGTGGCCGAGTGGTTCTAGGCGCTACAGTGTGGAACCGCGCGACCGCTACGGTCGCAGGTTCGAATCCTGCCTCGGACATGGATGTGTGTGATGTCCTTAGGTTAGGTTTAAGTAATTCTAAGTTCTAGGGGACTGATGACCTCAGAAGTTAAGTCCCATAGTGCTCAGAGCCATTTTAACCATTTTTTTGAAAAATTCGCTTGAAGCCTTCCTAAGAGAGTTTCTCAATTCCTTCCAAGCTAATTATGTACGTGTACACCAGATATGGCTCAAATTCAAAGATACAGTATCGACAGCAATAGATAGATTCATACCGCATAAGTTAATAAGAGACGGGACTGATCCACCATGGTACACAAAACACGTCAGAAAACTGTTGCAGAAGCAACGAAAAAAGCATGCCAAATTCAGAAGAACGCAAAATCCCCAAGACTGGCTAAGTTTCACGGAAGCTTGAAATTTAGTGTGGACGTTAATGCGAGATGCTTTTAATAGTTTCCACAATGGAACATTGACTCAAAATATGGTAGCAAAACCCAAAGAAATTCTGGTTGTATGTAAAGTACACCAGGGGCAAAAAACAGTCAATACCGTCACTGTGCGATAGCGATGGAAATGTTACCGATGATGGTGCCACTAAAGCGGAGTTACTAAATACAATTTTCCGTAATTACTTCACGAAAAAAGACGAAGTAAATATTCCAGAATTCGAAACCAGGACAGCTGTTAGTATGGGTGACATAAAAATAGATATCTCAGGTGATGCGAAACAACTCAAATCACTTAAGAAAGGCAAGTCTTCCTGTCCAGATGGTATACCAATCAGGTTCCTCTCAGAGTATAGAGACACAATAGCTCATTTCTTAGCGATCATATACAACCGCACACTTGACGAAAGGTCTGTTGCTGAAGACTGGAAAGTAGCACAGCTCACACCAATATTCAAGAAAGGAAATAGTAGTAACCCGTTGAATTACAGACCCATATCACTGACCTCAATTTGCAGTAGGATTTTGGAGCGTATACTGTACTCCAACATTATGAATCACCTTGAAGAAAATGACTTATTGATACATAACCAACACGGATTCAGAAAATATCGTTCTTGTGCAACACAGCTAGCTCTTTACTCCTATGAAGTAATGAGTGCTGTCGACAAGGGATCTCAGATCGATTCCATATTCCTAGGCTTTTGATGCCGTTTCTCACAAGCGGCTATTAATCAAACTAAGTGCTTATGGAGTCTTGTGTGAATGGTCTGAAAAGCTAATCATTTGCATATCACAGTATCTTCTTCCTGTCGGTTAAATTTCGCGTCTGTAGCACGTCATCTTCGTGGTGCAGCAATTTTAATGGCCAGTAGTGTGTCTAGGAGTTTGCGTACGGAGTGACTGAAGTGGTACGACCACATAAAATTAATTGGGAGTCAAGTAGATGGGAAGCATAATGAGGAAATGAAGTCCATCAACGAAGGAAAAAGCTTATAAACTACTCGATCGACCAGTACTTGGACAGTGCTGGTCAGTCTGTGATCCGTACCAGATGAGATTGGTAGAGGGAATAGAGAGCTCTGTCCAGAGCGTCGAACTCCGCGAACGATTCCCTTGTTGTTTACGAGGGTGGAGGGTTAAACAAATCACCAGCAAGGTTTGAAGCTGGAGTTGAAACTGGACACAGGCACCCATACTATTTCCTTCAAGGAGTGTGCATGTCTGAAGGAATACATTTATGTAAATACTAAAAATAAAGTTTCTGTGTAGTGTACAACTGAGAAAGATTTTTACAAACTTATGATTAATACTGTTTTTGTCAAAACTATGCTAGACGCCATAGCGAAATTCACTTAGTTATTCGCTGGCAGGGGGATTATGACGCAGGAGATTATATTGCCGGGTCAAATTTCAAACGCTCCACAGTCTTTAATGAAGAATGGCTAAGTTTTCGGTAGAGTTCATGACATCTTTTTATGTGGATATTTCTGTATCAGACTTACCTAAACACCACATGTCCCAGTTCCATTACGAGTTTTCAGAAACTCACTTAGCAGATTCAAAGTTGTTTTATATGCATATGGACAGTTTCATCTATTAGGTGAATGACTGCGTTCCATATGTACTACTGATGGACAAGCCTGATCCATTTAACACGTTTGAATATGCATAAGGTGATCGGCTTGATGAAAGTCGAGGCAAATGGCTCGCCGAGTGTTTGTAGGTCTCCATTCAAAAATGTACAGATATCATACAGACACAGATTCACCAGGCTAGTAAGAAACGTTGTGTGACATGTGGCCGCATTGGATCTTGCTGCAGGACTACTTGAAGTGCCTGTGCAGCTGTGTTGGCGGTGCTCCGCTTCCTCCTCTGCACATGATGCACTGAGTCAGTATTCAATCACTAAGACATGAGGTGCATACCTTATTGCAGCTGAGAATCAGTCTGTAGCGACAAGACCACAAGCAGGTCATTTTTGCTGACAGGATCACAACCCTACTGTATGCACAGTATTCGCTTGAGTGATAGAGTGTATGCATGAATGTATGTTTCGTATATATGACGAAAATTCGTACACACACACTCACTGTGAGTGTATGTGAAAATGGATGTACGTGTGATTGCATACTGAGTATGTTAGTTACTTTGTTTTCCACACTATATGTGCTAGTTATAGTGTACTGGTTAGTTTGCACTCTATGTGTATTTTACAGGATACTTAAAAAATACCTTGACAAACAGGTTTCTTACACGAAAACTGGAAAAAAGTGCAAATGAACGTATGTTGGAAAATCCAACGTTTGAGTTATTAATAAAAGTTAACATTCAACTGTTTTCCAGGTATACGCCAAGAACTTCACTTATCTATGCACCTGTTCGACTCGTTGTATCCAAGATGACGTCGTGTTTCCAGGAAGACTTGTTTACACTCGTCATTCATCTGTCCTCAACGTTCACTGTGTACGTGTATGACAGGTAACGAGTTAACTGGAAGTTCTCCGTTCAAACATTGCAGCGTATTCACTTCGTGAGCAGGCATGCTTAATTCTTACCTAAGGATGCGCGAATGATAATTGACAAGTGACTCCACAGCTGCATCAGACGTCGTTTCCAGACCAAGTCATCCAAACTTTGGTGCAGCGCACCTTCGTATTGCCGAGACCGGATCAGTAATTCCACAGGTTATTGACAGAGGAAGACGATGTGTTGCTCATCCTCCTAATTAGGAAGAGTACGTCCAACAAAATGGTCCAAATGACTCTGAGCACTATGGGACTTAATATCTGAGGTCATCAGTCCCATAGAACTTAGAACTACTTAAACCTAACTAACCTAAGGACATCACACACATCCATGCCCGAGGCAGGATTCGAACCTGCGACCGTAGCAGTCGCGCGGGCTCCGTACGTCCTACAAGTTGTCAAAAAAGAGTCAGGCATCATCATGAGACAAGTTGCCCCGGCATGTGGCACGTCTCCAAGTTCGTTATGGAGGTTACTTAAAGGGCAACTCATCCATCCATATCATCTTCAATTTTGTCCGCCCCGACGGCTGAGTGGTCAGCGCGACTTACTGTCATGCCAAGGGGCCCGGGTTCGATTCCCGGCTGGGTCGGAGGTTTTCTCCGCTCAGGGACTGGGTGTTGTGTTGTCTCCATCATCACCATCTCATTCCCATCGACACGCAAGTCGCCGGGAGGCCCTAGCCACACGATATTTCCATTTTCATCTTCAACGTGTTCAGGGCCTTACGCCTGCTTGTCACCCTCCAAGGAGAATTTTTGAAACGTTTGGAGGATTTGGAATAACAAATCTCCACAACCAACACACACAGGCAGATTGAAACCTCCTCATTCCTTACCTTATCAGCCTACCTAATTTTCAACATTCGTCTGTAGCAAATCTCAGACGCTTCGAATCTTTTCTGTTCCTATTTCCCCACTACCATACAATGGTGTACTCTAAACGTACATTCTCAGAAATTTCTTCCTCATTTAAGCCATACGCTTGATACTAGTGGATTTCTCTCGGCCAGGAATGCTCTTTTTGCCAGTGCTAGTCTGCTTTTGATTTCCTCCTTGCTCCGTCTGTCGTAGGTTACTTTACTGCCTCGGTAGCAGAAGTGCCTAACTTCATCTACTTCGTGACCATCAATTCTGATGTCAAGTTTCTCGCTGTTCTCATTTCTGCTACTTATCATTACTTTCGTCTTTCTTCGACTTATTTTCAATCGAAATTTTGTACTCATTAGACTGTTCAATCCATCCAGCAGACAGTGTAACTGTTCTTCACTTCCACTGAGGATAGTAATGTCATCAGAGATATTACCAGTGATATCTTTTCACCTTGAATTTTAATTCCATTCTTGAACATTTTTTTTTACTTCCATCATTGATTTTTCCATATATAGGTTGAACAATAGCGACAAAAGACTGCGTCCCTGTCTTACACCCTTTTTAATCTGAGCACTTCGTTCTTCGTTTTGCACTCTTATTATCCCCTCTTGGTTCTTGTACATGCTCTACATTACTCGTCTCTCCTTATAGCTTACCTCTATTTCCCTCAGAATTTCGAACATCTTGTAACATTTTTCCACGTCGACAAATCCCACGTACGTGGCATGTTTTTTCTTTAGTCTTGCTTCCATTATCAACGGTGTTGTCAGAACTGCCTCCCTGGTGCCTTTATCTTCCCTAAAGCCAAACTGTTCGCCATCCAAACCAACTTCAACTTCCTTTTCCATTCTTCTGTATTTTATTCTTCTTAGAAACTTAGATGCTTGCGCCGTTAATCTCATTGTGCGATAATTCTAGCACTTGTCAGCTCTTGCAGTCTTCGGAATTGTGTGGATGATATTTTTCTGAAAATCAGATGGTATATTGCGAGAGTCACACATTCTACACACCAACGTGGGTAGTCGTTTTGTTGCCTCTTCCCCCAATGATTTTACATATTCTGATGGAATGTTACCCATCCCTTCTGTCGTATTTGATCTTAAGTCTTCCAAAGACTGATTCTAACACTGGATCCCCTATCTCTTCTATATGGACTTCTGTTTCTTCCTCTACCGCATCAGACAAGTCTTCCCCCCACAGAGGCCCTCAATGTGGTCTCTCCACCTATCAACTCTCTCCTGTGCATTTAACAATGTGCAATTACACGTACATTTCACACACCTTTTGCTATAAGATGTGATGCATTGAAGGTGCAATGGAAACAGAAGCCTTAAAAATTGGCCTCATAGTAAATGAAAACAAAACAAAATATATGGTAATGTCACAATCTGAGGCCAGAAGAACCGCTAAAAACCTAAACATCAATGGGAAATGCTTCAATCGAGTGTCGCCTTTGAACTACTTGGAAGCCCTAATAACAAGTGATAACAGTATTGGAAAGGCTATAAGGGAAAGAATACAAGCAGGAAACAGAGCTTACTTTGCAAATATGCAACTTTTCAAAAATAGCCTTGTTACAAGAAAAACTAAACTACTAATATATAATTCCCTAGTCCGCCCAGTTATCACATACGGCTCAGAGGTATGGACGTTGACAGAACACGATAAAAATGCACTAAGAACCATTGAGCGAAAAATACTACGCAAAATCTATGGGCCAATAAGGGAGGAAGGAGGCTGGAGAATACGCTACAATGCCGAATTACAAGGGTTAATACAAGGCAGGGACATAGTAAAATTTTTGAAATCACAGAGAATACGATGACTAGGTCACTTGGAGAGAAAGGCAGAGGATAGAATACCAAAGAAAATGATGAAAGGTATGATCCATTCAGTTAGGCGAAAAGGGAGACCTAGAAGAAGGTGGATCGACAAGGTAATAATGGATATCACCAGTATGGGAGTCCGGGGATGGAAAAGAGCAGCAAATAACCGAGAAGTGTGGAGGAAGATTGTTGAAGAAACCAAGGCTCACCAAGGGCTGTAGCGCTACTGAAGAAGAAGAATTACACGTACATTTCACACACCTTTTTCTATAAGATGTGATGCATTGAAGGTGCTCATTTTTACAGCAGGCAGGCACATCTGCATTGCCCGCAACTTTTGTGTGAGAAAGGCTGTATTTATACTGGACCTAAGGCAGGCGAGCTGGAAGGTGGTCAGATGACGGCCCGATCCAGCCCAGCACGGCACAGCGTTGGAATCCCTACCCAACTGGCGGCCGGAGATTGTTGGCACGGTAGCAAGATTCTCGTGATCGGCGTGTCCGGACACCGTGTAAGGGGAGGAGGGTGTAGGGGGCTGTCCCCCATGTGATTTTTGTTTCAATAATAAACACATAATTGTTCTTATTCTATCCCAGCAGCGGTGGCCGTTGTTTACGCGTAGCGCATATTGACTTAAACTTACGACAAGTGAACCTTAACATTATAGGAAAAACCAGGATTTTTTGTATTTTTCACAGTTTTATGCTTAGGATGCGATTCTGTACTTAGCACAAGTGTTCTGGCTGCAGCCATGTCCCAGGGACAACCATCTTGATTTTTGGCATTATGGAGATCAGGAAAACTGACAACCATGCAGGCTGTGGTTGTAACCCTGAGGTCCACCACACTGAACTGTGACGTCATAGAGAGATATAGGGATGGGGAAATCTGGCAACCATGCAGGCTGCACTCACATCCCTGAGGGCCACCATACTGGATTGTGACAGACAGCAGAGGTCCACCACCTTGATTTTTTTCTTTTTATTTCACATCAACAGGATAATTCCCTATGTTGGACTTCTTTGAATTTCCGCCATTTTACAGTTACAATAAGCGCTCTGCTTCCACAGTGACGTCATAGTAATTGGTGGGACCCGTAGCACAGTTGGGCTATTTTTTAATTCCTATTTTTTTATATTTATCACCATTTTATACACAGTTGGGTCTAGTTTAGCAGGGGATACAACCCGTCAGCTTTGACCAATGACGTCAGAATTCGCCAGAGAGCATGTATTACAAAGATGAAAGAGCTGAGAAGAATGTTCAGAAACAAAGGAATGCGAGAGAGAAAAACTGTACTTCACGTATATAAGGGCTAGTAGTATTTTCACGTTAACGATATCGGATATTTATATCTTAGTATTTCTCCGCAAAATACATTTGAACTATATTGCTTTAAGTGCAGTACGTGATACAAGTTTAGCGTAAGTCGATTTCTTAGTTTTAAGTAGCATTGCTGTCCTGTTGTTCACTTGAACTATGTATCGCCTGTTTCACTAAACCGTAAATGAAACACCCGATACAAATTAAAAGTGTGTTGCCTAAGTACAGTACGGAAAACGAGTGTGTCGTAAGTCGATTTCTTCGATTTCACTAGTATTACTGTTGTGTTCTTCACTTGAACGATGTATCCTCCGCTTCAGTAAACCCTAAATGAAACACGGCATACAAAGTTTAGTTGTGTCGGGGGTTTCGCAAGTACACATTCGAAAATGCCGTACTGATACTAGAGCTGGAAAACGAAACAAGATCGACAGCTGTCAAATTTCTGTTACGTACTTCACAACACGAAAATACACATATTGGTGGAATAAAACAGTGAAGTATGGCAAAATAGTGAAATACAGTGAATAAAGCAAATGGAAAAGTGAACTTACCACACGGAATATCGAGGAATAACGGAAGCTCGCCTAGACAGACAGTAACGAAAATCACATACCCACACTCACAACAAACACGACATTACGAAACCTCTCCCTCCCATCCTCCCTCACAACCACACACACACACACAAACATTCACCAACCCCCCTTCCC
Source organism: Schistocerca americana (assembly GCF_021461395.2). Classification (NCBI taxonomy): domain Eukaryota; kingdom Metazoa; phylum Arthropoda; class Insecta; order Orthoptera; family Acrididae; genus Schistocerca; species Schistocerca americana. The sequence goes on from NC_060120.1 coordinate 106,261,604, forward strand.
TCGCTACCCCTCTCTGAAATTAACTGAGATGTTTGGGACGGTACATTTTGCCAACGTGTTTAGTAAAACACTTAAACACGCAATATGTCCGCGGAATACTTTGTCTCCACGAATACTCATCTAGGTGGCTTTCAAGAGTCGAAATCTTCTTTCCCTATAAGAGATTTTACCGCTAACCAGTACCCCTCTATGCTGTTAGTGCAGGCGCCTGGCGATAGAGATCTAAATTCAATGTTGTGGTTTACTACTAGATGTTGATAACCCCTATCCCCTAAATGCCTATATGAAGAAAACCCATCTGAAATAACAATAGAACCCTCTGCAATCTGATCTTCAATTAACCTAACCAAAACTTCCTTACTTCTATTTGGTACTACTCTGAACACTACATCGTCACAATGCTGACCTGAAACTACTGCCCCCACACCCATAATCCCACCGGAGGTTCCCCCCTATTGTACTTCCTTTTCCCAAAATGCGGTTCTTCAATTTCGACCATAACACCCGGCTCCGCCAACGGCCCGCTATGTCTCATATATTCCCCACAAACTTCCCTACAAAACGAGTACCAGTCTACTACCGTGCGCTTACTCATACGACATTCATGCAAACAGATCCACACAGGATATCTTAAACACCAACCGTTTGTGATTTTCCTTATGTCCCTCAGGGCGAGCTTAGATTTCTCGAACCACGTTCCCCTCGTAACAGATCGCCATAACCGGTCTCTGCTGCACCTCCATACAAATAAGTCGTGAGTACGGCGACTTGATATACTGGTGAGGCGCATATGTTCGCCGCACTCACGACATCGGACGTATTCAGCAATAAGGTCACACATTTGCAAGAAACAAATTATGGTCAACATGTCTTCGCCCATGGCTTCTCTTAAATCGTCAAGATTCATTGGGATAGACAAATCCATTCCTATAAAAGAAAATAAGACACTAAAAATTGTTCTACAGTAAAAAACTAATACTCCAAATTACCTCAATATCACTACGAAAAATATTAAGTACCGTCTGAATAAGAAAAAAACAATTAACTTAATCAAATCACACGATTAATAATTTAACGAATACCAAGCGATCGCTTTTAGATTCACATTCAATTATTTTAATGATAGCGCTTATTGGAACACAGAACTGTTTTATTATCTACGTCTCGAAGTGAAGACGTTACTATCTATGACTAAGGTATGACGTCATTGGTCAAAGCCGACGGGTTGTATCCCCTGCTTCACTAGACCCGGGAAATTGGCCTGTGTCATTTGGGAAGAATTCTGGCAACAATTCACGACGTCATATGAGGAGGGGAACGGGGAAATTGGCCACAGTACAGATTGAACTCGAACACTCCTAGCTATTCGACTCGTATCTACAAGGGGTCGACATGTTAATTCATGGATTTGGCGTTGTTAGTGGCGGGGAGTGGCCTAATTCTGCTCCTTTCATCTGCAACCCCTTGTGTACCCCAACTGTCCGAGATTAGTTTTATCCATGTGGAACTGTGAGAGCATTTTGTAAACGTTTGCGAATAAATTAACTGAGCCAGGGCGAGGGTACCAGCCCAGTGTTCACGTGTGCAAGTGTGAAAGACCGCCTAAAAGCCACATCCAGGCAGACAGGCATATTAGCCCTAGTCGCTGATTCACCAGACGGGTTCTATCAGGAGCTGTCGCATTTTCCCGAATCCCAGAAGCTTCGTGCTAACGCGCGCACTATCCGAGCGGTTCACTTATAATCAATGTGAACAATCTCACACTGTGAACCTTGCGTTTTACATACTGCTATTCTTCCTTGCTACAGCGCTATAAAAATTGGATTCTTTCTTGTACATAATGGTATTAACTATACAGGTAATCATTTCACTCCCACTTTCAGGACCTTTTCGTCTGTCGGAGCATGTCTACTGGTCTGTATTATAATAATGCGTCATCACAAAAATATATTTCCGTCTCTGGCTATTAAACATCATCTTTTAAAGAGTCCTTTTACAACTGGGTGAGTGGTAACTCGACAGGTAATAACTTCTGTATAAAACTGTCGTCTGTTAATCTACTTCTTTCTCGTACAGTAATGTTGAGAAAGTTAACAACTAATACAAAATTATAAGTATTACATTCTTTCTGTGTCGTGATTTTACTCTAAATTAAAATTATTAGTCACCCAGATTATTTTTTACCTCCTGTATTCTTACAGATGATATACTATTGTGGCGTAACATGCTTCAACAGCTAGTTAATTGTAATCAAAATACTCAATTCATCAATGTGCAATGCCAACTAAAATTACCAAGGAAATTAAAAGTCAAATTTGGCAACAATGCTTATGATGTACACAACTGTTGAAAGCTGTTATAGATACGGTACTCTGTCGTTAAAATTCTAAAGTATTAGTTTTCATTTCATTGTTGTTGCATACCAATGTTATTAAATATGTTTGTCTCTCCCATTCAGCATGTAGTAACAGGATGCTACAAGAGTATTGGAAGTAAATTTTCTTTCCTGGCTTGTGATAAACAGCCTAAATTATATGTAGAGTTCATTAGAATTTATAAATATTTCGTTTTTAGTATGATTTATTTTGGGGAAAATATGGCTGGCATCTTCAGTTGACATTGAGCACTTGGGTTTTCTTTCAGGAGTGATAATAATTTATGCGCTGTATATAAAATAACAATTATTTTTGAGGAAGATGGAAACAGAATTATATGAACGGTTGGTATTATTCCTCGTTGTGAAACATATGGCGGATATACTGAAGAAGATTCTGATTTATCAGATGATGAAGTTCAAGGAAAAACTTGTGTCTTCCCGCACGTGTGCTAATGGCACAGCCACAAGTTCATTGCGAGGAAAATGAACATGTTGTTGTAAACACAAAGGGAAAGAATAAGGGCACGTCAAAGGCAAGTTTTGTGTTGAGTGAAAGAGGTCAAGCAGAAGATAAAATTGAGAACTCCGCAGTGACATCACGAAGGGAACGGAGAAGGGCAGACTAAGTCAAAATTTTGCAGTTATTCCCATATAACTCAGAAACAAGAAGCAGCAGAAGAAACTGACGACTCAGCAGAGATTCTAGCCCCATTCGAGTTCTCGAGGAGCAAATCAAGTATAAAACCCATCACCTCAATATGGGACCACATGAAAAAGTCAAGCCAGAACTAAAAGAAGAAAATGAGTCTTATGGTCCACATCTGTTAGATTTTCTTTAAAATAGAATTAAATCCCCACTGGATTCTTTCAAAAAAAACTCTCTGAGGGGTTAATAAATTTTATTGTCTCTTAAACAAATTTATATGTTGCACACATAGGTAAGCATAATTTGCATATTTCTTATGATGAGTTATGCACTGTCCTGGGAATTCTCTCATCTTACCATAGATTGCCAAATAAAAGAATGTATTGGCAAGAGGAACCTGACTGCAAAGTAGCTTTACTTCCAGACTCTATGAGGTGAAACAGATTTGAAGAAACCTTGCGATATGTACACTTGGATGGCAAATCAAAGAGAAATGAAGAAGAGTTTTATATAGCGAGGCCACCGTTTAACTTTCTCAATGATGCTGTCAAACAAATTCCCTGTGACGATGCAGTGTCGGTTGATGAGAGTTTTGTACCATATTACGAGATACTTGCTGCTAAACAGTTTATAAAAGGCAACTCAATTATGTTTGGTTTCGAGTTGCGATTTTGGCAAATCCTAATGACAACATTGTGCATGCAGAACTTTACTTTGGCACACTCATGAAAATACCTAGAACTGTCTTGGCCTGGGTGGGGGTGCAGTAACTGATGTGATTCAGCATGGAAATATTCCAGGTAGCACAAAATTCTGTGCAAAAGAAACCAGGGTGGCACAGGGACAATGGAGAGAGCATAGTAGGAAAGGAGTTGAATCTGCCATCGAAGAAATAAAAAAAGAGGAATATGTGATCCAATATCTGGTGCGAGTAGACAGCCATGAGATGGAATGAAAGTGAAGTAGTGACAGTTCTTTCCAGTTGCGATAGTATAGAACCTTTGCCAAATGTGGAAAGATTCAGCAGAACAGAGAGAAGAAGAGTAACAGTAAATTTGGCCCATGCTGTGAAACAATATAATCTGCATACAGGAGGGGCTGATTTGGATAATCAATTCACAGCTCTATACGAAACAAAAAATGAGGATTAAAAAATGGTGGTGGTCCCTATTTGCCATGGGGTATCGAAGTATGTTGTGTACGGGTTCAGTTGTTACATCAGATGTTGGGAAAAGACCTGCCATATCTTCAGTTTCGAAACCTTGTTGTTCTTCAAATTCTGAAAATGCATGGCGCCCCAAGAGCAAATCTTGGTCCATCATCACGATTTCTTTCATTAGACGATATAAATCAAGATAGAAAAGATCATTTCATCATCGTAGCTGCAAGATATGTCAAAATCGAACGTATATATGTGTGCGAGACTACAAGTACCAGTTCAACCAGGTTGTTGTGAGGCGTTTAATAAATTTTGAAGTACCGCTAAGCTAAGAAGAATAAGGGAAAATGTTATAGAAACGAGACTTTCTTAAAATGAGTTAAAACTGGTTTCACTGCTTAGAAATTAATGTATTACATTGTTGTTGTTGTGGTCTTCAGTCCAGAGACTGGTTTGATGCAGCTCTCCATGCTACTCTGTCCTATGCAAGTTTCTGCATCTCCCAGTACCTAATGCAACCCACATCCTTCTGAATCTGTTTAGTGTATTCATCTCTTGGTCTCCCCCTACGATTTTTACCCTCCACGCTGCCCTCCAATACCAAATTGGTGATCCCTTGATGCCTCAGAACATGTCCTACCAACCGATCCCTTCTTCTAGTCAAGTTGTGCTACAAACTCCTCTTCTCTCCAATCCTATTCAATACTTCCTCATTAATTATGTGATCTACCCAGCTAATCTTCAGAATTCTTCCGTAGCACCACATTTCGAAAGCTTCTATTCTCTTCTTGTCCAAACTATTTATCGTCCATGTTTAACTTCCATACATGACTGCATTCCATACAAATACTTTCAGAAACGACTTCCTGACACTTAAATCAATACTCGATGTTAACAAATTTCTCTTCTTCAGAAACGCTTTCCTTGCCATTGCCAGTCTACATTTTATATCCTCTCTACTTCTACCATCATGTTATTTTGCTCCCCAAATACCAAAAGTCAATTTCTACTTTAAGCGTCTCATTTCCTAATCTAATACCCGCAGCATCACCCGATTTAATTCGGCTACATTCCATTATCCTTGTTTTGCTTTTTTTTGAGGTATTACATTACATGTATTTTTGTTGTGTACATAGTTCCGCGTAGTCAGCGCGTACACAACTTTCCCACTAGAGCGCGCCCCGCTAAGCACAATAGCGCAGGCGCAGCGCTCGTCCGTCTCCGCTCTACGAGATGGCGCTGTCTTAGAGGCGGACCAAATTCTACTTCCGCCGATCCGCGTATTAATATGTAACGCAGCCAATGAGATTGCTGCTAACGTAGAACCTTTTCTCCTCGCGGATCACACTCGCGCAGTGATACCTGAACGCTCGAGGTATTATAACGAGTGTACAGACCTCCGATTAGTCAGTCTGCACTAGTCTGTACCAGACTGCATTTGTCTGTACCAGTCTATAGTCAAGTTTCAGTCTGCGCCTAATAAGATTATCATATTCCTGTACATAGCCATGACGATGACACTTTGTCAAGTATCAGAGATATGTGAGAATAAGATTAACGTAACAAAACCAAGGGAACTTCAGATTGTCGATTGTAAACAGCATCCAGAATCAAGTTACGTAATGTCTATCCTTTTTATTATTTTAATAAACGTGTGTGAAAATTACTGAAGTTCTGTTTAAAGTTGGTCACCGTCAATCTGCTACTCTAAGCGTGCAAGTGGCATTTCTATCGTCTGACCTAACGGCAGAAGATAAACACGCCACGATAAGACCACGAGGCATATTGCTGACACTCGCCTACTTCGTTGGAGCGACAAGTCAAATAATCTGATGGTGTGTGTACCGAAGGGCTTACAGTACGCACACCACAATTTTTAAAGTAGGTAACAATGTGTAATAGTAATAGAGTTAAAAATAATCATTTTAATAAATCTGGAAATAATTTTCATTTATTATCTTAAGTGCCCAATGGCAACTTAAATTGCCATCAATTTTCAGGACTGTATCAGTAAAAGTTAAATTTAAATAAGGTTCTTCCTGTAAACCTGTTATAAAACAGTTACCTACAACTACTTTTAACTAGAAAATCTATCTTAATAATTATGGGCACTAATGGGTTAATGTTGTAATTGTATTCTTGTAACAGTTGTTGTCCTGTTTTGTGCTATTGACAGTCAGTGGCTACATAACTGTGAAGTTCGTGAACTACCCAAGAGCATAGCAACTGTGGCACTACATTCGACACAAGAGAAACAGCAAAGAGAAGCATTACTCAGTCCAGTATTCATCAAGCCAACTACTGACCGTATGTTCATCAAACTGCCATGAACTCCAAGAGTGTAAATTTGTTTCACGGTGGACGAAAAAGAAATACATTAAAGAGGAAGAATCAATATTAACATATAATTCTTAGGTAGTAATCACGAATAAGTAAAGGAAACTTTAAATGGTGCAACAGGCACTGAACTAATTATAGAACCTGAGTGATAAAAGGAGAACCTCCATATATATTTTAGGGTTTCTGTTTCCTTGGTAGTAACTGAGCCTTGTGTTCTCATTTCTTTCTCATTTCTTCCATTTTGCTCTATCATATTTCCCAAGTACTTGACACTTTCCAGTTGTAACTAGGTTCTCACATTTGTTTACATTAAATTCGAAATACCTCCTGAACAACCAACAAGCAGATTTCTACAACTGTGGTCTTCATCAACTGATCCGTCACTGGGAAAATGTGTCGTATTGATCATGAGTATGTAGAGAAAGTTTAACACTATCACTCAGTTTCTTTGTCGTAGCCTGAGTTTTTTCGACGTGATGTTATCCTATGACTGATGAAAAGGAGAACGTAAAGGACATTTGTGAGGTGAATAGTCATATGTACAAAAGTACTTATATATTTAATGTAGTAATATAAGGAACATCACATTAAAAGGAATGTATAAATTTGTTTGAACACAAAATGAGAAATTCCTGCGCAGGGGCCGATACTGCGGCGGATGTCGCAAGTCACTCGTCACTTGCTCTGCTGCACCAGGCCGTACGAGTTCCACTCTGCAACAGAGAACAGGGACGCTTTCAGAGAATTACCTCTATACACACACACACACGCACACACACACACACACACACACACTAGCTGACACCACAAAGGTAGGCTAGGTTCGGGGAACGACGAAATAAAGTCCCATAACATTTTGGCACATGAAGAGTAGCACCGAGGCAGATTACAATGTTATTAGAACTGAATATATAGTGATATTACTTCTACTTTTTGAACAGTCTAATGTGATCCGGTTACATCGATTCTGTGAAACAGAGAGCGAACAGTTTCCTTTTCTGTCGATAGCAATCTTTTTAACGAAAGGCATTTTGGGAAAAGCAATCTTAGAAACTGTGAAACATGAACAGGTGAATATCTTAGGGAATAAATGCGAGAGATGCAATCCATTTAGGTCCCCGAACAAAATTATACGATATAATTTACAGATCATTTCCTAAGAAACTATTAACAATATTGTATAATTAACAAATTAATATTTTTATTTCTATCAAACAAGGAGTGCAGTCGGCATTAACTGTGGCCCATTGCACTCATACGAGTCGGCTTATAGTAGACTTAGAACAGAACGGTATATTTCACAGATATCTGGCACACTCTTAGCGTGTATCTCAGTTTTCCCAGATATTTTGCAATGACAATTTTAAGACCATGTAACATACTAATTAGAACAAGACATTATAAATAACACAAACACAAACATGAGTGTGTAATATCTCTTTATATTCGATGAATTATTCAGATACAATTCTACCCTTGAATGCCGTTTACTAATTTTCTATCTTCATACTCGCGGAATCCATGCGAAAAGTAGCTCATACAATAGCTATGCCATGAGCGCATAAGTATTCTTTGTAGTACTCTCTCTGGTGGTTGTTAGAAAAAAAAGAAAGGGAGCTTCCGAGATTGTCTTCGTGCCGATTAGCCTGTGCTTGGTTTGGAAGAACTGTAATCTGATTATTGAGATTTATTACAGAAGATAACTGATATGAACTGTACGATTAAATGGAAATATATATAGATGGCTCCTTCAAGTAAATGGTGTGTATTTTAAATTTGAGAATTAATGATATTTATCGATATATTGCGTAGTTGTTAATCAGAAGGGACTTCCGAAAGACTGGATACGAACCTGCACTTAATAATCCAAGAGCTCCATTGCTTCTTCGGAAGGTTAAACTTCATCAAAGCCAAATATCCGCTTGATCTGAGGTTTCCCGACTGATTATACAACGCTCCCAAAATTACGAGGCATTTTATTTGTGCAGATTAGCAGACTGCCGCAAAGCACGAGCCTGCAGAGAAGAAGAATCATCGCCTGATTTCATTCCAACAAGTAAAATTTCAGAATCATTTTGAGTGACTGAGCTATGACTGTATTTCCTATCATGAATGAATGATTGCTCGAACGAATTGAGAGCTACAGAATTAGAAAAGAAAAGATAGGAGGAGGAAAAATTACAGTGGCGACCGTGACAGGACTCTCTTGGATTGTTATATAATGTATGTATTTTTTTGTTTCATGAAAACCAACGAGAACGAGAGGTAACTAATCTGAAGAGAGATTCGGTGCCCATAGTAAAAGATTGCTGATACCAAGAAACGATTTCAACTATTGGACAACACCGAGACTACAGAACAAGGCCAGAGAAATCTAATTTTTTTTATCCTGTAGTTAAAATAGTTTGAAATCAATTTAGAAAGAATTTTTTTCCAGATAGTAGTTAGATTGTAGAACTGTATATTGTGTGATTTTCGTATCTGGACATTGAACTTTATGCCATCTGTGAAGTAATTTGAAAGTTAAGTGTGTCTACGACAGTAAATTTGAAACCGTATTTAGTGATTAGAACCTGATATTGACAGTTATTTAATTGTATTGACTAGAGCGGCATTTAAAATGTCATTGAATCAGCAACGAGACGTGCAACAGCCTTCAGCTGTTTGCGCAGGAGCAGAGGCCACGGATAACAATTCTGAGACTGTTGTGGCTAGCAGTAGCAATATAAATAATTCCGCTGGTTCAGAAAACATTCATACAACAGCTGATCAGACTGTTGTTGACACATTAGTTGTTATTATGCAACAGTTGTCTCTATTAGCCGAAGGCCAAGCAGAGGTAAAACGAGACTTATCCGTTATACAAAATGAATTCAAAAATCAACTAGCCGAAAATCAAACAGAATTACAAAATCAGTTAAGAGCAACCTTTACCGAATTAGATCAGAGATTAAATACCCAGACACAGGAAATAAAAGAACAGGCAGAAAAGACCGAACAGAATCTTATTGCTCGAATTGAGCAGGTCCGCCGACAATGCCAAGAAAACAATAGTAAATTAAAAGCGGAACTAACCGAATATGTATCCGTCAAAATTGACACGATACAAAAACAAGTAGAACTGTTTCCTCAAGTAATACAAGCTCAAGAGGACATACAGTGTTCCGTATCTATGATACCAGAAATTATAGAATCCCAAGATAATCTAAAGAAGCAGTTTAACGAAGTGAAGGAAAAACAGACGACAGTGCAACATAGAATGAATGTACTTGCGGGAAAGTTTTCAGAAATGACATTAGAGCGGCAAAATTTTCCTTCGGAAACGATAGAAGAAACTGTAAAAGTAGCTTTACAGTCAATTTCAGAGAGTTCCGAGGACAATTTTTTTAACAAAGGGTTAAAGGAAGTTCGAGAACAACTTGGCGAAGATTTCTCGCGTTGGAAAGAAATTATCGAAAGATCACTAAATCTCTCGCAGGAAGATTTAGAAACACCGAGAAGTAGGAAACAAAACTCTCAATCTGCGCGTGACATTCCGTCCACGTCAAGATCCGATGTAGATAGAACTGGAACATCACAAGTTAGATTGGATATAACGGAGAGCCACAGGGAAAAGTACGAACAGGATGATTTTTGGAATCGTAGTACCGTTGAGGAGAAGATGATTAAACAGAGACAATTTCAAATCTTTAACCCTGACAAAAAGAATGTTCATCCTGTAGTCTTTATTCGAAGTTTCAATGGTCTATTTCCACGATCTTGGACAGAATGGCAAAAGATTAGTTTTGTATCTGGATATATACAAGGAACAGGAGCATTGTGGGCATCCGAACAAACATCTTCTTGTAAATGTTACAAAGAGTTTGAGGATGCTTTTCTAGCAAAATATTGGTCTGCTGGAATACAAGAAAGACTTAGGCAGGAAGTATTATATCCTGAGCCTTTCTCGTTTTCTAGAGGATCTCTAAAGAGATATTTTGAGAAATACATTAATAAATCTTTGTATTGGGATGTACCGATTCCTTTGCCGGATATACTTAGAATACTCAAGTCCAGACTACCCACCAGTATAAGGAATCAGCTGTTATATATAAATGATAAGGATATAGACTCATTTATGACTACGCTTGATCATATTGATATAATTGAGGAGGACAATAAAAGGGCAAGAGAAATGTCATATCAAAGAGGAGTAACAGAAGCGAATCCGAGCTGCAACTCGAATGGGAATGGCAGTAATGGTAGCAGTAACAATAATCATAACCAACTACACTCTCCGAGGAGACTTAGAAATGGACAAAATTCAAACAATAATTATTACCATAATGGAAACTTTAGTAATGGTGCAGCGAGGGGCTATTTTAGAAACAGTAGGAATTTTAATCGACATGATCCAATGTATGGCAACACAGGACAGTTCTACCAACACCAGCAAAACAACAACAATAATTACACAAATCAAGCAAGACAATATAGACCGAATTCACCACAATAACCGATAATCACTGAAGTAGCTGAAGAGATAAATACCAATCGGACCAATAATCAGTCAAACTAAACATGACCGCATCGTGCCCCGGAGGAGCGGTCAGGGGATCTGTTAGGGGCGAAACAGTAAAATTACAAATGTTAAGATATAATGATGGTGAGCTGTTGACTGAAGAGTTAACAAAGGATTTAATAACGTGTCATAATGACAGATCGAGTGTTCCGGTATCGGAAGTATGTGTTGAAATAGAGGAAGTTCCAACGAATGTGATATTGGACACCGCCGCTTCCGCCAATGTCATCTCAGGCGCTCTTTTTCGGAGAATTATTAGGAAGAAGAAGGTACCAATTTTGCCAGTACAGAACTGCAAAATCATCGGAGCTGTTGGAGCACGCTCTCCCAATGTCAAAATACAAACACAATTAGAGATGAAAATGGGAAATGTAGCAATAAAATGCACGTTCCTTGTAGTGGAGAAGTTATTAGTGGACTGTATTCTTGGTATTGGGAGTATGCAGGAGTACGAGTGTCAGATTGATTTCTTGGAAGGAATAGTTAAATTTAGATTAAATGGAGAAGAGATAGCACTGGATTTAAATAGAAAGGAAACGGTGCATGAGAAATATTGTCGCGGTGCCATAATTCAATTAATTGACACTACAAACCGTCGTTGGAAGGAGCTTTCAAAGGATTTGATACAACAGGAGGACTTTAACCAAACAACAATGATAAAAGCTAGTGAATCAAATCAGCTTACCAGAGAACAAAGGCAGCAGCTTCATTATTTGTTAGATGGATATGAAGAGATTTTTGATGAGAAACCAGGAATTATTAAAGGGTATATTTGTCACCTACAAGTGAAGCCACATCAGACTTACTGTTACACGCACTACCCGATCCCCTGGCGTTTAAAACAATCTGTTCAAAGGGAGATAAATAGAATGTTAGAATGGAACTTGATTGAGCCATCAACTAGTCCATATTGTTCTCCGCTCGTAGTCGTTCAAAAATCTGGAGTCAACGGACGTAAAGTATGAAGACCAGAATTTAAAATGGGAAGAAAAGATTCGACTCGCACTTGTCAATTTAACTAAAAAGGCAATACAACGGAAATTGACATATGATAAACGGATTCACCGGATTCAGACGTTTCATCTTGGAGAAAAGGTTTTATTGAGGCGACACATCCATTCCTCGAAACTGATGAAGAACATAAAGAAATGGAATCTTATTTATACCGGACCATATGTTATTGTAAATATACCAAATCCTGGATCATACTTGTTGGCATATCCCGAATCGAAAAGGATAAAGGGATTATTCCCGCATAATGATATTAAGAAATTTTTTTGAAGGATCATAGATCTGTGATACCAAATATGGAGAAGAATTTAGAGTGGAATTTGACTATGAGTCAAATGTGTATATAAATATCAAGAAGTTTATGTTGTCTAGAGGTTGAGAGACAGTGAGATTACTCCTGTGATAGGTTAAGAGACAGTGAGATTGCTCCTGTGATAGGTTAAGAGACAGTGAGATTGCTCCTGTGATGGGTTAAGAGACAGTGAGATTGCTCCTGTGATGGGTTAAGAGAGAGTGAGATTACTCCTGTGATAGGTTAAGAGACAGTGAGATTACTTCTGTGATAGTTTAGCACAAAAATTTTAAGATAGGTAAAAGAATTTGTTAATTACTAGTGTTTCTAAGTGTGGACTATGAGCAGAAGCCACAGTGATATACAATGAAAGTGCATCTACATTTCCTCAAGACACGGCACTTATGTGAGAATTGCGTGTGAAACTTGAACAGTGTGGGATATGTAGGTAAATACGCTGTGTGTATGATGTGCGCTGTTCGCGCAAGAAAACAAATGAACTGTGAAATGAAGCAACAGTCGATAGTGTCACTGTTGCAAACAATTGAAGAAACTCTCTGGTTGCGCGAGAGAAAATTATTATAATTTTTAGATTTTTTAATTATGCCTTCTTTACCAGGAGAATTAATTTAAGAATTTTAACTAACATTTTAAGAATAGCAGTTTGTGTGTTTCATATTATGGACATAATTGTTGAAACATATTTCCATAAATGTTCATGAGAGGATGAAGAAGATTCTGCGATTGGATGATTTGTTAAATGAACATACGTCATCATTAATGATATTTATTTGCAAGTGGATCTATAAATCAATTAATTATAAGAATAATGAAAATTTTTCAAAGTATTCCTTTTGTGGAGTCAGTGTCATATGCCTATGTTTAAAATTTTTCATCGGGTGTAAACTTAAATTTTATCCATAATTTCGTAACTGAAAGCAAACCTCGGACAGATTCAATGCTCTACTTCCACCTGCATTATAACAAAACGAAGATTAGATTAAAAATTTTTTTTGAGAGGAATACATTCGATACGAGCTACAACAAAATTTAAATGCCCACAGTCTATTTGGCAATGTTTTGGACCATCAGCAGTTGTAATGCAAAACAACTTTGGTATTGAGGACTACAAAAAAAATTCGCGATTGTCAGGACTGATGGATGTTCCAGTCTAGTACAGATGGAAGAATGTAGGGATCCACTCCGACTTTGAGTTCAACGATGAAATATGGACTTCGTTGCCTTAATCCACTCTCTTCCAGGGATTTATTCAGTCAGAACCTTTTCTTATTCCACTTTAAACCTGTTTCATGTTCACGTACCTGACCATCTGTTCCTGAGATCATCTTCCTGTTTCTACGGCACGTTACCAGCTTCTATCCTGTACCATAAGCCATCGCCTGTCCTCCGTGCCGCGTCCACCAAACGCTGTACGTCGCCTACCCGGTGCCCGTACCCAGTGTTCCTGTTCCATCGACTTCACAACGAGATCGCCGGCTACATCGTCGAAAGAAGAATTTTGAAAATTTTTTTTTGAGCAATATTGTAAAATTTTTTTTGGCTATGAGGCACTTTTCCTTCGATCTAATCTATAGAGCTTCTATATATTTCAAAATTACTGGATTTAGGCTTTCCTATCTTCTTTAATACCTGAGCTGGGGTCTATTCTTCCGGGTTTTCCAGGGTTTCCCTGTGAAGGCCAGTTCCCAAATGGGTAGACCTTTTTCGTAATTACACCAATCTACATCTTCCCTGGTTATGTACTCGGGATGCGGGTATACCCCGGTACATGTAAAAGCTACAGCTTAGGTATTCCTGTAACTTATTGTCTTAACATGTTACCCATACTCTCTACAGTAAAATTCTACTAATTCAAAATATTCCTCTTTTGAATAAACAACCCAACAAATTTTTTTCTGTTAGCTCGCAAAGTGTATTATCATTAACTTTGCTCGCTGCGAGGGGCAATTGTAATATCTCTTTATATTCGATGAATTATTCAGATACAATTCTACCCTTGAATGCCGTTTACTAATTTTCTATCTTCATACTCGCGGAATCCATGCGAAAAGTAGCTCATACAATAGCTATGCCATGAGCGCATAAGTATTCTTTGTAGTACTCTCTCTGGTGGTTGTTAGAAAAAAAAGAAAGGGAGCTTCCGAGATTGTCTTCGTGCCGATTAGCCTGTGCTTGGTTTGGAAGAACTGTAATCTGATTATTGAGATTTATTACAGAAGATAACTGATATGAACTGTACGATTAAATGGAAATATATATAGATGGCTCCTTCAAGTAAATGGTGTGTATTTTAAATTTGAGAATTAATGATATTTATCGATATATTGCGTAGTTGTTAATCAGAAGGGACTTCCGAAAGACTGGATACGAACCTGCACTTAATAATCCAAGAGCTCCATTGCTTCTTCGGAAGGTTAAACTTCATCAAAGCCAAATATCCGCTTGATCTGAGGTTTCCCGACTGATTATACAACGCTCCCAAAATTACGAGGCATTTTATTTGTGCAGATTAGCAGACTGCCGCAAAGCACGAGCCTGCAGAGAAGAAGAATCATCGCCTGATTTCATTCCAACAAGTAAAATTTCAGAATCATTTTGAGTGACTGAGCTATGACTGTATTTCCTATCATGAATGAATGATTGCTCGAACGAATTGAGAGCTACAGAATTAGAAAAGAAAAGATAGGAGGAGGAAAAATTACAAGTGTTACATTTAAACATATTAGAGGCGCTAATTTCTTCATTAATATGTATACACATAAATCTGTAATTTTTCATTCACTATTATATTATTTTGTCTGTAATAAGAACACAGAACAAACTGGAATTCCTTTTCTCGGATATCACACTTAACTATTAGTGATCAAGTGTCTCCTGTACTTGGGACTTCTTTCTAAATTCCTTGATATATGGGAGGTACAATAGTACGGAATATAACCATGTACGTATCTATGCATTGGTAAAACAAGGAAATCTTATGCAATACATATTTGCAATTCTGAGTTTAGCTGAATTATACGCAGTTTTTCTTCGACATCGTGATTTATCTGTGTGCCTTTTTTTATCGCATTTCTTATCAGTTGCTTTTCAAAGTGCCTTAAATCCTGGAAAGTAGGAGGGAAACGCTGGCAGAATGAAGTTTTGAGGGCGCGTCATGTGTTGCGACGGGGTTGGTTCAGTCGGTAAGGGTTTCGCCTGCGAAAGGCAGGCTTCTTGATCCGAATCCTGGTCTAGCACACAGATTTAAACTAGCAGCGCTTTTCAGCTTAAATCAGTTTCAGCTATTTTCTAAATTAATCATAATGATTAGTGCCACATTACTTTTTAAGTATGCTTAGCACGAATCCTCAGAAGTTTTGTCGGCCGTCAGGCCAGCTGCTTTCGACTGCTACCTTCACTAACTGGTGGCTGTTTTCATTCCATATAGTACATCTGCACACTTGCTGCTGCAGCCATGCTTAATATTCTAAATACTGGGAAAGCTTTGCTTAATAGTTATTTCCCAGAATCTTTTCATGCACTATAATTTCATAGAGAGAGAGAGAGAGAGAGAGAGACGGGGGTCGCTTGAGTGTCGACGTATGGGCAGAAATTGTCGGTGAATCACTCGTAGCGGCCGTACACTTTACCAAGGAGATTAAACGGTGCTGCTTATCACCGCTTTCTGGGTGATGAATTTCCGGCACTGTTGGAGAACGTTACCCTTGCAGAAACACAGTAACTGTGGTTTGTGCACGAGGATCCACCACCCTATTTTCTACGAATTGTGTAACAGTAGCTCACCACAACTTTTCATGGGCGACGGATTCGTCGAGGTTGTCCGTTAGCATGTCCTTCCCGTTCATCGAGCCTGAAGCCGTTGTATTTCTGGCTGTGGCGACATTTTTAAGGGATTGGTGTACGCCCAATCCATCGACAATGTCCAGACGTTACAGGAGAATGTGACCAATGAATGCGTTGCGATGCAAATGGAGCCATGGTGTATTTGAAGGAGTGTGTGATTCAGTGCAGAGAAGGGATGAAGAATGTGACAGGATGCGTGGTAACCACATGCAACCCTGTCTACGTCGTCTATTATTACGTGGCGTGACAGTGGGGAATGACGGAACAGATTGTGCCATTTCTCAACAGGTATTGGTTTCTAGACATAATACGTACTAAAGCAACTTGCGTTCTAGTTTTGACCAAACTACGTCCTGTAGGAATATGTGACACTTTTCTTAAACAACCTGTACATAACAGCTTCAGACGTCTGGTTACTGGATGAATACACACTGGATAATTTGCACGCCATGAGCTATGCTGCCTCAGTACATTCAGGGCCTACACGGTTTCTAACTTTATTACTTGACCTGCTGTGTTAAGCCTTAGACGTAACATTATACCACTTAATGAGCAGATTATGACGGCATTTTAAATTTTTAAATTCGGTCAATAATTGTATGAAATTCTGAAATTCAAATTTTTTTTGCCCCTTTAAGCCTTAGATAGGCAACCCGCTACTGAAATTGGGTTTCTCTTTTAGTTGTTTAGTGCCACAGACTGCAATTAGGTACTTCTCAAAAAATGTATATGGAAATCTTCGGTAATATATAAAAAAAGGAGATACTTCCAAGTTTTGTGTTACGAAGTTGACTTTGTATACATGGTTAGTAGTGTTTTAATAACTGGAAATTCATCTGTGTTTCATGTGACCTCCTTGCACCCTAATTGTCTGAGAAGTACTGACAGATGATACGTAGAACGCATCAACCTTTCGTGAAATATTTTAGTCTCTTAATACTCGTAATCCTTGACATATTTGGCCTGTTATGTCCATTTCACTCTGTATACCATTATCCTAACACTACATAGGAAGCTGACAATGGGGTAAAGTCTATAAAACGAATGATGTCTGTAAACTTACTGACATTATAATAATTCTTGTTAAACGCTTTGTGCACATAAATCTCGGAGACTGTCAATTCAGCACGAGGAAGATGTGAACACCTGTAAGAGACTGTTACTAAACGGCTGTGATGGCTTGCAAGTTTCTCAGAGTAAACATCAATTAAAGTCGCATTGCAATTTTGTTTCTTCTTATATGTTCAGTGCTTACAGGAAACGTTCAGAGATTAATAGCATGACCTCTACGTGAAACAACACTGCTTGGTAACATTACTCAGCACAAATTACATAAACCGCAAATGGAATATTTTACGTTCCATACTTTTTCTGTCGCCTTGTGACTTCATTTCTGACGCCGATGAATAGCTCTAACGATGATGAAGCAGATAGTTGCTAACGAAGTGTGTCACATGTGGTCTTTCTGCTTTTGCGATACACATCCTCAAAATAATAGCTCATCTGTATCACTAAACAGCTGAGTTTTGCCTGCTGGCAACTAAAATGTCAGTGAAATGGGACAGTCAAAGGTAACATTTGGTAAACATGAGGACATCGAATCACGGGTCTCTTCCTCTTTAGCACTGCAGCTCTTGATGAGCCACGCCCTCTATTTTATGGTTACCTCCACTATCCGAATATCTCAATTTTGTCAGGTTGATTGAACGTATTTTCAGCCATTTTGTCTCTGGATGTCATTTTTTTCTGGTGGAAGAGAATTTTGCTTTCATTATTCTCTTGGGCATGCTATCAACTGCCAACCTCGCCAAATGTGATATAAAATGCATTCCCTGTGATATTATGAATTTAAAAATAACAAGACTTGCATAAAGTTCAGTAATTGTTCATTATATCTTATTTGGCATCGTTAATGCACTTCTCACAGGGTCGCCGATTTTACGCAGGATGTTTCATTGAAATGGTCTCAGTTTATTTATTTTCACTTCTGCTAACGTCCATAATTCTGGCCGATAAGCGACTGGTTGCGTAGTATACGTAAACAAACCGTCGATATTCCCATATATACCGTATAAGTATTTTGTAAGGCCTCACATTCGTACACAAACTGCAGTTAACCAATACACCAGAGTCTGTCATTTGTTTTACCAATAACCGAACCTATGAATATATATATATACCGTATAAGTTTTTTGTAAGGCCTCACGTTCGTACACAAACTGCAGTTAACCAATACACCAGAGTCTGTCATTTGTTTTACCAATAACCGAACCTATGAATTCGTTTTAGCAGACACCATTTTTGTCGAATATTAATGCATTACAATCACAATCAAGTTCATTGTCTTATCGTACAGACTTGCACGCTCCAGAGAGCTAAAACTCGGAAGTGAAAATGATATACACTCCTGGAAATTGAAATAAGAACACCGTGAATTCATTGTCCCAGGAAGGGGAAACTTTATTGACACATTCCTGGGGTCAGATACATCACATGATCACACTGACAGAACCACAGGCACATAGACACAGGCAACAGAGCATGCACAATGTCGGCACTAAAGTGCGCGTCATATATCTTGGCGGCCGAGTTTAGGTTCGTTCTGCGCATCTGACGTCACAAAACACAGTCAGCCAATGAACAGAGAACGACGTTGCCAGATCTCAACAGCAGTGCAGAGCACGGACGAGTGTCTTCAGTTTTATAAACGTTCAGTCATAAATAAAGTAATAGAACAAAAGCAATGTCTTGATAGCAGACTTTCTTTTACAGAAAGTTTGGAAAAAGCATTCTTTATACCAATTGCTTCATATTCTATTAATTAATTAAACGCCGGCCGCGGTGGTCTAGCGGTTCTAGGCGCTCAGTCCGAAACCGCGCGACTGCTACGATCGCAGGTTCGAATCCTGCTTCGGGCATGGATGTGTGTGATGTCCTTAGGTTAGTTAGGTTTAATTAGTTCTAAGTTCTAGGGGACTGATGACCACTGATGTTTAGTCCCATAGTGCTCAGAGCCATTTTTTGAATTAATTAAACCAAACAAGCAATAAGACTCCCAATTCAGGCGATAGCAAGGACAGGTGTTTGTTTCAATCTCACGAACTGCTTTTCCGCAATAAAGAACAGCGATAATTGTTTATTTCCTATTGTACTTCGACGAAGCGAGAGTAATTCATAGTCATACCAACTGTGTTTATAAGTAGTTGCGTGCGGTGTTAGAGTCCTTATGGAGTTATTCTGTTCGATGTGCTGAGGTAGCGGAACGGTTAAAGTGTTGGGCTGCCAAGTGAAAGATTATGAGTTCAAACCTTGTGCAGTGCTTAATATTTTCTTTATTTAAAAACAATATTGGAGTGCCTTACTTCACGAATTTTATTCGTTTGAATGAAATTTCTAGTGCTTTGCCTCTTCATTAACTTTTTCGCTGCTGCAGACACGTGCTCCCCGCATTCCGCGCTGTGCGCGATTTTGTCATCACTGCACTTCTCGCCTGTGCAGACGCATGGTGTTCCCACTGCTTTGACACGCTTACCATTCGATTTCACAAAAACTATTTGGCAAAAAATTTGATTTTTACACGTCTTCTCGCCTGATACCTTCCCCCCATAAATGACTTAATTTTGTTTTGATGTGCAGCATTAAATGTAGTAAACCATTCCACGAAATTTTGAAGAGTTTGCAGAGGTAAAAGTCCATAGCGTATACTTTCCGTATGGTCGATTTTAGTTGCCACAATGTTGAGAATGAAATGTGGACAAGATACCTAAATTTCATATAATATTTACTGTATAACAATATCTCATTTACTTTAAGTACCACATAGGTGTCGTATGTAATATTGAGAAATATTCAGTCTTTCGCGACTGTAATAAAAGTTTTATATACACACGGCGCGTTTGGCTACCGCAGCACAAAACTACGAAAGGTGACTTGACAATGGAGGACACAAAATACAGTCCTCTTATGATGCTTCAAAAGAGAGAAACGCGTCTGCTCTAAATAAGTCGCTTATTACAGTTGCAGAAGAGGGATATATTTCAATACCATTGGTAAAACTGCGACTGTGGAACAAAAACAAGAAATAGAACATGAATACCATTGTGTATGTGCCATACCTTTCACAGACGGAATATTCAAGTCCTAATGTTTTTGTAAGTCCACAGTTTTGTTTAATGTATTTTGTCTACTTCCTTTTGATTGATTGAAGTGCTTTAAAAGAAAGCCAAACGTGCTCAGTGTAAGTAAACCTTTTGTTACAGTCGCGAAAGGTGGAATATTTCTCAATATTACATACGACACTTATGTGGTACTTAAATTAAATGAAATATATAAGTATCTTGTCCACGTTTCATTCTCAACATTGTGGCAACTAAAATCGACCATACTCTATGGACTTTTACCTCTGCAAACTCTTCAAAATTTCGTGCAAAGGTCTACTATATTTAATGCTGCATAATAACTGCGTTGAACATCGAAACAAAATTAAGTCATTTATGGGGGGAAGGTATCAGTCAAGAAGATAGGTAAAAATCTAATTTTTGAGCCAAATAGTTTTTGTGGAATCGAATGATAAAGAGTGTCAAAGCAGTCGGAACACGAAGTGTCTGCACAGGCGAGCAGTGCAGTGACAAAATCGCCCACAGCGCGGAATGCGGCCGTGGTGGCTTCACTTCATGAACTGCGCGCTCTCCCCTACACGTAAGCTTGCGAGCTATGCTATACTATGGCGCTGCTTCTACTGGCGCGTGCGTCGTGTGCAACTGGCAACGCAGCAATCTCCAGCGTCTGGGCGGGCATGCGCGAGCCGCCAAGATTAAAGAATTGAACTATAGTACAGTGTATATCCACCTTTCGCAGCAATGCAGGCTGCTGTTCTCCCATGGAGACGATCGTAGAGATGCTGGATGTAGTCCTGTGGAACGGCTTGCCATGCCATTTCCACCTGGCGCCTCAGTTGGACCAGCGTTCGTGCTGGACGTGCAGACCGCGTGAGACGACGCTTCATCCAGTCCCAAACATGCTCAATGGGGGACAGATCCGGAGATCTTGCTGGCCAGGGTAGTTGACTTACAGCTTCTAGAGCACGTTGGGTGGCACGGGATACATGCGGACGTGCATTGTCCTGTTGGAACAGCAAGTTCCCTTGCCGGTCTAGGAATGGTAGAACGATGGGTTCGATGACGGTTTGGATGTACCGTGCACTATTCAGTGTCCCCTCGACGATCACCAGTGGTGTACGGCCAGTGTAGGAGATCGCTCCCCATACCATGATGCCGGGTGTTGGCTCTGTGTGCCTCGGTCGTATACAGTCCTGATTGTGACGCTCACCTGCACGGCGCCAAACACACATACGACCATCATTGGCACCAAGGCAGAAGCGACTCTCATCGCTGAAGACGACACGTCTCCATTCGTCCCTCCATTCACGCCTGTCACGACACCACTGGAGGCGGGCTGCACGATGTTGGGGCGTGAGCGGAAGACGGCCTAACGGTGTGCGGGACCGTAGCCCAGCTTCATGGAGACGGTTGCGAACGGTCCTCGCCGATACCCCAGGAGCAACAGTGTCCCTAATTTGCTGGGAAGTGGCGGTGCGGTCCCCTACGGCACTGCGTAGGATCCTACGGTCTTGGCGTGCATCCGTGCGTCGCTGCGGTCCGGTCCCAGGTCGACTGGCACGTGCACCTTCCGCTGACCACTGGCGACAACATCGATGTACTGTGGAGACCTCACGCCCCACGTGTTGAGCAATTCGGCGGTACGTCCACCCGGCCTCCCGCATGCCCACTATACGCCCTCGCTCAAAGTCCGTCAACTGCACATACGGTTCACGTCCACGCTGTCGCGGCATGCTACCAGTGTTAAAGACTGCGATGGAGCTCCGTATGCCACGGCAAACTGGCTGACACTGACGGCGGCGGTGCACAAATGCTGCGCAGCTAGCGCCATTCGACGGCCAACACCGCGGTTCCTGGTGTGTCCGCTGTGCCGTGCGTGTGATCATTGCTTGTACAGCCCTCTCGCAGTGTCCGGAGCAAGTATGGTGGGTGTGACACACCGGTGTCAATGTGTTCTTTTTTCCATTTCCAGGAGTGTAGTTCACAGACTTCTTTTTAAGTTTGTATCCTGGTGTCATGTGAGACATAATGACTATTCTTGTCAAACTGAGACAATCAAATGAATGGAAAACTTAATAACAAAATCTGTCTACTGACTTTAAAGAATTTTTAATATGCCTAAGCATATTCCGAACTCACATCTTCATCTGTTATGTAAGAACATTCATTGAGATTTCGACACGCCTAACATAACAAAAAATCTCGATGATAAACCTGTGAGTTCGAAATGTACATTTTCATAAAAAAAAGGCTGTAAAGACTGTAGATGGACTTTAATACAAAGTTTTCCGTTTACATATTGACACTTCGCTACGTTTCAGTACTGCCACATATTGTTCCTGCTGTGCGTGTAAATACTAGCTCAGCAGCCGGGCTGGTCCAGTTATGTATTTACTTCAAACTTCAAGTAGTTCATCTCTTCCTCCTCCCTCTCTCCATCCATAAGATTCCTAACCTCCTCTCTGTCCATCTCCTTCACTCCCTCTCTCTGTTCTCCTCCTCCACCCAGACTCTCTGTCCATCTCCTCTTGCCCCTCTATTTCCATGTCCTCCTTCCGCTCGCTCTCTCTCTCTCTCTCTCTCTCTCTCTGTCAATCTGCACCTCCCCTCTCAGTCCATCTCCTTCTCCCTCCTCTAATTCCATCTCCTCCTCCTCTCTCTTTCTCTGTCTCCTCCTTCCCCTTCTCCCCATTCATCTCCCCCCTCTTCTTTTCTGTGTCCACTTCCTTTTCTCTCCTCTTTCTATCCACCTCTTCTTCTTCCCTTTCTCTGTCCGTTTCTTCCACCCTCATCTGTCTCTTCATCTCCTTCTCCCCCTCTCTCTGCCTATTTCTTCGCCCCCCTGTCTTTGTCCATCTCCTCCTCTTTCCTTTCTCCGCCTTTCTCCACCTCTCCCCTCTCTCTGTGTATTTACCCCTCCCCTATCCCTGACCATCTCCTCCACCTCCTGTCTGTGCCTATCTCTTCGTGCCCCCCCCCCCCCCCTCGCTGTCTATGGCCTTCCCCTCCACCTTCTCTCTCCACGTTATCACGCTCACCTCAATAGCAGGCCTGTAGTTCTTACCCCTACAGTGTTTCTTTCCAGATTCTAATTAATACGTGTACCACATTTGATTGAAATCGTTCCAGAGATTTAGGATGAACTTTTTACCTGTGACTTTGCCCCCAAATGCACATGTCAAATATATTTCACACATATTTAACATATTTCACACGTATTTGTAGGCATAGTTGACCTGTAAGTCAAATACATTTCGCCATGCAGTTTCATTTTCATACAGCTCATTGTTTATGAAGTCGTAGCTCTTGAACTATTTGCTGAAAAATCATGTAATTTTTCAGGTTCATTCAGTGGTATATTCGAATACTGTCTGTAAAATGTGTCAAGAATGTTCGTAGTAAAGAAGTAAAAAACTAAAACGTAATTCCTTAAGCGGCAGTTTTTCAGTAAGTGAAACGTGTACCAAGGTTGGTTGAAATCGGTACTATGTTTTAAAGTGAGATAGGGAAAATACATACATACATAGGTACATTCAGTTTTGTAATTTGTATGGATTATAATTGATTTCAGTTTTGACACATCTCCAGTACACACACACACACACACACACACACTTATTAAAAGTTAATTTAGCTTCACCTGATGTAAAGTAGCAAATGTACCTTTAATTTCATCCGTAATATCACAAATTACTGGGTACCAGTCTTTGCTTGTGTAGTCAATTTTCGGCAGCTTGCCACCATAGTCCTCAGGAAGGTGGCTGGGGTCGAGGTGCTTGTGCAGTGATTCCATTTTGTCACCGTGGAAGAACATCTGTAACACATATACTGTGTAAAGCTGATGTACGTAACATTGGAAGTGCTTTTCATAGCTAAAAAAAGAGTTTCAATTTTTTCTTCTCATTCCTTATTAAAATAAAAGTGCAGAAGAAGATGTGAAAAACTTCTCCTCCAGCGAAACCAAAGTCAGGGATAGCAAAAGGGTCGAGTACATAAAGCATCCTTTGATTTCAATTTACGAATTGACATGACGTTGCATTTTGGCAGACTGAACTGAACCTTTTGAAGTTTTAATAAAGAAGGTTTTGGAAATTACTTTATTTATCATTTTATTATCATCGTGAGTTTATGTAACGAGGGCTGTATGAAATGCATAAGACTATTGAAACATATAATCAAAAACACCTCTACAGCTAAAACCAGTGTCCTTCAAATGAGTCTTACAGAATCAGTTAATTTATTTCTAGGAACCAATACCATTTTAATTTATTTAATAGTAGCAAAGAATACATTTCTCTCGGACCAAATATTTTACTTTCCATTTATAGCATACAGGAAAGATGTGTTTCAGTTTACTTTATAGTTTTCAATATTTATTAATCAACAGCCTCCTTACCCTGTTCCTCAGTTTCTCCCTGATGAACGGCTTAAACATGGCGAACACCATGTTGAAAATGTACGGCTGTTTTACGATGTGCACCTCCTTCAGTCTCAGCGGCATGGCATCCTGTGAACAGTTTTGTCAAAGGTTCAAATGCTTGCGATGAAACAGGTCAAATTTTGCTGAAAGTACAATTACAGTCCTGTCTGCAGTTGTGCACAATACACCTTCCACTTTCTTTAAAATGTAGTACACCCACGTCATTACATGCCGTCGCGCTGTAATAGCAGGGTACCAAGGTATGCAGTAAACACAGGACAATAACCTCACTCCACATGCAGCCAAAGTTATGTTAAGAATGGTGAATCGAAAACTGGAGAAGGTAATGGAGGAAAATAGGGCTGGAAGCAGATCGATTTCTGAAGAAATACGATCACAATATTTCTGTATCAAAAGGAGTGATATTGTACATAAGAATAACTTTGAAGGGGAATGTCATACAAACCTCAGCAAGATGTTACCATGTTGCAGTAGTTTTCAGACAGAATAATACACAAAATCCAACTTAAGGTAGCACAAGAACTGCCAATACATATAAGGCTAAAACAAAAATTAACCAATTCTGTATTTCATAAGGCGAAACCTCCCCCCATGAACCATGGACCTTGCCGTTGGTGGGGAGGCTTGCGTGCCTCAGCGATACAGATGGCCGTACCGTAGGTGCAACCACAACGGAGGGTTATCTGTTGAGAGGCCAGACAAACATGTGGTTCCTGAAGAGGGGCAGCAGCCTTTTCAGTAGTTGCAGGGGCAACAGTCTGGATGATTGACTGGTCTGGCCTTGTAACATTAACCAAAACGGCCTTGCTGTGCTGGTACTGCGAACGACTGAAAGCAAGGGGAAACTACAGCCGTAATTTTTCCCGAGGACATGCAGCTTTACTGTATGGTTAAATGATGATGGCGTCCTCTTGGGTAAAATATTCCGGAGGTAAAATAGTCCCCCATTCGGATCTCCGGGCGGGGACTACTCAAGAGGACGTCGTTATCAGGAGAAAGAAAACTGGCGTTCTACGGATTGGAGAGTGGAATGTCAGATCCCTTAATCGGGCAGGTAGGTTAGAAAATTTAAAAAGGGAAATGGATAAGTTAAAGTTAGATATAGGGGGAATTAGTGACGTTCGGTGGCAGGAGGAACAAGACTTTTGGTCAGGTGATTACAGGGTTATAAATACAAAATCAAATAGTGGTAATGCAGGAGTAGGTTTAATAATGAATAAAAAAAATAGGAGCGCGGGTTAGCTACTACAAACAGCATAGTGAACGCATTATTGTGGCCAAGATAGACACAAAGCCCATGCCTACTACAGTAGTACAAGTTTATATGCCAACTAGCTCTGCAGATGATGAAGAAATAGATGAAATGTATGACGAGATAAAAGAAATTATTCAGGTAGTGAAGGGAGACGAAAATTTAATAGTCATGGGTGACTGGAATTCGTCAGTAGGAAAGGGGAGAGAAGGAAACATAGTAGGTGAATATGGATTGGGGGGAAGCATAAGGGAACAATTGACAGGAATGGGGGAAAGAAATACAGTAGAAGAAGAATGGGTAGCTTTGAGGGATGAAGTAGTAAAAGCAGCAGAGGGTCAAATAGGTAAAAAGACGAGGGCTAGTGGAAATCCTTGGGTAACAGAAGAAATATTGAATTTAATTGATGAAAGAAGAAAATATAAAAATGCAGAGAATGAAGCAGGCAAAAAGGAATACAAACGTCTCAAAAATGAGATCGATAGGAAGTGCAAAATGGCTAAGCAGGGATGGCTGGAGGACAAATGTAAGGATGTAGAGGCTTGTCTCACTAGGGGTAAGACAGATACTGCCTACAAGAAAATTAAAGAGACCTTTGGAGAGAAGAGAACCACTTGTATGAATATCAAGAGCTCAGATGGCAACCCAGTTCTAAGCAAAGAAGGGAAGGCAGAAAGGTGGAAGGAGTACATAGAGGGTTTATACAAGGGCGATGTACTTGAGGACAATATTATGGAAATGGAAGAGGATGTAGATGAAGACGAAATGGGAGATAAGATACTGCGTGAAGAGTTTGACAGACCACTGAAAGACCTGAGTCGAAACAAGGCCCCGGGAGTAGACAACATTCCATTAGAACTACTGATGGCCTTGGGAGAGCCAGTCATGACAAAACTCTACCATCTGGTAAGCAAGATGTATGAGACAGGCGAAATACCCTCAGACTTCAAGAAGAATATAATAATTCCAATCCCAAAGAAAGCAGGTGTTGACAGATGTGAAAATTACCGAACTATCAGTTTAATAAGTCACAGCTGCAAAATACTAACGCGAATTCTTTACAGACGAATGGAAAAACTGGTAGAAGCGGACCTCGGGGAAGATCAGTTTGGATTCCGTAGAAATGTTGGAACACGTGAGGCAATATTAACCTTACGACTTACCTTAGAAGAAAGATTAAGAAAAGGCAAACCTACGTTTCTAGCATTTGTAGACTTAGAGAAAGCTTTTGACAATGTTAACTGGAATACTCTCTTTCAAATTCTGAAGGTGGCAGGTATAAAATACAGGGAGCGAAAGGCTATTTACAATTTGTACAGAAATCAGATGGCAGTTATAAGAGTCGAGGGGCATGAAAGGGAAGCAGTGGTTGGGAAAGGAGTGAAACAGGGTTGTAGCCTCTTCCCGATGTTATTCAATCTGTATATTGAGCAAGCAGTAAAGGAAACAAAAGAAAAATTCGGAGTAGGTATTAAAATTCATGGAGAAGAAGTAAAAACTGAGAGGTTCGCCGATGACATTGTGGTTCTGTCGGAGGCAGCAAAGGACTTGGAAGAGCAGTTGAACGGAATGGACAGTGTCTTGAAAGGAGGATATAAGATGAACATCAACAAAAGCAAAACGAGGATAATGGAATGTAGTCAAATTAAATCGGGTGATGCTGAGGGAATTAGATTAGGAAATGAGACACTTAAAGTAGTAAAGGAGTTTTGCTATTTAGGGAGTAAAATAACTGATGATGGTCGAAGTAGAGAGGATATAGAATGTAGACTGGCAATGGCAAGGAAATCGTTTCTTAAGAAGAGAAATTTGTTAACATCGAGTATAGATTTAAGTGTCAGGAAGTCGTTTCTGAAAGTATTTGTATGGAGTGTAGCCATGTATGGAAGTGAAACATGGACGATAACTAGTTTGGACAAGAAGAGAATAGAAGCTTTCGAAATGTGGTGCTACAGAAGAATGCTGAAGATAAGGTGGGTAGATCTCGTAACTAATGAGGAGGTATTGAATAGGATTGGGGAGAAGAGAAGTTTGTGGCACAACTTGACTAGAAGAAGGGATCGGTTGGTAGGGCATGTTTTGAGGCATCAAGGGATCACAAATTTAGCATTGGAGGGCAGCATGGAGGGTAAAAATCGTAGAGGGAGACCAAGAGATGAATACACTAAGCAGATTCAGAAGGATGTAGGTTGCAGTAGGTACTGGGAGATGAAGAAGCTTGCACAGGATAGAGTAGCATGGAGAGCTGCATCAAACCAGTCTCAGGACTGAAGACCACAACAACAACAACAACAACAACATAAGGCGAAAATTCTCTACAATTTTCCTCTGCAAGAACTACAAGTAAGACGAGTACAAAATTCATTCCTTTCTTTCTTCCTCGCAAACTTTGTAATGTCTCTTAGCAAAACACGTATTATAAGTGGTAAAAAAGGAGAAAAGAATAATTGAACTGGATGATTGTAAATGCGTGGACAACGATTGTGTGAACTTTATGTAATAAAGACAAACCATTATGTGCCATGTTTTATACTTGCATAGAATCATGCACCGATTGTTTTAAAGATAATATCTGTGTCGGCCAGTACTGAAACCGCCACAGACGATACTTGTTAAATATCAAACAAAGATGAGAATATGTCACAACGAGTACAAATAGTAGTGACCGAGCATTAATTTCTCTGTCGTCTTCTTGGAGTTACGTGGGTAGGAAGAGCCTGTGACGCTATATTGTACGCTTGTGTAGCATTCTTTTGTCAAGATTGAGAGAAGGACGCCATTAGGTGCTGATTTGTAAAGGTGTGTAATAATTTAATCTGTCTAAATGTTTTGAATAGAGTTATTTAGCGAAAACTTGCATTATGATTTGTAATAAGCTTGCCTGGTATTTTATCCCATCCTTTTAAGACATTTTCAGCTATTTACATATTATTCGTGGTGCAGAGGTGCGCTACGAACGAACGAGCCGCTGCCGCGGCGCATTCAAACTGCATTAAATGAAACCAATCACACCGCAAAGAAGCGGACAGGTAATAGTGAACTAAAATTATTTCTTTCAGCTTTCGGAATTGCAGGGCAGAGCAGCAGACTTTATGATGTGTTTTACAGGTGGACGCGGGCTGCAGATGATGTATTATTAACAGTGCAAAAAGATAATTTACCTTCATAACATAAAAGAAATCTTGCTGTGCGTAGTTCTGGTCTGGCAAACATTATAGTAAAAACATCTTTTTCTCTGATATGAGTCTCATGTTCTCGTGTTAGTCGTGGTACTTATTGGCGTTTTACTGTTAACAAAAATCCACTGAAAAATTTTGATGTTGAACAAACATTGCGTACTGTAACATCAGTATTGATAACTAAATAATTTTCAGTAACCTTTTCAATAACTGTAAAGTAAGGAGGATATGTTGAACTTTACAGCGAGTTACAGTAACGAAACAATGTTTCTTTAATAGAAAACCAGAGCCAGAATAATAAGAACATAATATATTTTGTTTTGTTGAAAATTAATGATCCAAGAAAATTCACAGCACAGCATCCCTAAAAAGTAGTTCAGGGCTCTTTCCGTAGCAACATATTTTATCTCATATATTAGTTGTTACGCGAGCAATAACAAAGCAAAGAGACAGCGAAAACTTCCAACCTTCCTTCCTCAAACAAAATGGTTTCTCCCAATCTGTATGGTCGCGTTGTGAACTGATATTTTAAGGCCGAAAAAGAAGTAAGATGTTGAAAAGATACTGAATAAATACGAAAGACCATGGGCAACAGAAACACACTGTTTTATTTTTATCATATTATGATATGAAACGGCTGTTAAGAAGCGAGTGGTATAAAGTTAACACTGAAATACTGAAGTAAGCTTGAAATTAAATATTATCATACTACCAGAGGTTGAAAATTCCACTTT
The DNA here is from genome assembly GCF_021461395.2 of Schistocerca americana. Classification (NCBI taxonomy): domain Eukaryota; kingdom Metazoa; phylum Arthropoda; class Insecta; order Orthoptera; family Acrididae; genus Schistocerca; species Schistocerca americana. Next base: position 106,291,578 of record NC_060120.1, read on the forward strand.
AGTTGTAACGTTCTTGTATTATCACACGACAGGTTTCGGATTCTTATATGCTCATCTTCAGGTGTCATAACTGGATGCTGTGAGCCCCGAGCGCCCTGGTAGACGTGTACAATGCGCGGTGTGCTACCTATAAGCGCAAACCGTGCATGGAGTGACCACTCCATGTTACTCCATACTCTACACTCGTAGGTAGCACACCGCGCCTCCTACCAGGGCGCTCAGGGCTCACAGCACCCAGTTACGACACCTGAGGATGGGCATATAAGAGCCCGAAACCTGTAGTGTGATAATACAAGAACTTTAGAACTGAAGCGGTATTTTCGACCTCTGGTATAATGCTCAGTTGCAGATGTGCCTCCAACAGGATTATTATCCTACTAGTTGAGTATCCAGCGTTGCTCCAGGACGTATTTATTCGAGTTCTGTTAGCCTACCTCCACCTCCCCCCTGTCTTTGTCTATCTTCTCCACACTTCTCTCTTTCCATCTCCTGCTCCCTCTCTCTGACCACTATCCACCACCGAATGCCTATTTCTCTGCCTGTCCCTCTCTCTGTCCATCTCATCCTCTCCCTCTCTCTGCCCATTACCTCCTCTCTCTCTGTCCATCTCCTCTTCCCTTTCTCCGCTTATTTCCTCCTCCTTGTCTCTGTGCCCATCTCCTCCCCCACCGTCTGTCAGTCCATCTGTTCCTCTCCCCTCTCTCTACTCCTCTACCCTTCCTTTGTGCCATCTCCTCTGCCCTTTCTCTGTCCATTTCCCCTTCCTCCTCGCTGTGTCGATCTCCTCCCCCCTTATATCTGTGTGCATGCCCTCCTTCCCCTCTCTGTCCATGTCTTCCTTCCCACTTCTCTGTCCACATTATCATCCTTACCCCAACTGGAGGCTGCTGGTCCTTATCCCCACTGTATTTCTTTCCATAGAGTAATACGTATATTGCATTTGGTTGAAATAGATCCAGGGGTTTAGGAATAGCATTTCAGCCGTGGCTTTGGGAGAATACGTTTCACTGATATTTAACATACTTCACGCATATTGGTACATGTACTTCGCCTGTATCTGTAGCGAATTTCGTCCTGCAATTCTCATTTCCCGCAGCTCAATCTCTACGACGCGTCATGTCTCCTGAACAACTGTCGTACAATGACATCATTTTGGAGCTACATTTGGTGGTAAGTTGGGAGTAAAGGCGTAATAAATTAAAACAGCGTGCATGATGCGGCAGTTTTCTCACATTTCAGGGTTTGTGACGCCATAGCTCGTGAACTATGTGTCGTACAATGACATAATTTTGTAGGTTCATTCAGTGGCATACGTGAATACTACCTGCAAAATGTGTCCTGAATAAATTTAGCAGTAATGAAGCAATCAATTGAAACGTCAGCCCTGATGCGGCAGTTTTACTGTAGGAACAGGGATGACGTTGTAGCGATGAACTTTTTTCTTTTCATTATTTTGTGGGTTTAGTCATCGAGAAAAAGTTTGCTAAGGTTTTAAATTATGTGTAACGTTGGTTCCAAGTCACTAAGTGCTCTCATTCTCAAATACTGGATGAATAAACACTGCGAATTCGCGAGTCGTGAGATACACTACTTTTTCATCCCCACCCCCGCTCCTTTGATAGGTAGGTAGTTCTTAGCTCCCTAGCGATTCTCTCCACACAGTAAGTGATACGTGTAATAAATTTGATTGAAATCGGTCCAGTGGTTTAGGCGGAGATGTGGAACACACACCCACACACACACACACACACACACACACACACACACATATATATATATATATATATATATATATATATATATATATATATATATATATGGTCTCGTGTGGATTCCTTGAGCCTCTACTACTCATAAATGAAGGTCAGAACTGCGCGTGATATTGCTCAGTGTGCGGCGTCTTTTGTGGCTTTTCTTGCATAAGTCGTACAGACAAATCCAGCAGCTAGAGATTTCCTTTTTCTCCGCCGCTTGTCCATCTATTTGGTAGACACTGATAATTAAGGGCAATAAGCCATATACTATTTGACAATTATTTTGTTTTTACATCCGTGGCGAGTCGTCTTTTTTTATCCCAAACTAGGCGGCCTTGGAACACGGAAATAGTATGATGACAGGTTTCGGCGTCTTAGCAAGTCATCATCAGATGATTTACACACTAACTCGTCAAATTAACGTGCGAGGACAGATTAGAATAAAGAATTTCCCCTTTCATATCGCTACAATCGCCGTGTACCCTAAAAGAGAAAAACGATGTCTGTAATTTGTCTGTGGAATGAGGTCAGTCAGTTCGGTATGCATTGATATTCCAGCTATTCTTTTTAGTGTCTGCAGGGCGCAGATGAAAAACAGGCCGGCATTTGCGTACAGCCGGCCGGAGTGGCCGAGCGGTCCTAGGCGCTACAGTTCGGAACTGCGCGACCGCTACGGTCGCAGGTTCGAATCCTGCCTCGGGTATGGATGTGTGTGATGTCCTTAGGTTAGTTTGGTTTAAGTAGTTCAAAGTTCTAGGGGACTGATGACCTCAAATGTTAAGTCCCATAGTGCTTAGAGCCATTTGAACCTTCGTGGAGAACCAGAGTTATATCCTGTAAGACAACTGGCCTATAACACCACAAATATGTTTTTCCGACGATGACATGTTACAGACAGATCAGACAAAAGAAAAACAGTGCCATGTGTCATGTCTACTTCACAGGAAAATACAGCAACAAAAGGCGGATGTAGGACGGACAAGAGAGCAACTAATCCGCTTCACTGCCTCTGGAAACGAGAAATAACGGAGGAATAAAGCCAGACTGTTTCTAGAAACCAACCCCTCGGCTGTGACTAAGCCGGCATCTCTGCAATATTCTTTGTTCCAGCAGTCCTAGTCCACTAAAGCAGACAACACAATTTCAGTGATGTGTCGAAGGGAAGAAAGAGGCAATAGCGCATGCCGAACTATAAAGACGGCGGCTGCTGAGTCGTGCCTGTGTAGCTCAGTTGGTTATCACTATCCGCGAAAGTCAAGGTTCCAGGTTCTGTTCCCCATCTGGCCCGCTGTTTTTACCTGCCAGGAACTTTAAAAATAGAGCACACTCCATTGCAGACTGAACGGTTATTTCTGGATCTGATGTTCGTTTATCCGTCCTATGCAAGCCTAATTATGGAGAGATAGCTCGAAACGTATTGAATGTACTATAATTTAACTTTGTAAGTTCAAGTTTTTGACAGATGTTCGCTTATGTTATACACTAATTGTACGATGATTTTCTTGCGCACAAACTATTGTTAAGAAATGAGCCAACAAAGCCACATGCAAGTACGAGAATCCCGTTCTGGACATGTCATCTACATCTGCATTTACACTCCGCAAGCAAGCTGAGGTGTGCAGCGGAGGGTACTTCTTCTAAACCCTTCCTCTCCCTCTTCCCTGTTCCGATCGCGAAAGGCGCGTGACTGTCGGTAAGCCTCTGTATTAGCTGTGATTTCTCGAATTTACTCGTCGTGGTCATTTCACGTGACATATGCAGAAGGCAGTAACATGTTGTTTGACTCTTCCCGGAACGTACGCCCTCGTAACTTCAATAGTAAACTTATCCGTGATGCATAAAGCATTTCTCCTAGCCTCTGCTACCATAGTTTGTAGAGCATCTCCGTAAGGCCCCGCACACCGACTGAACGATCAACTGTCGAAACACACCAATCTTCGTTGGATGTCTATCTATTGTGTTAACTGAACCTTCTAAGGATCCAAAACTGACGAGGAATACTCAAGAATTGGTCGAACAAATGTTCTGTAAGCCATTTCTTTCGTGACTGAAATACATTTCCAGCTATTTGTTTTATGTAGTCCTAGATATGTTACCCTAGTTATTGTTTCCAGCGATTTTCATTAATAGTGATACTGCACGGTAGTGAATTTCTTCTCCTATACAGGGTGGTCCATTGATCGTGACCGGGTCAAATATCTCACGAAATAAGCGTCAAACGAAAAAATTACAAAGGACTAAACTTGTCTAGATTGAAGGGGCAAACCAGATGGCGCTATGGTTGGCCCGCTAGATGGCGCTGCCATAGGTCAAACGGATATCAACTGCGTTTTTTTAAATAGGAACTTCCATTTTTATTACATATTCTTGTAGTACGTAAAGAAATATGAATGTTTTAGTTGGACCACTTTTTTCGCTTTGTGATAAATGGCGCTGTAATAGTCACAAACATATGGCTCACAATTTTAGACGAACAGTTGGTCACAAGTAGGTTTTTTAAATTAAAATACAGAACGTAGGTACATTTGAACATTTTATTTCGGTTGTTCCCTTGTGATACATGTACCTTTGTGAACTTTTCAGTTCTGAGAACGCATGCTGTTACAGCGTGATTGCCTGTAAATACCACATTAATGCAATAAATGCTCAAAATGATGTCCGTCAGCCGGCCGGAGTGGCCGTGCGGTTCTAGGCGCTACAGTCTCGAACCGAGCGACCGCTACGGTAGCAGGTTCGAATCCTGCCTCGGTCATGGATATGTGTGATGTCCTTAGGTTAGTTCGGTTTAATTAGTTCTAAGTTCTAAGCGACTGATGACCTCAGGCGTTAAGTCCCATAGTGCTCAGAGCCATTTGAACCATCTGATGTCCGTCAATCTCAATGCATTTGGCAATACGTATAACGACATTCCTCTCAACAGCGAGTAGTTCGCCTTCCGTAATGTTCGCACATGCACTGACAATGCGCTGACGCATGTTGTCAGGTGTTTTCGGTGGAACACGATGGCAAATATCCTTTAACTTTCCCCACAGAAAAAAATCCGGGGACGTCAGATCCGGTGAACGTGCAGGCCATGGTATGGTGCTTCGACGACCAATCCACCTGTCATGAAATATGCTATTCAGTACCGCTTCAACCGCACGCGAGCTATGTGCCGGACATCCATCATGTTGGAAGTACATCGCCATTCTACCATGCAGTGAAACATCTCGTAGTAACATCGGTAGAACATTATGTAGGAAATCAGTATACATTGCACGATTTAGATTGCCATCGATAAAATGGGGGCAAATTATCCTTCCTCCCATAATGCCGCACCATACATTAGCCCGCCAAGGTCGCTGATGTTCCACTTGTCGCAACCATCGTGGATTTTCCGTTGCCCAATACTGCATATTATGCCGGTTTACGTTACCGCTGTTGGTGAATGACGCTTCGTCGCTAAATAGAACGCGTACAAAAAATCTGTCATCGTTCCGTAATTTCTCTTGTTCCCAGTGGCAGAACTGTACATGACGTTCAAAGTCGTGGCCATGCAATTCCTGGTGCAATCGATGTTGATGTAGCATTCTCAGCACCGACGTTTTTGAGATTCCCGATTCTCGCGCAATTTGTCTGCTACTGATGTGCGGGTTAGCCATGACAGCAGGTAAAACACCTACTTGGGCATCATAATTTGCTGCAGGTCGTGGTTGACGTTTAACATGTGGCTGAACGCTTCCTGTTTCCTTAAATAACGTAACTATCCGGCGAACTGTCCGGACGCTTGGATGATGTCGTCCAGGATACTTAGTAGCACACATAGCACACACCCGTTGGGCATTTTGATCGCAATAGCCATACATCAACACGATACCGCCCCTTTCTGCAATTGGTAAACGGTCCATTTTAACTCGGGTAATGTATCACGAAGCAGATACCGTCCGCACTGGCGGAATGTTACGTGAAACCACGTACTTATACGTTTGTGACTATTACAGCGCCATCTATAACAAAGCGAAAAAAGTGGTCCAAATAAAACTATCATATTTCTTTACGTACTACACGTAGATGTAATAAAATGGAAATGTCGTGTGGCTAGGGCCTCCCGTCGGGTAGACCGTTCGCCTGGTGCAGGTCTTTCGATTTGACGCCACTTCGGCGACCTGCGCGTAGATGGGGATGAAATGATGATGATTAGGCCAACACAACACCCAGTCCCTGAGCGGAGAAAATCTCCGACCCAGCCGGGAATCGAACCCGGGCCCTTAGGATTGACAGTCTGTCACGCTGACCACTCAGCTACCGGGGCGGACGTAGATGTAATAAACACCGGGGATTCCTATTTAAGAAAACGTAGTTGATATCCGTTTGACCTATGGCAGAGCCATCTAGCGGGCCAACAATAGTGCCATCTGGTTTCCCCCTTCAAGCTAGACGAGTTTCTTTCTTTGTAGTTTTTTCGTTTGACGCTTATTTCGTGAGATATTTGGCCCGGTCATTGTCAATGGACCACCATGTACATGCGGAGTGTGGAACAGTTATTTACGTCCGGAATCACTTGCCAGGCACTAACCGCGTCATCTGCGAACAGCGTTAAGGACCATTCGATGTTATACTACCAGATTATTTACAACTACTGTAGACAGCAATAGCCTTATCACACTTCCTTGGAGTGCTCCTGAAATTACCTCTACAACGGTCGAATACTGTACCGTGGAGAACGAAGTGTTGAGTTCTGTCTGTAACGACCTCTTGAATCCAGTCGTAAAATTTGTCCGATACTCGGTAAACTCGTATTTCTTTGATTGAACTTCAGTGGTACTTGCGTCAAAAGCCTTGTTGAAGTACTGGAACACAGGGTCATCCGGAGCTCTGTAGATTTCTTGGGAAGGCAGAGCGAGCTGAGCTTCGTAAGATCTCAGCGGAACCCATGCTGACTTTTATAGGGGAAATTTTGGTTCTCCGAAAACATCATAAACATCGCCATAAAACAGGTTCCATAATTCTACAATAGACTGACGTCAGCGATAGAGGCCTATAACAGTGTACATTTGCTATACGATCCTCATTGAAAACGGGAATGTCTCTAGGAACCCTTTGTTGCTCCAGCGACCTACGATAAATTGCTATTAAAAGGGGAGTACGTTTTTTCCCTAAACTGATTGTACCGGGTAGTTACAATTAAAGAGCAGCCACTTACGGAGGTCCAGTGTGAGCTTTAACTATAGTAAGGCAGAAAAACTTGGTACATACCCTAATGCGTTAATGAGGAACCGACTTAAGCTGGAAAAAAAATAGTTCAAATTTTTGTCATTAGGTGCAGATCTGGCGCTGTAAATGCAAGAAAGGCATACGGAAAAGTTTCCATGTGAAACGGGTTAGGAAAGTGACGTGCACAGAAAAGGTAGAACAAGAAAAGGTCGGGAAAGGCATAATGTTGAAGTTATTGTTAACCGCTGCTTACACAATTTATTCAATATCAGCATTGGAGACTTTGACGAGAAACTGCATCCGTAAGACGACGTCGTCAACAGTTGCTCGTAGCATTTCCGGCGGAATCTGAGCAACACGTTGCTGTGTACTGACCTTCAGAGCAGGCAGAGATGGAACGTGTCCCTGACAAACGTGTTTCTTGTGTATTCCCAGAGCCAAAAGTCACATGGATTCAGAACAGATGATCTCAGAGGCCGCGCATCTGAAAAACCACTAACGGGGACACGTTCATGGAAGGTTACGTGAAGGAGATCTTCCACTGTGAGAGCGACATGAGGCGCTGTCCCATCTTGCATGAAAGTAGGGGTTTACACACAGTTGCGCTGTTCCAAAGCGGAAATCACTTGCTCTAGAAGGAGGTCACGATAACGTACAGACCTCACGCTACACATGACAGGTTTTGTGGGTGTAGTCTCTTTATAGGAAAACGGACTGAGAATAAAGGTACTTGTAAATCTACACCACACCGTCTCACACGGCGAGGGCTCTTTGTGTACAACAGACGGTTTGACAGTACCCAAATGTCGGGGGCTCTGTGTCTTCGCTGCACAGTGGACTGTAAAATGTGCCTCGCAAATGCATGGAATATTGACCGACCACATGGCAGCAACTCTAATCCGTGCCAGAACCCGAAGAGCAAATTCAGAATGTTTCTGCGAATCATTAGACTTCCTTTGTACGGGTACCAGTGTAAAATAGACCGAACAACTTTCCGCGCTGTTGACCATGGGTTGAACAATTCTCGTGACATTTCGCGAGCATTAGCACTGCCCGTGGCACGTGGTGCGAGGTGACTTACAGCAACAGCAACCTCGTCAAAAACTTCTACATCTACATCTACATCTACATTTATACTCCGCAAGCCACCTAACGGTGTGTGGCGGAAGGCACTTTACGTGTCACTGTCATTACCTCCCTTCCCTGTTCCAGTTGAGTATGGTTCGCGGTAAGAACGACTGCCGGAAAGCCTCCGTGCGCGCTCGAATCTCTCTAATTTTACATTCGTGATCTTCTCGTGAGGTATAAGTAGGGGGAAGCAATATATTCGACACCTCATCCAGAAACGCACCCTCTCGAAACCTGGACAGCAAGCTACACCGCGATGCAGAGCGCCTCTCTTGCAGAGTCTGCCACTTGAGTTTGCTAAACATCTCCGTAAAGCTATCACGCTTACCAAATAACGGTGTGACGAAACGCGCCGCTCTTCTTTGGATCTTCTCTATCTTCTCTGTCAACCCGACCTGCTACGGATCCCACACTGATGAGCAATACTCAAGTATAGGTCGAACGAGTATTCTGTAAGCCACCTGCTTTGTTGATGGACTACATTTTCTAAGGACTCTCCCAATGAATCTCAACCTGGCACCCGCCTTACCAACAATTAATTTTATATGATCATTCCACTTCAAATCGTTCCGTACGCATACTCCCAGATATTTTACAGAAGTAACTGCTACCAGTGTTTGTTCCGCTATCATATAATCATACAATAAAGGATCTTTCTTTCTATGTATTCGCAATACATTACATTTGTCTATGTTAAGGGTCAGTTGCCACTCCCTGCACCAAGTGCCTATCCGCTGCAGATCTTCCTGCATTTCGCTGCAATTTTCTAGTGCTGCAACTTCTCTGTATACTACAGCATCATCCGCAAAAAGCCGCATGGAACTTCCGACACTATTTACTAGGTCATTTATATATATTGTGAAAAGCAATGGTCCCATGACACTCCCCTGTGGCACGCCAGAGGTTACTTTAACGTCTGTAGACGTCTCTCCATTGAGGACAACATGCTGTGATCTGCTTGCTAAAAACTCTTCAATCCAGCCACACAGCTGGTCTGATATTCCGTAGGCTCTTACTTTGTTTATCAGGCGACTTCCACCGGGCTAAGATGCCTTCCTCTTCCAGGTGCCACACCAGGCTCACCCGCGTTTTCGAATTTCATTACCATCTTGTTTAAATCATTTAATGGAATCGGACTTCTCCTTAGACATTTCAGTCTGCGATACTCTCTCAATGCAGCACTGTAACTGCTGCCGTTCACACAAACCAATTTCGCTAACAGTGCGCCTTCTCTCTTCTCGATAGCCAACTGTTCACACACGTTTTGACCTGTCAAAAGACAGTGTGAATATCGTGCTTCAAATGGTTCAGATGGCTCTAACCACTATGCGACTTAACATCAGAGGTCATCAGTCCCCTTCAAACGATCTAACAGTCTTCAGAAAGGATAGATTAAATACAGTTGGTGGTGGAGTATTTATTGCTGTCAGAGGTAGTTTGCCTTGTAGCGTCATGTGAAATAGTATCGATAGGGGTTATAATACCTGACAATCGGACTAAACTATTAATTGGATCGTTTTATCGACTCCCCGACTCAGAAGACATAGTTGCTGAACAGTTCAAAGAAAACTTGAGTCTCATTTGAGATAAGTACACCGCTCATACAATTATAGTCGGTGGTGACTTCAATCTACCCTCGATAGGCTGAAAAAATTATACGTTTAAAGCGGGCGGCAGGCACAAAACATCATCCAAAATGTACAGAATGCTTTCTCAGCAAATTATTTTGAACAATTAGTTCACGAGCCCACTCGAAGCGTAAATGGTTGCGAAAGCATACTTGACCTTTTAGCAACAAATAATCCTAGACAAATAGCGAGTGTTGTAACGAATACAGGAAGTTGCTGCTAGGCAGAATACCGTAACACCTACAACCATCAAAAAGAAACGCAAAGTATATATATTTTAAAAAATCTGATAAAAAGCTCTCAACGCCTTTTTAAGAGACAATCTTCACTCCTTTCGATCTGATCATGTAAGTGTAGAAAAGTTGTAGAATCTTTTCAAAGAGATAGCATCGACAGCAATTGAGAGATATATACCACATAAATTAATAAGTGATGGTACTGATCCCCCATGGTACACAAAACGGGTCAGAACGTTGTTGCAGAAGCAACGGAAAAAGCATGCCAAATTTAAAAGAAAGCAAAATCCCCAAGACTGGCTAAGTTTTACAGAAGTTCTAAATATGCCGCGTACTTCAAAACGAGATGCTTTTAATAATTTCCACGACGAAATTCTGTCTCGAAATCTGGCAGAAAACCCAGAGAGATTCTGGTGATACATAAAGCACACCAGTGGCAAGACGCAATCAATACCTTCACTGCGTAATAACAACGGTGAAGTCACTGATGACAGTGCCACTAAAGCAGAGTTATTAAACACGGTTTTCCGAAACTTCTTCACCAAAGAAGGCGACGTAAATATTCCTGAATTCCAATCAAGAACAACAGCCAAGATGAGAAACATAGAAGTAGATATCCTCGGTGTAGCAAAGCAGCTTAAATCACTTAATAAAGGCAATGCCTCCGGTCCAGATTGTATACCAGTCAGGTTCCTCTCAGAGTACACTGATAAAATAGCTCCATATTTAGCAATTATATACAACCACTCGCTCACAGAAAGATACGTACCTAAAGACTGGAAAATTGCTCAAGTCACACCAATACCCAAAAAGGGAAGTAGGTGTAATCCGCTGAATTACAGGCCTATATCACTAACGTCGATTTGCAGTATGGTTTTATAACGTATTCTGTATTCGAACACTATGAAGTACCTCGAAGAAAACTATTTATTGACATATAGTCAGCACGGATTCAGAAAATATCGTTCTATTGAAACACAACTAGCTCTTTATACTCATGAAGTAATAAGTGCCATCGACAGGCGATGTCAAATTGATTCCATATTTTTTGATTTCCAGAAGGCTTTCGACACCGTTCCTCACAAGCGTCTTCCAATCAAACTTCGTACCTACGGAGTATCGCCTCAGTTGTGCCACTGGATTCGTGATTTCCTGTCAGAAAGATCACAGTTCGTAGTAATAGACGAAAAGTCATCGAGTAAAACAGAAGTAATATCCGGCGTTCCCCAAGGAAGTGTTATAGGCCCTCTATTGTTCCTGATGTATATTAACGACATAGGAGACAATCTGAGTAGCCGTCTTAGATTGTTTGCAGATGATGCTGTCCTTTACCGTCTTGTAAAGTCATCAGGTGATCAGAACGACTTGCAAAATGATTTAGATAAGATATCTGTATGGTGCTAAAAGTGGCAATTGAACCTGAATAAAGAAAAGTGCAAAGTTACTCACATGAGTGCTAAAACAAATCAGCTAAATTTCGATTACGCGATAAGTCACACAAATCTGAGGACTGTAATTTCAACTAAATACTTAGGGATTACAGTTACAAATAACATAAATAACCTAAATTGGAACGATCACATCGATAATATTGTGTGCACAGCAAACCAAAGCCTGCGATTCATTGGCAGAACACTTAGAAGGTGCAACAGGTCTACCAAAGAGACTGCTTACACTACACTTGTCAGCCCTATTCTGGAGTACTGCTGTGCTGTATGGGATCCGCATCAGGTGGGACTGGCGGATGACATCGAAAAAGTACAAAGAAGGGCAGCTCGTTTTGTATTATCGCGAAGTAGAGGAGACAGTGTCACAGACATGATATGTGAATTGGAGTGGCAATCATCAAAACAAAGGCGTTTTTCGTTGCGACGGGATCTTCTCATAAAAATTTCAATCACCAGTTTTCTCTTCCGATTGCGAAAATCTGTTGCCGCCCACCTACATAGGGAGAAATGATCATCACGATAAAATAAGAAAAATCAGGGCTCGCACGGAAAAATGTAAGTGCTCGTTTTTCCCGCGTGCCGTTCGAGAGTGGAACGGTAGAGAGACAGCATGAAGGTGGTTCATTAAACCCTCTGCCAGGCACTTTATTGTGAATAGCAGAGTAATCACGTAGATGTAGATATAGAAGTAGACTTAGAACTACTTAAACCCAACTAACCTAAGGACATCACACACATCCATGCCCGAGGCGGAATTCGAACCAGCGACCGTAGCACCAGCGCGGTTTCGGACTGAATCGCCTAGAATCGCTCGGCCACATCGGCCGGCTGAATGTCGTGCCGTCATACAAACAATGTACAGCGCCAGGTTTGCATAATCGGGCCACAGATGGAACGAATTCTTTTTCCAGTGTAAACCGGTTCTGCATTAACGCATTGGCATATCTACAGCCCACACAGAACCTCCTCAAGTAGCAGCACTTTCAGTGTAGCCAACCGGTAGAATCGTACAGGTATCTCATCTGATCCAGATGCCTTTCCACCACTAAGCGACTGTAGCTGTTTTTCTGTTCTGCTATGATTTATCTCATTATTTGCGTTCGTACGTATGTGGTAGTCCAGACGTAACTGAGTTACCAAGGCGTGTTACGTGTAAGAGATACTGAACAGACCCCTGCAGGAGTTTTTAGCTCTGACAAGCACACACCAGCAGACCGCACTCTGCTTGTGTGTTGACACCCTCGTGCTGTGGACTTGGGTGTTACGCCACGCGATGCCCCTACGGGCTAACGTTATCTATCTGTGCGCAACAGACGGTACACGCGACTGGCTGAGTCGGTCGTTCTAACGCCGGGTCGCGCCCTGAGTCGCCAGTATTTCAGGCAAAGTTCACCGGCTGGAGCAGCGAGCGGTTACGTCAAGTCGCCTCTGCCGGCCTCACCTCCGACCCCTGGCACGAAGATAAGCGCGGTCGGCACCCACGCTGTCGCCACCGCTACGCTCCACTCGCTCTACGTCAAGCTGGGGAACAAAATTAGCTGTTCAGCTCCAGCTATTAAGAACACGATCCCTTCGATCCGCCAACTAGTGAGAGACCATATAATATCTCTCTGGCAACTATACGAGTAGATACAATTCGTGAAGAGCTCTCCATACTGTAATGTCATTCTTTCATTTTCTTACGCCGGCCGGTGTGGCCGTGCGGTTCTAGGCGCTTCAGTCAGGAACCGCGTGACCGCTAAGGTCGCAGGTTCGAATCCTGCCTCGGGCATGGATGTGTGTAATGTCCTTAGGTTAGTTAGGTTTAAGCGGATCTAAGTTCTAGGGGACTGATGACCACACATGTTAAGTCCCATAGTGCTCAGAGCCATTTGAACCATTTTCTTACAACAGTCGCAAAATGCAATCACCGTTTGGACAACCATTGGTCGTTATCAAATGTAAAAATGGGCACGCTAAAAGCGGTAGCGTAAAGCGGAACAGAGTGTTTCAGTAGTAATGGTCAATATTCAGGGATATGACAGTTTGGATTCCGTAGAAATGTTGGAAGATGTGAGGCAATACTGACCCTACGACTTATCTTAGAAAATAGATTAAGGAAAAGCAAACCTACGTTTCCAGCATTTTCAGACTTAGAGAAAGCTTTTGACAATGTTGATGCGAATACTCTTTTTCAAATTCTGAAGGTGGCAGAGGTAAAATACAGGGAGCGAAAGGCTATTTATAATTTGTACAGAAGCCAGATGGCAGTTATAAGAGTCGAGGGGCATGAAAGGGAAGCAGTGGTTGGGAAGGGAGTGTGACAGGGTTGTAGCCTATCCCCGATGTTATTCATCTGTGTCAGGTCTCCGGTTTTCATTTCATTGGCCCTTATAAGTCTGTATTGAAACAAAACTTCATCTCTGGGAATTCTGATGGCAGATTATGATGCTAGACAGTACGCCAACGTCGTAGGTTAAATTACAGGTTTCTCTGCAGTGTCTCTTGGAGTGAAAACTTTTGACGCCGCTGATGGCATTCGGTCCAAGGAATTGGTAAACTCAGCAAGCCACATTGTTCTATGTAAGAGGTTACGTGTAAGAAACCAGATGGCAGTTCAGAAACCAGATGGCAGTTATAAGAGTCGAGGGGCATGAAAGGGTAGAGGTAGTTGGGAAGGGAGTGACACAGGGTTGTAGCCTATCCCCCATGTTATTCAATCTGTATATTGAGCAAGCAGTAAAGGAAACAAAAGAAAAATTTCGAGTAGGAATTAATATCCATGGAGAAGAAATAAAAACTTTGAGGTTCGCCGATCACATTGTAATTCTGTCAGAGACAGCAAAGGACCTGGAAGAGCAGCTGAACGGAATGGACAGTGTCTTGAAAGGAAGATATAACACGAACATCAACAAAAGCAAAACGAGGATAATGGAATGCAGCCGAATTAAATCGGGTGGTGCCGCGGGAATTATATTAGGAAATGAGACGCTTAAAATAGTAGAGAGTTTTGCTATTTGTGGAGCAAAATAACTGATGATGGTCGAAGTAGAGAGGATATAAAATGTAGACTGGCAATGGCAAGGCTACCGTTTCTCAAAAAGAGAAATTTGTTAATACCTAGTATAGATTTAAGTGTCAAGAAGTCGTTTCTGAAAGTATTTATATGGAGTGTAGCCATGTATGGAAGTGAAACGTGGGCGATAAATAGTTTAGACAAGGAGAGAATAGAAGCTTTCGAAATGTGGTGCTACAGAAGAATGCTGAAGATTAGATGGGTAGATCACATAACTGATGAGGAGGCATTGAATAGAATTGGAGAGAAGAGAAATTTGTGCCACAACTTGACTAGAAGAAGGAATCGGTTGGTAGTGCATATTCTGAGGCATCGAGGGATTACCAATTTAGTACTGGAGGGCAGCGTGGAGGCTAAAAATCGTAGAGGGAGACCAAGAGATGAATACACTAAACAGATTCAGAAGGATGTATGTTGCAGTAGGTACGGGGAGATGAAGAAGCTTGCACAGGATAGGGTAGCGTGGAAATCTGCATCAAACCAGTCTCTTGACTGAAGACCACAACAACAACATGACAGGAATGGTCATTCGAAACAAAAAAGTCAAGCAAACATGGGCTCTAAGACGCATACCTTAACAGCTATGACCAGTTCTTGATCTTCGATACTGTGAAACAAATCTCTTCTACTACAAGCTCTCTGCTCTCCATATTTTGAGAAGTGGTAGAATGGACCAGGGGCAGGAGAACAGTTCCAGTAAACATGTGCTCTAAAATGCGTACCTTGAAAGCTATGAGCGCATGTTCATTAGAAGAGTTGTGTTGCAAAGTAGCGAAGGTAAAGCAGGTGCTCATAGCTCTTTTAAGGTAAGTATTTTAGAGCACATGGTTACTGGACATTTTTTTCTTGTTTTGGTCCATACTGCCACTTCCCAAAATATGGAAAGCAAAGAGCTTGCAGTAGAAGAGATTTGTTTCACAATATCGAAGATCAAGAACTTCTCATGCGTTTTACAGCCCATGTTTGCTTGACTTTTTTGTTTCGAATGTTCATTCCTGTCGTGTCTCTGAACACTGACCATCGCTTCTGAAACACAGTCTTAATAGATACACTAACTCAAGCATGGGCAACATTTGGCGATCCCCGGACCTGGTTCATATATCTACTTAAGTCGTGGACTCCCTCGCCACGTTACGTGACAGCAGCGCTTCTAGATCATAAAGTCAAAACTACACCGTCCGTGAAGTTAATGTACGGGGCGTAACGCACCTATATGAATGGTACCCGTTTTCCGACGCACCACGCCAACAGATCATGCCTCAACAAACACATTTTTGAGAATACATTCATGTTATGTTCACCCCATCCTCAGACGTCAACATTTACTCATGCGTCTTGAACATTGTTTCCTTACGTACAATGTTTTACAGTAGCTGTCTTAAAAACCTCTGTTGCAATATTTTTCAACGCCGTTAGTAAATAAACAATGTTCGCAACAAGTAAATAAATGTAAATATCTGAAGATGTGATGCCAGGTACCTTGAAATGTCACCATGGAAAAATAAACGGCTATAAAAGCAAGTAGTTTTTTGTTTTGCACGGACTTTTCAAACGCCCCTCGTAAATGGACTAGTAAACAAATAATAGGAGTCTCGTTTCCATAAACAATTTTACTTTCACGTTCTCAATAGTCCTCTATTCAAGTACGCGTCTCGCAGTACAGTGAAGAATCTTCTAGTTAATCCGTGATGACTGGGTGTTGTGTGATGTCCTTAGGTTAGTTAGGTTTAAGTAGTTCTAAGTTCTAGGGGACTGATGACCATAGATGTTAAGTCCCATAGTGCTCAGAGCTATTTGAACCATTTTTTTGAGTTAATCCGTAGCTTCCTGCTGACACAGTTAATAATAAAAAATACACTGTTTAGCCCTTACAAAAGTCTTAAAATATGAAATACGACAATCCACTTCGAGTCCTCGTTACTTCTAAAACTATTGGTTCTTGTATCTTTTAAAAAAAGGTGACTGAACTTCTAATCCTGCCTTTGTGACTCCAAATCGCCATTGGTACCTATTAAACCCTACGAAGAACCTTACAGGTAGATCTATAACTTCCCTGATATACAGTATATTGCTGACACAGTTTAATAACAATAGAAAATACTGTTTAGTCCTCAAAAGTGCGAAAATCATTTCTGACCATTTGTAATGTGACATATTGCCATTTATTTCGGATTATCGTCATGTTTATTTTGTCGTTCTTACATGACAACATTGAATTTCATCTAACCCACGTAAACCGCAGAACGCTGATAGAGAATCAGTTTCCATCCATCTGCTAGTGCAAGAAACATCTTCAGTTTTCAAGGCTAGGCGGTATTTAGATACAATGAGAGGAAGTGGAGCCGGTTCGAAAGAACTTTGCGGAAAATCTCTTCCGCTACTACCGAACAACCTCACCTCAAGGTTGTGCGGCTGCAACATTGACTTGCTACCTTGCGGGACCTTGCAAGTTGTGAAGGACAACTTGCAACCTCAACCGTTTAGTTCAGTTTTCGAGCCAATTCCGCTCTGCAGCCTGTTATTTATAGCTGCGCCCACCGGCACGAGTATTTTTATTCCGATAGTAAACTGGAATTAAATTCGCAGAGACATCTATTGCTGTCTGCATCAGGTATCTGCAGCGTCAGCGGCCGAAGTAGACCTCTGATAAAATGGCATCTATTTACTGGTCGTAAGTATCGCCCCATGACTGAACGGGAGTAGAGTCAACGTGCTGTCATGTCATCACGGGCGTAAAGTGTGATAGAGGCATGAAGAATCCTCCCTCCTCGATAAGAACGAAATTATCAAATTTCTTGTCTCGTAAGTGTTATTACTACGTACCGATAAAGCGAGTGCAATGGTTGACACACTCGACTCGTTTCGAGAGGAATCGGGTTCCAGTCCCCATCAGGATGTTCTTACATAGATTTCTCGTAGTTCCCCCAGATTATTTCAACGAAATGTGGGATGGTTTCAGTGCCATGACTGCATCTCACCTCATCTTTCTCTAGTTAAGCTCTTGCTATGTTTCTAATGGCATCGATGTCAACAAGAAAAATGAACCATGACATTCAAAAATGGAAAATTTAGGATGGAATGTAACAGGATTTTAAAAAAAGGGATAGTTACTACTCACCATATAGCGGAGATGCTGATTCGCTGATAGGCACAACAAAAAGACTGTCAGAAAATGAGCTTTCGGCCAATAATGCCTTCATAGGCGATAGAACATGCACATACACAATCAAGCAAACGCAACTCACACACCTTTAAACTCCTGCGTCACTCTCGCGTATTTTTCGTGTGTTATTTCCTGTATCTTCCTGTGCCACACGAACTTGTGTGTCATCCTACCAAACTTTCCCCATCCCCACCTCCTCCTTTTCCGGTCTATAAAGTGAGGCCTCAGCAGCCAGATACTGCGGTCGTGTGTGTGTGAGTTGGGTTTGCGTGAGTGTGAATGTGTGTATGTGTGTGTGGGAGAGAGAGAGAGAGAGAGAATGTTCTATCACCGACGAAGGCCATGTTGGGCGAAAGTTCATTTTCTGACAGTCGTTTCGTTGAGCCTATCTGCGACACAGCATCTCCGTTATACGGTGAGTCGAAACATAACGTTCCTTCTTTGATATTACCGTACGAACAAGTCCCCGAGTGTGATCATGTTGAAGTATGTTTTATGTTCGGTTCTGCCATAATTTTTTCCACTGACAAAACCAAGTTTGCAGAAAAATAGGGCTCAGAACTTCAGGTAATACTCATGTGCCGACGTTCAAAAAATCCTCCAAAAATACTTGTTCTCGTTCGACGTAATGGGTGTATCAGTCAGCTGGAAGTAACAGAGTCCTGCCATCCGGATGCAACTTTACAAACAAGGTAAACTCACTGACATTTCTTTCGTAATTATTGATACGATTTTGATATCATTAACTGAATTATCTTTCGCTTCTTGGTAAAATGCGACAATAAGATGAGAGGAAACATTTCCTTGATGTTTTGTAACAACTTATACCCATTCATTTACCGGTTTTCGTCATCTTAAGTCAAACTATCACAACCACAGGTAAAGGAACACGGGACAGAATAGAAAGTTAATGATACATATGTTACTGCATTTATAATTGTGGCAATGATATTAAAGATTTTTAACATAAGGTTTGCATTTTACAATCTGCGACACTCTCGCGGCGCATAGACAAACGTGTAGCGGCTCGCGCTGCTCTTCTTTGAATATTTTCTATCTAATCCAATAAACTGACTTCTTAAGGACCACAAATCGACGAACAACATACAATAAATAGTAGACCGGGCGTTTTGGCAGCGATATCTTTCATGTGCGAATTTTGCTTTCTCGGGCTTCTTCTAACACACCTGAGTCCCAGAGTCTTCCCCAGGGCTAGGTTTATGTGATCTTCCCACCATAAATCATTTCAGGCAGAAACTCCTGGATACCTCAATGCTATTGGTTGATTACAGTGACTCATAGCCGATCGCATAAGCAAACGATACAGAAACTTATCGCGCTCTTATGTTACATATATTTATACGCTACTGGCCATTAAAATTGCTACACCACGAAGAATACGTGCTACAGACGCGAAATTTAATCGACAGGAAGAAGATGCTGTAATATGCAGATGATTAGCTTTTCAGAGCATTCACACAAGATTGGCGCCGGTGGCGACACCTACAACATGCTGACATGAGGAAAGTTTCCAACCGATTTCTCATACACAAACAGCAGTTGACCGGCGTTGCCTGGTGAAACGTTCTTGTGATGCCTCGTGTAAGCATCAGAAATGCGTACCACTACGTTTCCGACGTTGATAAAGGTCGGGTTGTAGCCTATCGCGATTGCGGTTTATCGTATCGCGATATTGCTGCTCGCGTTGGTCGAGATCCAATGACTGTTAGCAGAATATGGAATTGGTGGGTTCAGGAGGGTAATACGGAACGCCGTGCTGGATCTCAACGGCCTCGTATGACTAGCAGTCGAGATGACGGGCATCTTATCCGCATGGCTGTAACGGATCTTACACCCACGTCTCGATCCCTGAGTCAACAGATGGGGACGTTTGCAAGACAACAACCATCTGCACGAACAGTTCGACGCTCGGAGACCATGGCTGCGGATATCCTTGACGCTGCATCACAGACAGGAGCGTCTGCGATGGTGTACTCAACGACGAACCTGGGTGCTCGAATAGCGAAACGTCATTTCTTCGCATGAATCCAGGTTCTGTTTACAGCATCATGATGGTCGCATCTGTGTTTGGCGACATCGCAGTGAAGCGCACATTGGAAGCGTGTATTCGTCATCGCCATACTGGCGTATCACCCGGCGTGATGGTATGAAGTGCCATTGGTTACACGTCTCGGTCACCTCTTGTTCGCATTGACGGCACTCTGAACAGTGGACGTTACATTTCAGATGTGTTACGACCCGTGGCTCTACACTTCATTCGATCCCTGCGAAACCCTACATTTCAGCAGGATAATGCACGACCGCATGTAGCAGGTCCTGTTCGGGCCTTCCTGGATACAGAAAACGTTCGACTGCTGCCCTGGCCAGCACATTCTCCAGATCTCTCACCAATTGAAAACGTCTGGTCAATGGTGGCCGAGCAACTGACTCGTCGCAATACGCCAGTCACTACTCTTGATGAACTGTGGTATCGTGTTGAAGCTGCATGGGCAGCTGTACCTGTACACGCCATCCAAACTCTGTTTGACTCAATGCCCAGGCGTATCAAGGACGTTATTACGGCCAGAGGTGGCTGTTCTGGGTACTGATTTCTCAGGATCTATGCACCCAAATTGCGTGAAAATGTAATCACATGTCAGTTCTAATATAATATATTTGTCCAATGAGTACCCGTTTATCATCTGCATTTCTTCTTGATGTAGCAATTTTAATGGCCAGTAGTGTATATCCTCCACTGTTAGTGTTGCCACCTGCTGTTTGTCAGTGGTTATTACACCTTGATGTCCAACATAGGCAATACTCACATTAATGTGACTGTACCATGTATTTTATTTAATACGTCATGGTGGCTTTGGTACATCCGTTATAAAGGAAACTGAGCTGTCCATGTGCTGACTTACCTGTATAAACGAGAGCAGGAGCATGGAGAAGGACGGCGAGAGACCGCGGACCTGTTTGAGTGACATGTTCTTGAAGTCCATTATCACGACGACGCCGGCCACTTGCGTCTGCGGCTCCAGCATAGCGCCCTCGTGGATGAGGTAGAACAGTTTGAACATCTGGTACGCCGTCACTTTACTTGGGTCCCACGAACCTGTAAGAAGCAGTCGCTCAGAAACAGAAACTTCAAGCTGGCGCTCACATGCATGGTTCAAACAATACGGTGGTGTAAGCAAAGGAAAGAAAAAGAGAATCGTGCAGATTCTGGGCGGGAGACCCACAAGGGCTTTTCAGTCGCCCAATACAAACTGACTTCTACCTTCGTGTGCCTTGGTATCTCCCTCCTTGATGTGTGAAGCTTGTGTCTTACGTGTATTATGTTAGTGTGGATGGTTGTGATGAGTCGGTGTAGAGCGTAATGCGTCGTTTTGATGAGGCCTGTTAATTAAAAACTGGCACTACCTGAATCGCATACAGTGAGCAGGGGAGCCCTCTCTCCCTGTCTGAGAAAACTACATGCTAGACACCGTATATACGCACTCTCGTTCTTCCCACGCTCTGGGTAGTCTCTGTTGAGATACAGTAGTTAATGGTACGGGATGTGCATTGTAGGCGCCTCTACAACTTCAACATGTCGGAGTTTCGTGTTCGTCTGAACAAAAATGATGCTGTGACCTATGAGAAACTGAGGTCAGCATTTAGTGAGTCTGCTGTTTCCCATCCAGCTTGTTTTCGGTGGCATGAGGTGTAGTGCTGGACGAGGAGACAATAGAGACATTTGCGTCGAAACTGTAGTGAGTCCTAGCAAGTCTAGATTTACTTATTGAGGAGGTCGAGCATATACTACACACAAACACAAAATACACTGCCGGATAGAAACATTAGTAGACCTTGAAAGACGATGTCCATTTTGATCCGATGACGGCATATGCCACGTGACGGTTTCAACATCGTCCAGCAACAGATGGCGTAGCGGCATAGCTACCAGAGCACCCTCTGTGTCTACCCTTTAACAGGGAATGCCCACAACCAGAAATCTCAGTGTGGTGCCAACGTGTGAAACGAGAAAACAACCATGCCACGGAGACGCACCAATACTTACTACAGCCAACTGAATGAGTCTGGGAGTGGTCAAATTGTGGTCTTCCGAGTGGCGGGATCGTCTTTTCGTGGAGCTGCCACACGCGTTGGACGAGCTGCTTCAGTTGTGTAACGATGCTGGTGTCAGAGGTCACGTGAACATTCTCGCACGCGGGGCGGGGCGGCGAGGTGGTTATCACACTGGACTCAAATTCGAGACGACGACGGGTCAAACACACATCCAGCCATACAGATTTAGGTTTACCGTGATTCCCCTAAATCGCTCCAGACAAATGCCAGGATGGTTCCTTTAAAAGGGCATGGCCGATTTCTCTCCCTTTACTTGCCACAGTTCGAGCTTGTGTTCCGTCTCTAATGATCTCGATGTGAAACCCAATCTTCCATTCGTAGATTGGGTTCTGGACCTCCACGCGGCACAGACGGCCCCAGTGTCGTTGTATTGTAAGGGCAGCAGTGTCAGATCGTAAAGCCACTACAGCACAGATAACAGGAGAGGCTGAAAATACCGCTTCAGTTGTAAATTACTTTATTTTCACACGACGGGTTTCGGACTGTTATAAGCCCATCCTCAGGTGTCATAGCTGTGCTGTGGTCCCGGAGCGCCGCGTTTACCAGGCGCATTGCACTCATAGGCAACACACCGCACTTGGTACACGCGCTCATAGGCAGCATACCGCACCTGGTACATGCGCGCATAGGCAGCACACTGCGCCTGGTACACGCGCTCATAGGCAGCACACTGCGCCTGGTACATGCGCGCATAGGCAGCACACTGCGCCTGGCACAAGCGCTCATAGGCAGCACACCGCGCCTGGTACATGCGCGCATAGGCAGCACACTGCGCCTGGCACACGCGCCCATAGGCAGCACACCGCGCCTGGTACATGCGCGCATAGGCAGCACACTGAGCCTGGTACACGCGCTCATAGGCAGCACACCGCGCCTGGTACATGCGCGCATAGGCAGCACACTGCGCCTGGCACACGCGCTCATAGGCAGCACACCACGCCTGGTACATGCGCGCATAGGCAGCACACTGCGCCTGGCACACGCGCTCATAGGCAGCACACCGCGCCTGGTACATGCGCGCATAGGCAGCACACTGCGCCTGGCACACGCGCTCATAGGCAGCACACCGCGCCTGGTACATGCGCGCATAGGCAGCACACTGAGCCTGGTACACGCGCTCATAGGCAGCACACCGCGCCTGGTACATGCGCGCATAGGCAGCACACTGCGCCTGGCACACGCGCTCATAGGCAGCACACCGCGCCTGGTACATGCGCGCATAGGCAGCACACTGCGCCTGGCACACGCGCTCATAGGCAGCACACCGCGCCTGGTACATGCGCGCATAGGCAGCACACTGAGCCTGGTACACGCGCTCATAGGCAGCACACCGCGCCTGGTACATGCGCGCATAGGCAGCACACTGCGCCTGGCACACGCGCTCATAGGCAGCACACCGCGCCTGGTACATGCGCACATAGGCAGCACACTGCGCCTGGCACACGCGCTCATAGGCAGCACACCGCGCCTGGTACATGCGCGCATAGGCAGCACACTGAGCCTGGCACACGCGCTCATAGGCAGCACACCGCGCCTGGTAGATGCGCGTATAGGCAGCACACTGCGCCTGGCACACGCGCTCATAGGCAGCACACCGCGCCTGGTACATGCGCGCATAGGCGGCACACTGAGCCTGGTACACGCGCTCATAGGCAGCACACCGCGCCTGGTACATGCGCGCATAGGCAGCACACTGCGCCTGGCACACGCGCTCATAGGCAGCACACCGCGCCTGGTACATGCGCGCATAGGCAGCACACTGAGCCTGGTACACGCGCTCATAGGCAGCACACCGCGCCTGGTACATGCGCGCATAGGCAGCACACTGCGCCTGGCACACGCGCTCATAGGCAGCACACCGCGCCTGGTACATGCGCGCATAGGCAGCACACTGCGCCTGGGACACGCGCTCATAGGCAGCACACCGCGCCTGGTACATGCGCGCATAGGCAGCACACTGCGCCTGGCACACGCGCTCATAGGTAGCACACCGCGCCTGGTACATGCGCGCATAGGCAGCACACTGCGCCTGGCACACGCGCTCATAGGCAGCACACCGCGCCTGGTACATGCGCGCATAGGCAGCACACTGCGCCTGGCACACGCGCTCATAGGCAGCACACCGCGCCTGGTACATGCGCGCATAGGCAGCACACTGAGCCTGGTACACGCGCTCATAGGCAGCACACCGCGCCTGGTCAACACCTTCTAACATACAGGCCTCCCAGCCAAGACGAGTAGGCCATGTGACGTCACTTTCACTAGGCCAGTGGTGGAAAGACAGATTTTGCTACAACTAGCGCCGCTGGTGGCCAAAACTGGATCTAATAGCCATACCAACTATGCAACAAAAGGCACCGGTAGAATACATTGTTCGTTTAATTGAAAATGAGTATATGAAGCACTGCAAGAAAAAGTAGCGCCGTTTACAAAGCAATATGCGATAAGAAATCTGCACCGTGAGATGCTGTGCTTAATTTGTATGGATTTACCTTTATAAGCAATTCGAAATTCTGTGTTTATGTTGGCTAACCTACCCGGGAAACAAAACTTGTGTTCTGTTTACTTTTAAAGTATAGTGGTTGATTCGTCGAAATTACATCTCCGTTTAACTCTGAGATTTGATTTAATCGTTCGAAATGGTGTATAAGTGTTGTGTTCCACGTTGTAGAGGAAATTACGAAAATAAGCCAGGAGTAGCGGTGTTTTCTTTTCCTAAAAGCACTGAACTACAGCAGAAATGGATATCTGCAATACATCGTGAAAATTTGCAGGTTACACAGAATTCGAAGGTAAGCTCATGTTCTTTACAATTCAGTTAGATTGTCTCAGGGTGCGTGTTCTTTAATTTAGAGAGCGGGAGCAACTAATCATATATTTAAGTAGCACGCTCTTTAGATGTTCATTAACAGCTGAATTCGATTGACTTGATGCCCTTCTCTAGAAGATCAACTGCATTACATACATTACTGAGTCACTGGAAAACTGTGATTTACTTATGCAAGAATAGCTTTAGCCTTTTAACCTGAAATACCGAGTGAACAATAATCGATTTGATCTGAAGATAACTGACACTAATCCCATGTGTTAGCATTAGTACCCCCTCGGGATTATTACATGTAGCTGATAAAAGATTTTCTCATTATTTCAAGGTCTGCGAGCTCCACTTCACTGCAGACCTCATTCTGAAACACAGTGAATATTTCGACAGTTCCACAGGGAAGAAATATTCTGTGCCATTTCCAAAACCTCGCCTTAAAACAGGAGCCATACCATCCATTCTGCCTAACTGTCCGAAGTATCTTTCGTCAGCTTCTTGTTCGAGGGAAAGTGGAGATGAGAGACGAAAGCGTCTGGAAAATAGAGACTTAGAAATAGCTATTGCAGCGAGTGTAGCAACTTATGCTCAGTATGAACAGGAAAGACATTTTGTGGACTTTAATGGTTTTGTTAAGTGTTTAGAGGGTATCAAGCTGCCTAATGACTGGCATCTGATAAAGTCAGAAAGTTCAATAACTTTTGTTCTAATAGACGTCAAAGGTATTCCTACACTTTTGTGTTCTGTTGTGGTGACTACTGACCTGAGCATGTATTTATATGAGGGTAAAAGTGTAATCTCAAAACTTGGTACAAGAAAGTTCCCTTTAACTATAAACCATTTAAATGACTTAATTAAATGAGACAGATATTTGAAATTGAATCCAAGCTAAGAATTCAGACTCTGCTTTCCTTGAAAATTTCATCCTCTGCTCTTGGTGAAGTTGGCATGGATTTAGATTCTTTTGAAAGTGATTGTGTAGATGATATTACCTTACCACCAACATCAAACTCTCAGAGCATAATGGATTTCAGTGAAGAACAAGTTCAGTCTGTTCAGGAATACTTGCCTGTTTTCACATACTTGTCAGGATACTGTGCCAGAGCTGTTCTTAAGAAGCTGAGGTATGAAACATGTAAAACGTACTTAGTGCTTGATAAAACATTATCAGTAATAGAAAGTGATGAGAGCTATGGACTTCTAAGAAACGTATATAGAGGTGGATTGTATTGCCCTAATAATGAGGTCATTAATGCTGTTATTTTCACTTATTTGATTGTTAAAAACTTGGTGTCTGGAGAACATGAGCTCTCCTTCATGAGATGTACATCCCAGAGAACCTAGTTATAAGATTAGCTGTTGATGTAATTAAAAGGGAAGACTTTTTCCTAAGGGAATTTTCTTGTAGTCAGGTAGATCACACTGATGACAAAATTCTTCAGTCTGTAGTAAAAGTAGCATGTAATATATTTCTCAATAATTATGTTAAAAAAATTAATGACAGCCATATTGGCAGTAAAATGAAAAAGAGAAAACTGTCAACTGTAAAGTAGTTTAGAATAAATTTTGTGACAGGTTAACAAACATTTACATTTGTCATTCTCTCCTAATTCCTACTTTTCTCTACTTGATGTGTGTAGCTGCATTGCTTAAAATGAATGTGCATAAAATTAGGCCTATATTCTATTTACAATGATGTCATATCATTATCAAGAATATTCTGTTAAATATTTGAGAGTTTTGATGAGAGAGACAGACAAAGGTGTCAAACTTACAAAATCCCTGATTTTGCTTTGTGGGTTAAAGGTTAGAGTAGATTCAGTTTTTGTGCTGTAGACTCAAAGATGATATGAGTTTCATGGGTGTGGGACATGTCAGAAGATATAACATATAAATATAGGACACTTTAATATAATACTCACTTCCCTGATCATTTTGCCAGTAGATTGTCAAGATATCCAGATACTTAACAATAAACTGAAACTGCTAATATCTACAGAATGCTACGGCCGCAGGTTCGAATACTGCCTCAGGCATGGATGTGTGTGATGTCCTTAGGTTAGTTAGGTTTAAATAGTTCTAAGTTGTAGGGGACTGATGACCTTAGAAGTTAAGTCCCATAGTGCTCAGAGCCATTTGAATCATTTTCTACAGAATGTGCACAGTCAGAACGAAACATAATTATACACTTTTACTAAATATCTCATACACAAATTACCTAATCTTGACTGTTGTGGCCAAGTGCTGTCAGAGCTTAAATCTAACAGACATTTTTACTTCAGCTGTTCTAACAGTCCCTGTTAAAAAATTCATCTATAGAGTACAAAAGGAGTTACCTACCAAGAAGCTTTTCAACCTGTGCTTTATCTTAAATCAAGTTTTTAATGGTTGCTGGTAATTTATTGAATATGTGTATTCCTGAATATTGGACCAAGGTAAGTGATTTTAGGTCTTTATGTAGATTGTTCTTATTCCTAGTATTGGTACTATGTATTGAGCTATTGGTTGGAAGTAGAGACATATTGTTTGCAACAGATTGCATTAAGGAATAAATATACTGGGAAGCAGTGGTTAAAATAACCAGTTCTTTGAGTAGGTTTATACATTATGTTCTTGAATGTACACCACAAATGAGTTATTTCACGCTTTTGCATTGGCTAAATGAGCGTTTGTAATTAAACTTCTCACTGTGACAATATCTCCAATATCTATGCGATCATTGATGAGCCATTCATGCCGCAGTGAATTACATTTTTGCCCCAGTAATAAACTTATGATAACTACAACAATTTCGTCATGCTGTCTGTTAACTGTTACGAAGTATCTCCGTTAGTGTCACTTACTGACTAATGGATCTAGGTTTTTTGTAGCGACGTTTTTCTTAACAAGTAAGTCAGATTTTGCATACGATTTTAAACACAACAGAAGGAGATCACACTGTGTTGTGATCAGTGTGCCACATTGTGCGCGATATCATACAAGGGCGGCACAATTTCTCTGTAAAGGGCAAATTTAACGATCAGTGAATTTGCTATGGTTTCACGAAAGAAATACACGTTCATTGGCTCTAGCGCACAGGCTGTCTTGCAGCGGCAGATGTTAGCCTCGCGCTGATGACGTCATAGTTCCGCCGTGAGGCCTGTGTATCAGAAGATGTTGGCCTGGTACATGCACGCATAGGCAGCACACCGCACCTGGTACATGCTCACATAGGCAGCACACCGCACCTGGTACACGCGCTCATAGGCAGCACACCGCACCTGGTACATGCGCGAATAGGCAGCACACTGCGCCTGGTACACGTGCTCATAGGCAGCACACCGCGCCTGGTACATGCGCGCATAGGCAGCACACTGCGCCTGGTACACGCACTCATAGGCAGCACACCGCACCTGGTACATGCACGCATAGGCAGCACACTGCACCCGGTACATGCGCTCATAGGCAGCACACCGCGCTTGGTACATGCGCTCATAGGCAGCACACCGTGCTTGGTACACGCGGTCATAGGCAGCACACCGCACCTGGTAATGCGCGCATAGGCAGCACACTGTGCCTGGTACACGCGCTTATAGGCAGCACACTGCGCCTGGTACGCACAGCGCTCGGGGACCACAGCACAGCTACGGCACCTGAGGATGGGCTTACAACAGTCCGAAACCGGTTGAGCGCCGGCCAGAGTGGCCGAGCAGTTCTAGGCGCTACAGTCTAGAACCGCGCGACCGCTACGGTCGCAGGTTCGAATCCAGCCTTGGGCATGGATGTGTGTGATGTCCTTAGGTTAGTTAGGTTTAAGCAGTTCTAAGTTCTAGGGGACTGATGACCTCAGAAGTTAACTCCCGTAGTGCTCAGAGCCATTTCAACCATTTGAACCGATCTTGTGAAAATAAAGTAATTTACAACTGAAGCGGTATTTTCAACCTCTGCTATAATGCTCAGTTGCAAATGTTCTGCCAACAGGATTGTTTACAGATTACAGGGATTGTGAACCCATACTTGTCAACGGAACTGTTGCGAACTGATTATTAACATTGGGACTAAGAGTACGCACACCTCTAACCCGTCTTCCACTCACGCCACAGCATCGAAGTGCCCGGCTCGACTGTTGCTGTCAGAGGATCAATTGGAAGATAGAATGGCGCGCCGTGGTCTTCAGTGATCAAAGCAGATTCTGCCTCCACGCAAGTGATAGTTGTATGCGCGTACGACATAGATCTGGTGAGCGCTGTCTCGTAGAGTGCATTTGTCCAAGACACACTGACCTCACCCCGGGCCTTATGGTTTGTTATACCTGTTGTTTGGCTGTTCTAGCAACAGGAGAGTATTCGCCATCTATACGATTGACTGGAAGCCAGAGTCAGCACCTGTTCTGCCGCCCGTGGAGGCTACACCACGTACTAATATGGGTTTTTTCAGCACGGGTGATACGTGGTACCCCAGAACCACTTGTGATATTGATCTGTAACTGTATTGACTTCATGTACTCCATTTGCACTGTTGCAACAATAAATCTCTAGTGAATTGGAAGCCTCTAGAATGGCGTATTAGTTTTTTCCGGCAATGTATTAGATCATTAAAAAATACTCAACTCGGAAACAATCCATGTCCACAGGAATGTCTATCTACTTGTTACTGTAGCTGACCACTATACCTTGTCACTTGATATAATACAGAATGTTAGTCACATCTCAATGTTCATTTGACTATAAACGTCGATATCGAGTTCTGACTTTTAGTACAACTCGCGGAGCTGGATCTGAAGTAAGACGATACTGTCGTCGTCAGAGATGATTGCAGAGTGAGACTGAGCGGCGCTGCACTCTAACGTAAGTAATCACTCAGCAGCGGCGGTGTTGGAAAGCTCTTGAGGACGTATGAAGGCTGACGTCTGTCATTGGTTGCCGCGTGTGGCAACGACCGTCGTTACTTGTGGTTCCGTCGTAAGGTACGGAGGCTTCATTCTTTGGACGACGTCACACGAGTTTTATCAAGATGGCCACGAAAGGTGCGAACTTCAACGAGGAGGCGGCGGGCCTGTTACAGCCTTGACAGAGATAACTTTACTCCAGCCGCCGTTATTCGCAGTGAGCCACGTGTCTGTATCAGACATCTTTCATAGATTCTTGAGATATCAATTGCAAGTATTCACGCCCTTTAAAGGAACATTTGCACATATCAAGTGGGTGCTCAAACTGGATACCGCGATTGATTACTTCACAGAAAAAGCAGAATCGTGTTCACGTGTGCCACTACCGGAAACAGTGAAGCTGAGGATGATGCATGGCGCCAAAAGACCATCACTGCAGATGAAAATTAGGTGTATCGCTATGATCAAAAGATGAAAAGGTGTAGCACAAATGGGCGCAGAATTGATCAACTCCCCGCATGTACAGAAGAATGCGAATAACGCACTAGTGATCAGCTTATTCGATTACAAGTCATGGTGTACATTCGTACCGTTCCAAGAGGTGCTATAAGTCACTGCAGCATACTGCCGAAATGTCCTGAGCGGCTGATTAAGGATCGCGTTCCAGAGGAGAAGAATGACCATGATGGAAGGTGCAGCCTTCATCAGGATAATACGACGTCTCACGTTACCAAAACTCTGATATAGTTTTTGACCATCCACCTTCCGGACCTGGCAGCGTGCGACTTTCTTTTCTGCCCCCTGCCAAAAAGAACCTAGGATATTATTTTGATAACAATGAAGTGATCGTATAGAATTATTGGCCGGAGGTTGAACGGCCAATTGATGCAAGTCCTTCTATTCGAAGCCATTTCGACAACTCGCGCGTGTATGTGATGAAGGTGAGTTGAAATGATTACGACCAAAGAAAGACCCAGATTACAACCTAGGCGAGAATCCAACTTGAGGCCCAGCGATATAGAAGCAGCGATGCTAACCACTATTTTTTTCTTTCTTTTCGATCTGTTTCTTCGTCGTTCTTCGTCAGTGGTTCTGTGCGGATGTCTCAGGGCATCATTCAAAGTCCATCACTCACTTTTCTATTATGGATGCCGGGTAAGTCCCCTGACAGAACATGCTGAGTTACTGTGCCGTTGTAGATCAGGATCTGCGAACGGTTTGATAATGACACTCACGGAGAGGAAGCCTTAGAAGCGATTTTTATGTTCGTGAGAAACAACGGCCTGCATCACGTGTTTCAAAAAATGGTTCAAATGGCTCTGAGCACTATGGGACTTAACATCTGAGGTCATCAGTTCCCTAGACTTAGAACTACTTAAACCTAACTAACCTAAGTACATCACACACATCCATGCCCGAGGCAGAATTCGAACCTGCGACCGTAGCAGCAGCGTGGTTCCGGACTGAAGCGCCTAGAACCGCTCGGCCACAACGGCCGGCCATCACGTCTTTCATGAGCGGCAACTGAGAGGGGACAAATGCATCGCATTGGATGTGAAATATCCTGAAAGCAACAAAAGTTTGAATTCTAAATTTCTGGCATAAAGTTTTTAGAAAGTGAGTGCCAATCTTTACGGAACATCCCCTCGTACTGTTAATGGCGACGAGATAAAGTGAAATATGGTACTGACATTTAACCTCTTAAATAGAACAACGTGGCTTGCTGAGTTTACCAAGTTCCTCGGACAGAATGCCATCAGCAGCATCACAAGTTTTCACTCCAAGACACACTGCAGAGAGACCTGTAATTTAGCCCAGGACATTGGCGTACTGTCTAGCCTCATACTCTGCCGTCAGAATTCCAAGAGATGAAGTTTTGTTTCACTACAGACTTATAAGGGTCAATGAAATAAAAACCGGACACCTGACACAATGGAACAATGAGATGGTTCCATTCAAAAGTAATCACCACACGCGTTAAGACATTTATCCCACTGGGAGATTAGACGATCAGTTCCTGTTTCGTAGAACACTGTCGTTCGCTGACGTATCCACAATCGCATCAGCTCAGGTACTTCCTCGTCCGACTGAAACCGACGTCCACCATGTTTACTGGACTTTTTTGTTTCGATTGATCGTTCCTGTCATACTGCTGAATACTGACCTTTTCTCCTCGGACAGCCTGTATTAAAGGATGCATGACGAATGATCTAATCTGATCACTCGAAGGGATGTGTGTTCGCACAGTTATAGAAGCTGTTTTCAAGCTTGTAGCCTTAAGAGGCTGGGTAAGTTGTAGTTCCTTCTGTGACAAGTGCAGTAGGACATTTCTGGCACTGTAACACCGTGATCCACTCCAAGACAGACAATCGGCATGTAAGATTGTATACGATCTGGAAAAAAATGTGTTTCACGAGTAAATCACTTTGTGCGGGAACGCCTGGCCCTAGGAGAATAGTGTGAACCAATTCTCAGAATACTGCGGTGCTGCAAGCAGTGGGTGTTCCTGTAACATCTGAAGGATGTTTGTCCGCCTTCGTTTCTCAGTTGACACGCACCACCTAACAGTTCCATGAAGCGGAAAACGACACTGTTTAGCGAAGGCAGAGTCTCCGGAAACTCAGCTTAAATACTATTGCGCAAAGTCAACATTTTAAGTCAAACGTCTTCGTTGTCTCAAGCATAATAAACATTTGTTATTTTTTGGGGCTTCGGAATTGTACAAGCAGCTGCGTTCGCTGATTTGTTTGATAAGCTGCGGAGAACGGCTTGATCGCACCCTAAAATTTTGTTTCAGAACGAAATATCTCACAATTCCAGTTAATGTTCACTGGAATAAGTTTAAATAGGAGTTAAAAATGGAATGCTGAACTACAAACTGTATTAATTCGTCAAGAACGCGTTTTTCAATGTGACTGGTATTGATATACTCGATTCATCAACAGTAGTAGAGCGACTAGCAGTTCCTCCACCCATGATACCTTTCGTACTGAATAGCAGTAGGTCACAGTATGAAAATGTATGTAAGGTTAACAGATATAGGCCTAACGTATAACTTCCTGTGCTTGTCCCACGCCTAGTGACTGAGGTCAAGAATGCTCGAAATATTAAACGCAATCAAATGAAAACTGAACACCCGTCGCAACAACATGTGGAATGGTTTCATTCAAAAGCAACCACCATACGCGCTAAGACTTTTATCCCACTGGGAGACTAGACGATCAGTTCCTGTTTCGTAAAACGCAGTCGGCGGCTGACGAATTCACAACCGCGCCCACTCTAAAAGATGCCTGTAGCCTGTAGCTTACCACACACGGAAATGAAGGCGCACGACGTGAACATAGGTGTGAATGTAAGGAAGTTACATGCACCTATATCTGCATCTACATCCATACACCGCGAGCCCGCTGACGGTGTGTGGGGGAGGGTACCTTGGGTACCTCTATCGGTTCTCCCTTCTATTCCAGTCTCGTATTGTTCGTGTAAAGAAAGATTGTCGGTATGCCTCTGTGTGGGCTGTAATCTCTCTGATTTTATCCTCATGGTCTCTTCGCAAGCTATACGTAGGAGGGAGCAATATACTGCTTGACTCCTTGGTGAAGGTATGTTCTCGAAACTTCAACAAAAGCCCGTACCGAACTACTGAGCGTCTCTCCTGCAGAGTCTTCCACTGGAATTTACCTATCATCTCCGTAACTCTTTCGCGATTACTAAATGTTCCTGTAACGAAGCGCGGCCGGCCGCAGTGGCCGCGCGGTTCTAGGTGCTCCAGTCCGGAGCCGCGCTGCTGCTACGGCCGCAGGTTCGAATCCTGCCTCGGGCATGGGTGTGTGTGATGTCCTTAGGTTAGTTAGGTTTAAGTAGTTCTAAGTTCTAGGGGACTGATGACCACAGCTGTTGAGTCCCATAGTGCTCAGAGCCATTTGAACCATTTTTGTAACGAAGCGCGCTGCTCTCCGTTGGACCTTCTCTATCTCTTCTATCAACCCTATCTGGTACGGATCCCACACCGGTGAGCAGTATTCAAGCAGTGGGCGAACAAGTGTACTGTAACCTACTTCCTTTGTTTTCGGACTGCATTTCCTTAGGATTCTTCCAATGAATCTCAGTCTGGCATCTGCTTTACGACGATTAATTTTATATGGTCATTCCATTTTAAATCACTCCTAACGCCTACTCCCAGATAATTTATGGAATTAACTGCTTCCAGTTGCTGACCAGCTACTTTGTAGCTAAATGATAAAGAATCTTTCTTTCTATGTATTCGCAGCACATTACACTTTTGTACATTGAGATTCAATTGCCATTCCCTGCACCATGCGTCAATTCGCTGCAGATCCTCCTACATTTAGTACAATTTTCCATTGTTACAGACTCTCGATATACTACAGCATCATCTGCAAAAAGCCTCAGTGAACTTCCGATGTTATCTACAAGGTCATTTATACAGGGTTATTACAAATGATTGAAGCGATTTCACAGCTCTACAATAACTTTATTATTTGAGATATTTTCACAATGCTTTGCACACACATACAAAAACTCAAAAAGTTTTTTTAGGCATTCACAAATGTTCGATATGTGCCCCTTTAGTGATTCGGCAGACATCAAGCCGATAATCATGTTCCTCCCACACTCGGCGCAGCATGTCCCCATCAATGAGTTCGAAAGCATCGTTGATGCGAGCTCGCAGTTCTGGCACGTTTCTTGGTAGAGGAGGTTTAAACACTGAATCTTTCACATAACCCCACAGAAAGAAATGGCATGGGGTTCAGTCGGGAGAGCGTTGAGGCCATGACATGAATTGCTGACCATGATCTCCACCACGACCGATCCATCGGTTTTCCAATCTCCTGTTTAAGAAATGCCGAACGTCATGATGGAAGTGCGGTGGAGTACCATCCAGTTGAAAGATGAAGTCGGCGCTGTCGGTCTCCAGTTGTGGCATGAGCCAATTTTCCAGCATGTCCAGATACACGTGTCCTGTAACGTTTTTTTTTTTTTCGCAGAAGAAAAAGGCCGTAAACTTTAAACCGTGAGATTGCAGAGGCATCCAGAAGCTTTAAACTGCGCATACCATCGCCGAATGGAGTTAGCAGTTGGTGGATCTTTGTTGAACTTCGTCCTGAAGTGTCGTTGCACTGTTATGACTGACTGATGTGAGTGCGTTTCAAGCACGACATACGCTTTCTCGGCTCCTGTCGCCATTTTGTCTCACTGCGATCTCGAGCGCTCTGGCGGCAGAAACCTGAAGTGCGGCTTCAGCCAAACAAAACTTTATGAGTTTTTCTACGTATCTGTAGTGTGTCGTGACCATATGTCAATGAATGGAGCTACAGTGAATTTATGAAATCGCTTCAATCATTTGTAATAGCCCTGTATATATTGTGAATAGCAACGGTCCTACGACACTGACACCCCCCTGCGGCACACCTGAAATCACTCTTACTTCGGAAGACTTCTCTCCATTGAGAATGACATGCTGCGTTCTGTTATCTAGGAACTCTTCAATCCAATCACATAATTGGTCTGAAAGTCCATATGCTCTTACTTTGTTCATTAAATGACTGTAGGGAACTGTATCAAACGCCTTATGTAAGTCAAGAAACACGACGTCTACCTGGGAACCCGAGTCTATGGCCCACTGAATCTCGTGGACGAATAGCGCGAGCTGGGTCTCACACGATCGTCTTTTTCGAAACCCATGTTGATTCCTACAGAGTAGATTTCTAGTCTCCAGAAAAGTCGTTATACTCGAACATAATAAGTGTTCCAAAATTCTACATCTGACCGACCTCCACACAAGCTTCTGCTTACGCGTGAGGCAAGGGCAGTCGCACGGTGACTAAGAGCAAGGTGCACGGTTGTAAACACATCTTTACACTTCGTAGACCACACGACCTTCTCCAGGTCGCCAAACATATGAAAATCACAAGGTAAGAGATCTGAGCTGTAGAGAGGGTGTTGCAGCGTTTATCAACAAAATCTCTGAAGAGTAGTCTTCGTACGATTGGCATTGTGGGGGCGAAAGTCATCGCGCAACACTTGTCCAGCAGAACAGAGGTGTTTCAGAGTAGCAAAGACGAACAGTTTTCATAGTTCTTAAGGTATGCACATTAGAGCCCATATTTACTGGACCTTTTTTCTTGTTTTAGTCCATCCTACCGCCTCTCAGAATGTGGAAAGCAAAGAGGTTACAGTAGAAGAGATTTGTTTCAAAGTACCGAAGACGAAGAAGTTCTCATAGCTACTAAAGTACGTATTTTAGAGCCAACATTTATTAGACTTTTTGGCTTCGACTCATCGTTCCTGTCGTATGACTGAATATTGGCTATTCCTCCTGGGACACGCTGTATATGCTGGATGCCACTCAGCATAGTTTCCTATAGCTATGACACGTTCAGATTTTTGCCTCCAGAAGACATTGACCGTTGGACAATCAATCAACTGTACTTCGCCACTGCTCTCTTGTCTGTGTGCTGTTAACCGCGTATCTGCATGCGCGCTTTGCGCGGTACTCTGACAATTGCTATTGTTGCAGATCAATTACACCATTG
Organism: Schistocerca americana; assembly: GCF_021461395.2. Taxonomy (NCBI): domain Eukaryota; kingdom Metazoa; phylum Arthropoda; class Insecta; order Orthoptera; family Acrididae; genus Schistocerca; species Schistocerca americana. The sequence continues at coordinate 106,327,556 of NC_060120.1, forward strand.
TAGGTATCTTTAATGTGAGAAAGAATAAAAGACGGAGACAGCGGCAAAGTAAATAGAAATACTGCTCATATACCACGATTATCGCCTTGTCCAGAGTCACTATATGGATTGGGTCCTCTGGGTCAACTGAAGTGACCTTTGATTGGGAATGGTAATGTTCAGCTACTTGGATACCATTTGCACCCACTCAGGAACTTCATGTTCCCAAACAACGATGAAATTTTTGTGGATAACAGTGTGTCATGTCACCCGGCCACAACTGTTCGTAATGGGTTTGAAGAGCATTCTGGACATGCCAGCCAATGGTTTGGCCACGCAGATCGCCCGACATGAATCTCACCGAATATTTGTGGAACGCAAAGGAGAGGTCTTTGTGCAGAAGATCTCGCACCGGAAACACTTTGCAGTTATGGGCGGCTATAGAGGCAGCGTGGCTCAATATTTCTGTAAGAGACTTCTAACAACTTCTTGAGTCGTTGCCATGTCGAGTTGCACCACTACTCAGGGAACGAGGACGTGATATTAGAAGTTATCCCACAACTTTTGTCACGTGAGTGTACAGTGATGAACCAAAACTTTATGTCCACTGCCCACAGCGATACTGACTGCCCCCTAGCGACGTTGCGGCCATTGAGTCGGTAAAGAAAGCATGTAAGCGGAATGGACGAGAATGAGGAATCATTCTAGCGACGATACTTGCAGCAGACATAGAAATTCACTGACATAAGAGTCCACGACAGAGGACAGATTGAGTCAATCTAGTCGGCCACTGTGACCGAGCGGTTCTAGGCGCTGCAGTCTGGAACCGCGCGACCGCTACGGTCGCAGGTTCGAATCCTGCCTCGGGCATGGATGTGTGTGATGTCCTTAGGTTAGTTAGGTTTAAGTAGTTCTAAGTTCCAGGGGACTGATGACCTCAGATGTTAAGTCCCATTGTGCTTAGAGCCATTTGAACCATTTGATTCAGTCCAGCTCCTGGGAACGACCATATGGGAAACAGCGAAACTAGTCCGCTCTTCGCTTGCTACTGTCGTGAAAATTGATTTAAGACTTCTCCGTTCTGTTAAGCAAGATATGTGGCTGCCTGTGGCAGATCTGACGACGAGGTACAATGCTGGCGCAGACACAAGTGTTTCGGAACACACTGGTCAACGCGCATAGTTGAACACGGGGCTCTGTAGCTACAACACTCACGTGATCTCATGATAACGGAAAGCCATCCTCAGTCACGATTGCAGTAGGCACAGAGTCCGGGAGATTGGGCCTTGTACAAATGGAAAAGTGTGACCTGGGTGCATGAATTACGTTTCTTGTTTCACCAGATCGATGATCGTATCCGGATATGCCGTTATCCAGACGAAAGGCTGCCTGAAATATGCACTATGTCACGGATGCAAGCTGACAGAGAGAGTATTGCGTTGCGGGGCACATTCACCGGGGCGCTCATGGTATCTGTGCTACTAATTGAAGACACCATGGCCTGGTTTACGTGAAGATTATAGCGCATCACTTCGACTTCCACGCTTGATGCCTTCCCCGACTGCTTTGCCATCTTCCAGCAGGATAACTCTCCATGTCAAGAGGCCAGAAACGTACTACACTACTGGCCATTAAAATTGCTACACCACGAGGATGAAGTGCTACAGACGCGAAATTTAACCGACAGGAAGACGATGCTGTGATAAGCAAATGATTAGCTTTTCAGAGCATTCACACAAGGGTGGCGCCGGTGGCGACACCTACAAAGTGCTGACATGAGGAAAGTTTCCAACCGATTTCTCATACACAAACAGCAGTTCACCGGCGTTGCCTGGTGAAACGTTGTTGTGATGCCTCGTGTAAGGAGGAGAAATGCGTACCAACACGTTCCGACTTTGATAAAGGTCGGATTGTAGCCTATCGCGATTGCGGTTTATCGTATCGCGACATTGCTGCTCGCGTTGGTCGAGATCCAATTACTGTTAGCAGAATATGGAATCGGTGGGTTCAGGAGAGTAATACAGAACACCGTGCTGGATCCCAACGGCCTCGTATCACTAGTAGTCGAGATGACAGGCATCTTATCCGCATGGCTGTAACGGATCGCGCAGCCACGTCTCGATCCCTGAGTCAACAGATGGGGACGTTTGCAAGACAACAATCATCTGCACGAACAGTTCGACGAAATTTGCAGCAGCATGGACTTTCAGCTCGGAGACCATGGCTGCGGTTACCCTCGACGCTGCATCACAGACAGGAACTCCTGCGATGGTGTACTCAATGAAGAACCTGGGAACGAATGGCAAAACGTCTTTTTTTCGGATGAATCCAGGTTCTGTTTACAGCATCATGATGGTCGCATCCGTGGTAGGCGACATCGCGGTCAATCCACATTGGAAGCGTGTATTCGTCATCGCCATAGTGGTGTATCACCCGGCTTGATGGTATGGGGTGCCATTGGTTACACGTCTCGGTCACCTCTTGTTCGCATTGACGGCACTTTGAACAGTAGACGTTACATTTCAGATGTGTTACGATCCGTGGCTCTACCCTTCATTCGATCCCTGCGAAACCGTACATTTCAGCAGGAAATGCACGACCGCATGTTGCAGGTCCTGTACGGGCCTTTCTGGATACAGAGAATGTTCGACTGTTGCCCTGGCCTGCACATTCTCCAGATCTCTCACCAATTGAAAACGTGTGGTCAATGGTGGCCCAGCAACTGTCTCGTCACAATACGCCAGTCACTACTCTTGATGAACTGTGGTATTGTGATGAAGCTGCATGGGCAGCTGTACCTGTACTCGCCATCCAAGCTCTGTTTGACTCAATGCCCAGGCGTATGAAGGCCGTTTTTACGGCCAGAGGTGGTTGTTCGGGGTACTGATTTCTCAGGATCTATGCATCCAAGTTGCGTGAAAATGTAGTCACATGTCACTTCTAATATAATATATTTGTCCAATGAATACCCGTTTATCATCTGCATTTCTTCTTGGTGTGGCAATTTTAATGCTAAAACATTCATATTTCTTTACGTACTACACGAATATGTAATAAAAATGGGGGTTCCTATTTTTTAAAAAACGCAGTTGATATCCGTTTGACCTATGCCAACCATAGCGCCATCTGGGTGCCCCCTTCAAGCTAGACGAGTTTCGTTCTTTGTAGTTTTTTCGTTTGATGCTTATTTCGTGCGATATTTGGCCCGGTCACTATCAATGGACCACGCTGTATATTGTGGCATAGGTGATAGCGAGAGGCTTGGTGGAAATTGTGTTTCCAATAGTTTCTACATCTACATCTACATTGATACTCCGCAAGCCACCCAACGGTGTGTGGCGGAGGGCACTTTACGTGCCACTGTCATTACCTCCCTTTCCTGTTCCAGTCGCGTATGGTTCGCGGGAAGAACGACTGCCGGAAAGCCTCCGTGCGCGCTCTAATCTCTCTAATTTTACATTCGTGATCTCCTCGGGAAGTATAAGTAGGGGGAAGCAATATATTCGATACCTCATCCAGAAACGCACCCTCTCGAAACCTGGCGAGCAAGCTACACCGCGATGCAGAGCGCCTCTCTTGCAGAGTCTGCCACTTGAGTTTATTAAACATCTCCGTAACGCTATCACGGTTACCAAATAACCCAGTGACGAAACGCGCCGCTCTTGTGGTTATAAAGGTTGATACTTGCTGCATGGATTACTAATTCAAGGCTTTACTGTCACTGCTCACGGGAGTAGTTCAAACACACACACACACACGCACACACACATCTCTTGCAAGGTAGCGGAGCAGCGCGGACTGACCTCCGCAGTTGACGATGAGCACGCGGCGGTCCTTGTGGTCGCGGTCGGCCAACACGTTGACCACGGTGTGGTTGACGAAGGCGTCCTGCTCGTCCGTGGGCAGCAGGTTCCGCAGCAGGTCGCTGTGCTTGTCTTTGAACACCGCCGCCCGCTTCATCTGTCCACAGCACAAGGCACGCCGTCAAAGCTTGCGCCGGTTTGATAGAATGGTTGTGTAGCAGTTGCGTAGCAGAAAGCACGCAAATAACACAGTGTGTCCAAATACTATCTGTACAACTTTAGACTTTAATTACTTTAAATTTACACTAGATAATAACGACTGGTTTACACCAAGTGATAACTCATTAAGTTTTCTTTTCTTTATTATTACACTACTGGTCATTTAGATTGCTACACCACGAAGATGACGTGCTACAGACGCGAAATTTAACCGACAGGAAGAAGATGCTGTGATATGCAAATTATCAGCTTTTCAGAGCATTCACACAAGGTTGGCGCCGGTGGCGACACATATACGAGGAAAGTTTCCAACCGATGTCTCATACACAAACAGCAGTTCACCGGCGTTGCCTGGTGAAACGTTGTTGTGATGCCTCGTGTACGGAGGAGAAATGCGTACCATCACGTTTACGACTTTGATAACGCTCGGATTGTAGCCTATCGCGATTGCGGTTTATCATATCGCGACATTGCTGCTCGCGTTGGTCGAGATCCAATGACTGTTAGCAGAATATGGAATCGGTGCTTTCAGGAGGGTAATACGGAACGCCGTGCTGGATCCCAACGGCCTCGTATCACTAGCGGTCGAGATGACAGGCATCTTCTCCGCATGGCTGTAACGGATCGTGCAGCCGCGTCTCGATCCCTGAGTCAACAGATGGGGACGTTTGCATGACAACAACCACCTGCACGAACAGTTCGACGAAGTTTGCAGCAGCATGGGCTATCAGCTCGTAGACCGTGGCTGCGTTTACCCTTGATGCTGCAACACAGACAGGAGCGTTTGCGATGGTCTACTCAACGACGAACCTGGGTGCACGAATGGCAAAACGTCATTTTTTTGGATGAATCCAGGTTCTGTTTACAGCATCATGATGGTCGCATCCGTGGTTGGCGACATCGAGGTGAACGGACTTGGTAGCATGTATTCGTCATCGTCATAGTGGCGTATCACTCGGCGTCATGGTATGGGGTGCCACTGGTTACGCGTCTCGGTCACCTCTTGTTCACATTGACGGCACTTTGAACAGTGGACGTTACAGTTCAGATGTGTTACCACCCGTGGCTCTACCCTTCATTTGATCCCTGCGAAACCCTACATTTCAGCAGAATAATGCACGACCGCATGTTGCAGGTCCTGTACGGGCCTTTCTGGATACAGAAAATGTTCGACTGCTGCCCTGGCCAGCACATTCTCCAGATCTCTCACCAATTGAAAACGTCTTATCAATGGTTGCCGAGCAACTGGCTCGTCACAATACGCCAGTCACTACTCTTGATGAACTGTGGTATCGTGTTGAAGCTGCATGGGCAGCTGTACCTGTACACGCCATCCAAGCTCTGTTTGACTCAATGCCCAGGTGTATGAAGGTCGTTATTACGGCCAAAGGTGATTGTTCAGGGTACTGATTTCTCAGGATCTGTGCGCCCATATTGCGTGAAAATGTAATCACATGACAGTTCTAGTGTAATATATTTGTCCAATGAATACCCGTTTATCATCTGCATTTCTTCTTGGTGTAGCAATTTTAATGGCCAGTAGTGTATTTTCCAGGTTCCACAGACCTGACGACAAATTTGATCACATAGAAAAAAGCTCAGTGTATAGCCTGATTCAAAGAGACGAAGTCCCATACCCAAGTGGAATGAAACTTTCGGACGAAGTACAGAAGAGAACCAACGTTTACACCAGTTATTCGGGCTTGCAATATGTCACTTATGAAAGCATGGGGCCAAGGTGATATAAGGGCCCTGCAGTGTGCGTCACAGCACATGACACTACAGGTCTTACGAGCTGCAGCGACCGCCCCGACGGCTACCATTTCACAGAGTCATACTCTCGATAATGCATGACAAAGTTAAGGAGTTCTGAGGGCACCTTTTCATTCACATTCTGATTTCCCGGTCGTAGCCGAGCGTTCGCGATGTACGTCGGCAAGACAACTACTGTGATGTCACAAGTTCGTTGCGGCACCCGTATTTCTCGTGGGCTCCTCGAAAACAGGTAGCGTTCTTAATAAACATGGTCGAGTCGCCTCCCTGTTACAGACGCCAATGTGGAGAAGGCACGGGAGGCGTTTGCAAGGACTCCGATAAAATCAGCGTGCACGGCGGTCAGAGATCTGGAAAAACCACGAGCAGTACTGCACAAAGTCTTGCACAAGGAATCACATTTGTATTCCTATGACGGACAGCTGCTCCAGGCATAAAGCCGATGACAACTTGAGTGGGAGCTGTTCCCATTGGGTGCAGACAGTCATGTTTGAAAAATTTTAGCCGGCCGCGGTGGTCTCGCGGTTCTAGGCGCTCAGTCCGGAACGGCGCGACTGCTACGGTCGCAGGTTCGAATCCACCCTCGGGCATGGATGTGTGTGATGTCCTTAGGTTAGTTAGGTTTAAAGTAGTTCTAAGTTCGAGGGGACTGATGACCACAGATGTTAAGTCCCATAGTGCTCAGAGCCATTTGAACCATTTTTTTTTTTTTGAAAAATTTTATTCTTTGCATGTACACGGCTAATTGAACCGTCATAACATTCGTATCATCATGTTACACGAAACACTGGAAAAGAAGACAGCCCCAGGATCTATGTGTGACGAGGGCTTATGCAGAATTGCAATCACTGGTTCAGTCCTTTTCAGCAAGTTTACCTTCAACAGCGATGTTTACCTATACAGGGTTTTACAAAAAGGTACGGCCAAACTTTCAGGAAACATTCCCTACACACAAATAAAGAAAAGATGTTATGTGGACATGTGTCCGGAAACGCTCAATTTCCATGTTAGAGCTCATTTTAGTTTCGTCGGTATGTACTGTACTTCCTCGATTCACCGCCTGTTGGCCCATTTCAAGGAAGGTAATGTTGACTTCGGTGCTTGTGTTGATATGCGACTCATTGCTCTACAGTACTAGCATCAAGCACATCAGTACGTAGCATCAACAGGTTAGTGTTCATCACGAACGTGGTTTTGCAGCCAGTGCAATGTTTACAAATGCGGAGTTGTTAGATGCCCATTTGATGTATGGATTAGCACGGGGCAATAGCCGTGGCGCGGTACGTTTGTATCGAGACAGATTTCCAGAACGAAGGTGTCCCGACAGGAAGACGTTCGAAGCAATTGATCGGAGTCTTAGGGAGCACGGAACATTCCAGCCTATGACTCGCGACTGGGGAAGACCTAGAACGACGAGGACACCTGCAATGGACGAGCCAATTCTTCGTGCAGTTGACGATAACCCTAATGTCAGCGTCAGAGAAGTTGCTGCTGTACAAGGTAACGTTGACCACGTTACTGTATGGAGAATGCTACGGGAGAACCAGTTGTTTCCGTACCATGTACAGCGTGTGCAGGCACTATCAGCAGCTGATTGGCCTCCACGGGTACACTTCTGCGAATGGTTCATCCAACAATGTGTCAATCCTCATTTCAGTGCAAATGTTCTCTTTACGGATGAGGCTTCATTCCAACTTGATCAAATTGTAAATTTTCACAATCAACATGTGTGGGCTGACGAGAATCCTCACGCAATTGTGCAATCACGTCATCAACACAGACTTTCTGTGAACGTTTGGGCAGGCATTGTTGATGATGTCTTGATTGGGCCCCATGTTCTTCACCCTACGCTCAACGGAGAACGTTATCATGTTTTTATACGGGATACTCTACCTGTGCTGCTAGAACATGTGCTTTTACAAGTACGACGCAACATGTGGTTCATGCACGATGGAGCTCCTGCACATTTCAGTCGAAGTGTTCGTACGCTTCTCAGCAACAGATTCGGTGACCGATGGATTGGTAGAGGCGGACCAATTCCATGGCCTCCACGCTCTCCTGACCTCAACCCTCTTGACTTTCATTTATGGTGGCATTTGAAAGCTCTTGTCTACGCAACCCCGGTACCAAACGTAGAGACTCTTCGTTCTCGTATTGTGGACGGCTCTGATACAATATGCCATTCTCCAGGGCTGCATCAACGCGTCAGGGATCCCATGCGACGGACGGTGGATGCATTTATCCTCGCTAACGGAGGACATTTTGAACATTTCCTGTAACAAAGTGTTTGAAGTCACGCTGGTACGTTTCTGTTGCTGTGTGTTTCCATTCCATGATCAATGTGATTTGAAGAGAAGTAATAAAATGAGCTCTAACATGGAAAGTAAGCGTTTCCGGACACATGCCCACATAACATATTTTCTTTCTTTGTGTATGAGGAATGTTTCCTGAAAGTTTGGCCGTACCTTTTTGTAACACCCTGTATATGTTACAAGAGTTTTCTGTGTGACAATTAGAGCACCTGCAACCCGGTGTCATATTCCAGCAAGAGGGAGCTACCTCACTTAACCCTCAACTTTCATCAATTTCTGGATGAAACGTTTCAAGATAGGTGGACTCCACGTGATGGTCCGACTCACTGGCTGACAAGGTCACGTGACTACCCTCCACTAGACTTCTTCCTAACTTGTTTTGCAAAGCATCAGTGGTAGATATCATGTGGCCAAATAATAAAAGTGTCGTCAAGATAACGAGAGAAGCAATATAGACGAACCAGAGCTGATTTAAACCCATGTTTTCCGAGATTACGTGTTGTGACCAGACGAAACTACTTTCGTCTAGCCATAACTGTGGGTTCCTGGATTGCTTTAGGAGAAGACTCGTCAAACTAGAACACTAAATGTTAGTTCACTTTATTGCATGAATGAGTAAAAGATTTACTTAACTTTGACGCAGGCGTTTGCCGCGGGATACTGAATAATTTTCAACTACGACTGACCATGTAAGCATCACTTCATGCACTAAGTAACAAACTGTTCTCTTGAGGTACAGTGTTCGACATTTAGATTAATAGATTTTATCAGAAACTTTAGCTACTCTTTGTACCTACATTATCATAATAAATGTGTACCATAAATGCACTCAGAATGAGCATCTACTCGCAATTGGCGTTGATGTAACTATGATGTTTTGTTAGTACCTACCCATCGTCCATCCCTTTTCACCTTCCCCCTCACCTCCACCTCTCTCCCCCCCCCCTAAGTACACGCCCTTCCGCCTATCCCTCTCCACCCTCCTTCAACCGCCTCACCCCCCCCCTTTGCCACCACCCCCATCACTCGTCCTAGCACATTTCCAGCAAAAAAAATAAAAGATAAAAAAATGGTACAATAAAATTCAAAATACGTCAATGCCCTCACGTCTGTTTAAAGTTAGATTACTACCTCTAACTTGTTATTTTATTTACATTTTATTACTGTTTTAATACTGCTGTCCATTTAATAGTTTTTACATATGGTTGCACAGATTAGATTAAGTTTTCGTTCCACAGACCCAAAAATGAGATTATTCTCGCGGGTGTGGAACATGTCAGAAAGTGTAATATAAAAAACATAGAACATCTGAATATGGTACTCACTTCCCCGATCATTTGTTAGGAGACTGTCCAAATACGTGAATTCATTACAGTAAGCTGGAACTGCTAATACGTATTTACGGAATTAATACACTGTCAGAATGACACATAGTTATGGAGCTTTAATAAATTTATCATACACAAAATAGCTAATCTTGACTGCTGTGACCAAGAGCAGTCAAAACTAAAATCTGACATTTTTACTTAAGCTGGTCTGACAGTCCTCGTTAAGATATTCATCTATAGATAGAAGGATTGACTACCAAAATGTCTTTCAAACTCTGTTTGAACCGTGCTTTATCTGGAACCAAATTTTTAATAGTTCTTAGCAGTTTATTGAACATGTGTGTTTCTGAATAGTACAACCCTTTTTGGACCAAGTTGAGTGATTTTAAGTCTTTATGTAGAATGTTCTTATTCCTAGTATTGATATTATGTTTCGAGCTATTGAAAGGAAATACACACACATTATTTGCAAAAAATTTACTTAAGGACTAAAAATAAATTCAGAAGCAGCGATTAGAATACCCAATTCCTTGAACAGGTTTCTACATGATGATCTTGAATTTACACCACAAATGAAACTTATTACACGCTTTTGCACTCTAAAAACTTTTGTTCGGTTTGGCGAGTTATCCCAGAATATGATACCAATGACGTGACAGAAGGAAAATAAGCAAAGTATGTAAGGTTTTTCTTATATCTCCTGCGCCTGCCATCATTCGCGTTGCAAATACAGACTTGTTTAGGCGCTTCAGTAATTCTGTGGTATGCCTTTCCCAATTGAATTTATTAACGATTTGAAATCCCAGAAATTTAATATTGTCAACCTCTTCCATCTGCATATCTTCATGTGTTGTACACATGCTGGAAGCAAATCTCTTACAGTGTCTGAACTGCATATACTGGGTCTTTTCAACGTTTAATGACAGTGACAGTTAATTAGCTTTAAACCATTTATCAATGTCAGTGAAAATTTGATTAGCTGCCGTTTATAAATCTGTACTTGACTTGCTATTTATTGCAATGTTTGTATCATATGCAAACAAAACAAACTTGGTATCTGGCAATGTAAAAGATGAAAAATCATTAATGTACACAAGAAAAAACAACAGGCCCAAGATGGAACTTTGAGGAACAAAACATGTAATTAATTCCCAGTCAGATGAAGACAGATTGCTTACTCCACAGATATTTCGCAAGGACACCCTTTATTTGCTGTTAGTTAGATACGACACGAATCACTTCGCGGCACTGCTGGTGACACCACAATATTCTAATTTACTCAAGAGAATGTGTGATTTACACAGTTAAACGTTTATGGCGGGCCACAGAAAATGCCATTAGCCTCTAATTTGTTATCTAATGAGTTAAGTTCATTTTCACTGTATGTGCAAACACCCTTTTCTGTATTGGAACCCTTAACGGACTCAAGCTGTGACTTGGACAATATATTGTTTTCAAATATTTTTGAAAATCAGACAAAAGTGGAATTTGTCGATAGTTCGACGGTATCTCGTTATCCCCTTCTTGTAAGAGGCTTAACTTCAGCCCACCGAAGTGGCCGAGCGGTTCTAGACGCTACAGTCTGGAACCGCGCGCCCGCTACGGTCGCAGGTTCGAATCCTGCCTCGGGCATGGATGTGTGTGATGTCCTTAGGTTAGTTAGGTTTAAGTAGTTCTAAGTTCTAGGGGACTGATGAACTCAGCAGTTAAGTCCCACAGTGCTCAGAGCCATTTTTTGAGCTTAACTTCAGCATATTTAAGCCAGTCTGGAAATGTTCCACTGATAAAGAGATTGATTACACAAATAACTTAAGATAGAACTCAACTCACGTGGGGACTCTTTGATTAACTTCGTTGATACGTTATCATGGTAACCACTACAGTATTTTGATTTTAACGATTTCATGATGGATGTTACTTCTTTAGGAGACTTGAGCGTCATTTCCATTTTACTGAAGTTATTTGTAAAGACTGGTCTCCAATATTTCATTGTACTGTTTACTGAACCTGATAATCCCAAACTGTCAGAACAGAAACAAAGTACTAGTTTAAGAGGTTTGCAACACTACATGCACTTGTTACCAATGTCTCATTTATTTTTAGAGATATCTGTTCCTCTTCCTTTTTGGTCTCACCTGTCTCTGTCTTCATTATATGCCATACAGTTTTTATTTTGTTGCCTGATGGTATTTTCCTTTTCTCATAACATAGTTGCTTAGATTTCTGGATTACTTGATTCAATAATTTGCTGTATCCTTTGTAATTCATTACAATGCTAACATCAGAGCTGTTCCTAAATGGTAGATACAGTCTCCTTTTTGTTTCAGTCCGGAATCGCGGTGCTGCTACGGCCGCAGGTTCGAATACTGCCTGGGGCGTGGATGTGTGTAATGGTCTTAGGTTAGTTAGGTTTAAGTAGTTCTGAGTCTAGGGGACTGAGGACCTCAGATGTTTAAGTCCCATAGTGCTCAGAGCCATTTGAACCATTTTTAGCTATCCCATGACTTTTGTCACCTTAGTGTAAATATGCACGTTTTCAGTGGGCGAAGCAACGCGGAAACTGGTCTGTAACGGTGTAGGCCGATAAGTCGCATGTTTATCCTTTTCCAAATGATCTGAATCGGCAGATTCATCGATGACCAAAGGAGGCGTTTAATCCGTTGTCTGTGGAGACTTAAGTTGGGACCGGAAGCGATTTTTTGATGTTTTGGTGCTGTTCTTCGTACAATGACTCCGGCCCACTAATTCCGAATAGCGTGAATGTGAACCAGGAAACTGTTTAGACATTCTCGGTGACCAAGTGCTGCCCTCATAACAGCCGCGTTTACAGAGCTGCACGCACACTTTGCTGTTTTGCCCAACACGCACGCTCCCTGTAGCAATTCGGCTTGCCCACCAAATCGCGTGATCTTAATACCACAGAAAATATCTGGGATTATTTGGAACAGCGGGTCAGCCGTAGCAGTCAATATCCCCTCAACACGATTACTCTACGGGATCATCAATGAGTGCCTTCAACTGGACGTGGAGTATCAGAAGAAATTTACAGGCTTTCTTCCATGCCGAGTTGAAAAAGAAAGGAAGGACGATCAGGGTCCAACGACGCCATTAGAGGCGGAGCCCAAGCTCGGATTAGGAAACGATGGGGAAGAATATCGGCCGTGCCCTTTCGAACGAACCATCGCTGCATTTGCTTAACCGGTTTAGTGAACAATGGAAAAATCTAAATATGGATGACCGGACATGGCTTTGAAACTGACAAGAGGACCTTACGAACTTCCCCTCGAAGATTTTATTCACATTGACAAGATGTGTAGGACGCGACTAGGATTTCAACACATCGCACCCGGGCAACAAAAGTGACACAAGTCAAAAAACGCCTTTTTTTGGTATTTGTCACTGAAAAATTCTTGTGAAGTGCCCCATCGTGCACGTAGAACGCCACATCTCTATCTCGCAATTTATCTACTACGAGTACAAGGCAGTTGCGTCAGTTTTTTTGTAGGCTACTTCGTGATTCGCCACTGCAAGAAAAACGTCACTTCAGTGTTGCTATAGGCGGGTGTGCACGAGTTATCGAGAACAGTGCTACATTTTGAGTTGTGAAAGTTTTCATGCATAAGGTAAGTTGAACGTAATTTTTAGTGTAATCGATTATTACAACGTCTGTATTTATACAGTGTCTGTATCTTACATTACCATGTCCTTCAGCCACGTTTTGACGATTACAGCTGTTGTAAATACGAGTATTATGAAATTTCGCGCGTTGCAGCGTACAAGAAAAAATGGAAAGTCTGCTATAAAGAAAGTTTGAATCCGTTTTCTCGGCGAAAAGTATTCCCACATTATACAGTGTGTTCGGAAACTCCTGTTACAAACTTCTAGGACTTGTACAGGGGATGTATTTTGAATAGGAACCCACGTCCGAAAACGTACCATTTCCGTTCTACGACGGTTTCATTTCTGATGTGTGACGCGTCCACATTTGATGATGGAAAGAGAAAAGTCTCAGAGTTGCCTGTTTTAGTTTGTAATAGAGTAGAGGCAGTGACGCTGACTACTTCTTCTGGGGTCGTAAGCAAAGTTTAATTTACGAGACTTCTGTAGAGGCAGAGAAAGGATCTGCTGGCACGAGTTCTGGCCGCTGCACTAGAAACTGAAGAGACACCAGGTGGCCACGATAGCGTGTATCAGAACATGCTTCGTAGGTACAATGTCTGTAAAAACAATGGTGGTCGCCACATCGAGGGCCGTTGTGATGCATCAGTACTGCTCTGCATGCACAGTGGGCTCGGCTCTTTTTTGTTTTGGAATAATGCAAACACGTAAATAAGTTTTCATACAAAGAAATGCGCATAAGTGATAAATGGATGTTTTGTTATGTTTCCTTTCGAATTGTTACCTATTAATTGTGCTGCGCCATGCCTAATTCAGTTCCTCAAGCACAAGTGGGTGAGTTAAACATCTGAATTAAAACCATCGAAAAAGGAAAAACTGTACATTTCCAAACATGGGAACTTATTCAAAAATGGCGTACTCATTCCTATCTACAAAAATGGTTCAAATGGTTCTGAGCACTATGGGACTTAACATCTGAGTTCATCAATCCTCTAGAGCTTAGAACTACTTAAACCTAATTAACCTAAGGACATGACACACATCCATGCCCGAGGCAGGATTCGAACCTGCGACCGTAGCGGTCGCGCGGTTCCAGACTGAAGGGCCTAGAACCGCTCGGCCACAACGGCCGGCCTCTCTACAAGTCCTAGAAGTTTGTAACGGGAATTTCTGAACACTCCACATAAGCCCTGTATAAGGAACATCAATTAGTTACACTCTAAGGAACACTATTTTCAAAAACGTAGAATAAGAAATTATTCTGTGTTTTGGAAATTGTGTTCCTTAAAGTGTAACTAATTGATGTTCCTTATTAAATTATGCTGATTTCTGTAAATAACAATTTTGTACTTTGCGTTTTCCTAATACCCAGTTTCAAATTGTTTTTAATTTTTTACTTTAATTTCAGTACTTACTTGGCCTGATGAAGATTCGAATGCCGTATAATATTACAGTAAGTAAAAAATATTTACTATCTGGGGTGGAAAAGTATTAGATGAGAGTTCATAACAAAATAAAGGTTTAAGGGGATCAAGAAAAGTGACACAATTCAAAGAATTAATAAATAATTACCTAATAACAGCTCATATTCGAAGCGAACAGATTGTCATGTCCATATTACTCTTGTATAGAATATAATGGAATTTACTGGCAAAATTACTTACTTAACATTTAAAGGACGCTCATACTATTTCAATATAAGTTTTATAGAATTCATTAAGTCGATTTTTAAGTATTGCATTTTTGAGTTGTGTCGCTGTTCTTGCCGGAGTGCGAAATGTAACCAGGAAGACGCAACTCTGCACCGTTTTCGAGAAAGTCGAGTTCGAAAATTTAAGACGTGCTCATATATTTTTATGGTTGTTAGTATTCGAGGGTTCCGCAGCCGAGCGCGGAAACGCTTAGTTTTATCACTGCGAGGTTTCGGTCGAATCTCGCTGCCGTTATTATTTTTTTTTTTTTTCGTTCCCAAGTAATTATACCAGCAGATATGCGGGTTGTACCACGGAAACTGTGTGATAACGGAGATTGAAAACCAAATTTGTTTTGCGATAGACACATTGAAGAAAAAAACATGCACACGCAAAAATTCGGCGTTCGTTATATGTGCTGTGTAGCAACAATTATTGTTTTCGAAGTTCCCACGATCATTGTCATCCTCATTCATGCAGTGCTCAATGGGTTACGAATTTTACTTTTCACAAACGTAGATACAGTAATGTAAGTAAAATACTGTACTGGTTTGATTGGAAGTCCTGTTGTACTCATTTTTATTTCCAAACTACTTACGAAAATACTGATTTTCTCCTTTTTCAGGATAAAGATTATGACAATAATAAATGATTCACTACATACTGATAATTTGAACAGTCATAATAAATATTTTGTTAGAACTACGTGGGAATGAAAAAAGTACAGGCAGCGAGATTCGATCCAGAGACCTTGAGATTATGAAACTAAGCGCTTACTCGCTCAGTTGCAGACTCTTTTACAAGCGAGCATACAAAGTTTATAAGCACGCCTAAAATTTTCGAACTCGGTTTTCTCGAAAACGGGCGAGAGTTGCGTCTGCCTTTTTACGTATGTTGCGGTTCTAGTTGTAAATATGAACCAAATCACTGATGGGAAATTCGTATGTTTCGTTTGTGAGCCTATTATAAAGACTAGAGGCCGCGATATCAGCAATATGTCTCGTGTGGGATAATTAATTTCCTGTCTGGTATCTTCTACGTCAGAACGAAATGACATGTAACGTGACAGTGTCATAATGGGGAGCATGGATGTTAGGCGTCACGTAGCAAGGTCCAGGATTACATGTCACTAATGCGTACAAAGAGCCAGTGTGCCAATATTTCAGGAAATACTAACACGTGCTATGTCTCACACAATTGTCGCCGGAACCCTTTATCGGAGCTATTCTAGAGTCAAGTCATCGTGAAACCCCAGCTCAAGTTGTTGTTTCAGTGTCCGCACCGCCCACGTTGCATGAGGTGTAGCAATGGTCGCCCGGTATGTGCATGTCACGTGCGCACGTCGTTTCGCAGCTGATACAGCACCCGCCGTGGCCTTGGGGGAACGCCCCCCCCCCCTTCCTTGTGGCACGCGTACTCCCAGAACCGCCAGCTGTGGACACTATCAGATGGCCTTATCGCCGCCAAATAACACTAGCTATAATGTTCGGCTTCTCAGATTACCTGCTGTCAGTTATTATCGCCCAGTGAGCAGCATAGCTCTCTGACGTTTATCGCTAAATCTCTTCACACAGATACCGCTTATTACAAAGAAATCCAACGGGCGGATTTCGAACAACGTCCCTGAAAGGTCATTCGTCAGTTCAAAAATGGCTCTGAGCACTATGGGACTTAACATCTGAGGTCATCAGTCCCCTAGACTTACTTAAACCGAACTAACCTAAGGACATCACACACATCCATGCCCGAGGCAGGATTCGAACCTGCGACCGTAGCAGCAGCGCGGTTCCGGACTGAAGCTCCTAGAACCGCTCGGCCACAACGGTCGGCCCATTCGTCCATGATCTACAGTGTCCGTTACTCGACTCACTTCTGTAAATTCCTGTTCGTATGAGAGATATCGATTTTATCTCGCGTTATAATACGAAATTTTTCTCACTACAAATGGTGGCGTTTATGGATCAACTTATTTCCTTTTTTAATTGATTCAGCTGTGGGTTCTTGGTGAAACATTGCATGATATACTGTATTAACTGAACGAAACACTTCTTCCTCCTCCTTTTATAAAGTTTATTACTACTGTGTAAGCTTCGATTCCGGTTATAGCCCCATTTTTCTACTACACAATTGATCCCAAAAATGAGAACCAAAAAAAGATAACATGTCACCTTCTTAATTTATCGATTCTTGAACTGAGCTATAAACGTTATCTCTGTTGACAATTTTGACTCAGTTACAAAATTCATTAGGGAGCATTTACAATAACTATCACACTGGAGTAGAGTTATGCACTGAAATGAAAATTTTTTCATTGTCTACGCACGAAGCTGTTACTTCTATGTAGAGTTTGTAGCATTGTCTAAAAGCGGTGAACTAAGATTTTCTTATTCAATAATAAATGGGGGATGCATACATCTCTTTACTAGTTTCTAAAAATTTCTAACTGAGTAAGACATTAAATTCCAGTTGTCGTTGTTGTTGTGGTCTTCAGTCCTGAGACTGGTTTGATGCAACTCTCCATGCTACCCTATCCTGTGCAAGCTTCTTCATCTCCCAGTACTTACTGCAACCCACATCCTTCTGAATCTGCTTAGTGTATTCATCTCTTGGTCTCCCTCTACGATTTTTACCCTCCACGCTGCCCTCCAATGCTAAATTTGTGATCCCTTGATGCCTCAGAACCGGTCCCTTCTTTTTGTCAAGTTGTGCCACATACTCCTCTTCTCTCCAATTCTATTCAATACTTCATCATTAGTTATGTGATCTACCCATCTAATCTTCAGCATTCTTCTGTAGCACCACATTTCGAAAGCTTCTATTCTCTTCTTGTCCAAACTATTTATCGTCCATGTTTCACTTCCATACATGGCTACACTCCATATAAATACTTTCAGAAACGACTTCCTGACACTTAAATCTATATTCGATGTTAACAAATTCCTCTTCTTCAGAAACGCTTTCCTTGCCATTGCCAGTCTGCATTTTATATCCTCTCTACTTCGACCATCATCAGTTATTTTGCTCCCCAAATAGCAAAACTCCTTTACTACTTTAAGTGTCTCATTTCCTAATCTAATTCCCTCAGCATCACCCGACTTAATTCGACTACATTCCATTATCTTTGTTTTGCTTTTGTTGATGTTCATCTTATATCCTCCTTTGAAGACACTGTCCATTCCGTTCAGCTGCTCTTCCAGGTCCTTTGCTGTCTCTGACAGAATTACAATGTCATCGGCGAACCTTAAAGTTTTTATTTCTACTCCATGGATTTTAATTCCTACTCCGAATTTTTCTTTTGTTTCTTTTACTGCTTGCTCAATATACAGATTGAATGACATCGGGGAAAGGCTACAATCCTGTCTCAGTCCCTTCCCAACCACTGCTTCCCTTTCATGCCCCTCTACTCTTATAACTGCCATCCGGTTTTTGTACAATTCCAGTTGTGCTAGGAGATTAAAGAAGCCACATTCAACATCTGCCGTTCATTGCTTAAACGTAAACCACAAATATGTAATACACTGCCGGAAAAAATTAGTACTCCTGGAAAGACGACGTCGACTTCGATCCGATGATGGCGTATGCCACTTGCAGGACAGTAGATGTACTGATAATAGTTTTAGCATCGTCTACCAACAGATAGCGTAATGGCATAGCTATCAGCGTGCCACCTGTGCCAATCCTGTATTAGCCAGAAGGCTCCGTGTAGTGGCAGACGTCTGACGCAAGCAGGTAACAGTGCCACAGAGAGGCACTCGAGCTTCCGACAGACAACTGAGCGAGTTTGAAAGGGGTCAGTTTGTAGACTTCCGAGCGGAAGATGGTCCTATTGGAGAACTGCCGCACAAGTTGGACGTGCTGCGTCAGTTGTGCAACGATGTTGGTATCAGTGGTCACATGAACATTCTCACACCTGTAGACGAAGTTCTGGACGTCCACGCAGCACAGACGCCCGCCAGAATTGTCGTATTGTATGGGCAGGAGTGGCAGATCGTACAGCTACTACAGCACACATAAGAGGGCTTGTGAGCCCAGGCGTTTGAACATCAATTGTTGCGAACCGGTTATTGGCAGTGGAACTATGGGCACGCGCACTTCTAGGCCGTTTTCCACCATCGCCAAAGCATCGTTATGCACAGCTCGACTGCTGACGTCAGAGGATCGGTTGGAGTGGTCTCTACCGATGAAAGCAGATTCTATATGTGATCTTTGTTGATCCATTATGGGCTGTGGGACAACGGCTGCATGTATTTCTTGATACAATAATTTACCAACAGCCGTATATGTTGTAGAAATTTATTTTATGAACTTCTTATATGCAATCAGTTTCAGCATTACATTGATGCCATCTTCAGGCCCCTGTACAATGGGTAGAACAAATGTACTATTATAAAATGTATAACATACGTTAACAATTGACAGGTATCTATGTTAACTATGTAAGTGGCTCACAAGGACATATTGTATATCATTAAAATTAATTGCAATACTAGGGCAAACGTGCTTCTGCCTATGTCATGTTGTTGTAAATAGTTTTCACTGATATATATGAACGTATTTATACGCTATTAAAAAAAAATGGTTCAAATGGCTCTGAGCACTATGGGACTTAACTTCTGAGGTCATCAGTCCCATAGAACTTAGAACTACTTAAACCTAACTAACCTAAGAACATCACACACATCCAGACTGTAGCGCCTAGAGCCGCTCGTCCACTCCGGCCGGCTACTCTATTAAGCAATTTTATACTTGGTGTAACACTGAATTTCCTTGATACTTATCTGATGGGTATAAATTCATTATTGTTTGATTTTAGCTAGTCAAATATTCTGACAAGGCTTTAGGTACCGTGACATTTAGACCCATGCAGACAGTCCCCAACTCACTAAGGTCATTACACAGAATATGATGACATTGGATGATGTAATTAAGATCCTGATAGTCATCTTACACGTTACTACACCTGGCCTCAATGCAACCTTGAGAATGGTTTGACATGGTTATAGGTGGTACCCTTAGTCATGGGGATGGTGTACCTTTCATTTTAAGGTTTATGTTCGGACTTAGAGGCGGCCTCCTATATTTTTCTTTTTCTTCTGTTCCTTTTTATTCGTTCGATAATCCTACAGCCGGCCGAAGTGGCCGTGCGGTTAAAGGCGCTGCAGTGTGGAACCGCAAGACCGCTACGGTCGCAGGTTCGAATCCTGCCTCGGGCATGGATGTTTGTGATGTCCTTATGTTAGTTAGGTTTAACTAGTTCTAAGTTCTAGGGGACTAATGACCTCAGCAGTTGAGTCCCATAGTGCTCAGAGCCATTTGAACCATTTATAATCCTACATAATTGTTTAGGACTTATATGTAAGAGGTAGACGTTCTTTGATATATAGAGATCGAGAATCTTCTTTTTCACTATGACTATATGAGACAGTTACTGTCGTTCCATTAATCCACTCAGCACACTACGAGGTGGTCCTACATAGGGGTTCCAATGTGGTGCCTACGGGACCAGGTTTGATGATTTTTATAGTGGGATTGCATTGGTTTAATTCGTGAATATGCTTCTTATCTTAATATTGCGGCAGCTATTTATCGTACCACACATAACACGACCTGGGCTACACATACGTAACTTAAGTGTTCAGGCATGGTTTTGTCACATTTTATTGTATTTAAATTTATTTTATTGTTCATTTATGTTAATTAATTATTATTAAAAAAATTCTTCCACTGGGCATATGATTGTATACAGTACATTTGAGTGTTGTGATGCATGACCTATTCCAACTGTGTGGTACGGATTTATGAATAATAGCGTATACATATGTTCATCTGTTATGCTATATTCGAGTAAAACAGTGAAAACTATTAACAACAACATGACATAGGCAGAAGCACGTTTGCCCTAGTATTACATATAACTTTAATGATATACAATATGTCCTCTTGAGCCACTTACATAGTTAACATAGATACCTGTCAATTTTTAACGTATGTTCTATATTTTTATAATAGCACATTTCTTCTACTCATTGTACAGGGGCCTGAAGATGGCATCAATGTAGTGCCGAAACTGGTTGAATATAAGAAGTTCATGAAATAAATTTCTACAATATATACGGCTGTTGGTAAATTATTGTATCAAGAAATCTATACGTGGTGTCTGTTCTTTCGGAAACGTCCGAAACGATTACAAACGCACAACAAGCTCGAAATCTTACGGGAATCAGTGAAGTGCTACGAGTAGTGAGGATTATGGCAACGGGAACATCAGCAATAGTGTGTGGATAAGTTGAGAATTTGGTTCTGACGGGAGGCGTGCTAGTTGCAATGAGCAGTGTTTGCCTTGTAAGCAGGGGACCCAGGTTCGATTTTCGGTCCTGCACAAATTTCCAATTTTTCCCATTGCTTTAATTCAATCCCACTGGCAGCTAAGGTCGTTAATTTCTCTGTGTCTTAAAGCAGATTCTGCCCGCACGCAAGCGATCGTCGTTTGCGAGGTCACACTTGCTCCACCCCAGGCCTTATGGTCTGCTGTGCGATAGCCTACAATCCTCGTACATCTTTGGTGCATCTGGAGGGGACGTTAACCAGCGCTTGGTACGCTCAGAATATTGTTGGACCCGTTCTTTTGCCGTTATTGCAACAAGAAGGGGATGTGTGTTTCCAACAGAATAATGTTCGTCTACGCACTGTCCGCGAAACTCCAAAACGTGCTCTGCAGACGTGCAGCAGCTTCCTTGACCAGCACGATCTCCAGACATGTCTCCAGTCGAGAACGTGTGGGATATACCGAGCGAGGAGGCGCAGTGGTTAGACACTGGACTCGCATTCGGGAGGACGACGGTTCAATCCCGCGTCCGGCCATCCCGATTTAGGTTTTCCGTGATTTCCCTAAATCGCTCCAGGCAAATGCCGGGATGGTTCCTCTGAAAGGGCACGGCCGACTTCCTTCCCCATCCTTCCCTAATCCGATGAGACCGATGACCACGCAGTCTGGTCTCCTTCCCCAAACAACCAACCAACCAACGTGTGGGATATGATGGGGCGGGAAGTGAGTCGTGCAACTCGTCAGCCAACAACTCTTACAGAACTACGTATACAAGTCGAGCAGGCGTGGCTACACGTATCCCAGAACAGTGTTCGCCATCTGGATGCCACAATCAGCGCTTGCATTGCCGCCCGTGGAGGGTACACCAGTCACTAATATGGGTGTTGCAGCATGGATCGATACATGGTTTCTCAGAACCGCTTGTGCTACTGATCTGTAACAGTAATCGTTTCGTGTACCCCATGTTTACTGTTGCAACAATAAGACATGAGTGAATTGGAAACCTCCACAAGGGTGTACTAATTATTTTTTTCCGGCCGTGTTGATGTAGAAGTAACAACAGTGAAAAACCCAGTAATAAGCAGTCACGAGAGCGTAAAACACAAAAAACAGAGTAACGAAACAACGCTTCTGACGCAGTCCGCGCCCGGAGCGGTGACAACAAGACCCGTTCGTTGGTCTCCAAAGTGGTGACGGTCCTCCTGCCGGCAATAGGAAACGAAAAATGCAAAAGGGAGAATAAGAAGACAACTAAACAGAATAGGTAAATTTTTCTACACATTCAGGTAAAGAGGCACAGCACTACGTGCTCGAACTCCGGCGAAACCATGGAGAGAATCATCTCCTGCGAACATGTTCGAGTAAAGCAACAGCCCTCAGGTGCAAAAGTACTTTGACATTGTTGCTATCGCTACGGAAACAATCCACATAGCGTCGTTGTGCCGTTTTGCAATTGCAGTAGTGAATGAATACACTAGGCGCATATCGGCCAACTCGTCACCAACAAACTTATCCACACCACAGTGCAACACTGATAATGTGCAACTAACATTGCCAGAAAAATAAACCCGAGACTGAACCGAGCAATACTAAATGTAAGCTTGAGGACAAAGAATAAAGTGATCATTACTCTAGTTCCTGATAGAATCAAAGTTGGTTCAAAAATGGTTCAAATGGCTTTGAGCACTATGGGACTTAACATCTGTGGTCATCAGTCCCCTAGACCTTAGAACTACTTGAACCTAACTAACCTAAGGACATCACACACATCCATGCCCGAGGCAGGATTCGAACCTGCGACCGTAGCGGTCACGCGGTTCCACACTGGAGCTCCTAGAACCGCACGGCCACACCGGCCGGCCCAAAGTTGGTTATTGCTGTAGTGAACAGCAAGTGCTGCAAATACACTCATGCTCATAAATTAACGATAATGCTGATACATGGTGAAACAACGCTCTGGTGGGCGGTTTTCGGGTTTAAATCACCTCGGGGTATGACCAAGTGGTGCATTTGACCTGCGGTCGTCGCACGGTGGCGCTGGCAGCAGTCCACATACGGAGAGGTGTGTTAGTGCATGTCAGAGTACGGTGCAGCGAGTAAGTGTGCAGACATTTTCAGACGTGCTAATGGTGTCTGTGTGTTGAAAATGGCTCAAAGAACACATATTGATGGCGGTCGTAGTACGGGCCTTCCGTGTGCCACAAAGTGTGATCTCAAGATTATGGCAACGATTCCAGCAGGCAGGAAACATGTCCGGGCGCTGCAGTACCGGACGTCCACAGTTTACAACACCACAAGAAGACCGATATCTCATCAACAGTGCCCGCAGACGGCCACGGAGTACTGCAGGTAGCCTTGTTCGGGACCTTACCGCAGCCACTGGAACAGTTGTCTCCAGACGCACAGTCTACAGACGACTGAACAGACATGGTTTATTCGCCCGGAGACCTGCAAGGTGCATTTCACTGACCCCTGGTCACAGGAGAGCCCGTAAAGCCTGGTGTCAAGAACACAGTACACGAGCACTGGAACAGTGGTTCCAGGTTATGTTCACGGACGAGTCCAGGTATAGTCTGAACAGTGATTCTCGCCGGGTTTTCTTCTGGCGTGAACCCCGGAACCAGATACGAACCCCTTAATGTCCTTGAAAGGGACCTGTATGGAGGTCGTGGTTTGATGGTGTGGGGTGGGATTACGATTGGTGCACGTACACCCCTGCATGTCTTTAACAGAGGAACTGTAACAGGTCTGGTGTATCCGGACATCATTTTTCACCAGTATCTCCGCCTCTTCAGGGGTGCAGTGGTCCCATCTTCCTCCTGATGGATGATAACGCATTGCCCTACCGAGCTGTCATCGTGGAGGAGTACCTTGAAACAGAAGGTATCAGGCGAATGGAGTGGCCTGCCTGTTCTCCAGACCTAAACCCCATCGAGCACGTCTGGGATGCTCACGGTCGACGTATCACTGCACGTCTTCAAACCCCTACGACACTTCAGGAACTCCGACAGGCACTGGTGCAAGAATGGGAGGCTATACCCCAGCAGCTGCTCGACCACCTGATCCAGAGTGTGCCAACCCGTTGTGCGGCCTGTGTACGTGTGCATGGTGATCGTATCCCATATTGATGTCCGTGTACATGCGCAGGGAAAAGTGTCGTTTTGTAGCACATGTGTTTCGGGACGGTTTTCTCACCTTATCACCAGTACCGTGGACTTACAGATCTGTGTTGTGTGTGTTCCCTATGTGCCTATGCTATTAGCACCAGTTTTGTATAGTGCCACGTTGTGTCGCACCACATTCTGCAATTATCCTTAATTTATGAGCATGAGTGTTAGATACACAGCGCATACCGCTGCCACTTGCACTGCTGTGGATTTTCAGTGTAATGTAGATATAAAGATAAATGGGGTAAGAAATCGAAATAAAAGCAACTACTCTGTAATGAGCAATCGGAGACCACCGGCCCCTTACACCAAAATACTCAAAAGATATCTCTGAACTATCTCTGAAAATTTTGTCAGTAGAGTTCGGGTTCAAAGTGTATTCGGGCATTGCCCCAAGTTCTTGACACAAGCATTGTCTCTGAAGAGTAGCCAAAATATTACAACTACTGCATTGTTTCAAAGCTTCTACACTTTGATTAACAGTATCAATACTTTGTCGTGTTAGTAGGAAACGACGTACAAATAACTTACCAAGAACGACTGTTACGTAAAAATTTATGTTTAATGGCAACCACCATGATCGAGTAGAAAATATGCAGTATGAAAAAGTGAAACAGCAAAGAGATTTTCCTTTTAGTAAAATGAGAGCGATCTTTGATATTATTAGGACACTTTGCTGTTAACCAACCTTGAGAGTATACGTGTCTTTCACGAGCACTACTCAGCAAAAGAGTGTAGTAGTTGTGTGCAGCGAAGGTGCTAATTGGCATTTTAAGTAGGTAGTGATTCGAGAAGAAACCATTACGATAAAGACTACCCACTAACGGTTGTGTGGATCGCAATGTGGTCGCTCTCAGTGTGTAGAGTTTTTGTACGTTCAGCTACGAGAACTTATCTCATAATTACGGTACTGCATTTCGACAGTCAAACAAATTTCTTCCTCTCTTAATGACATATGTGGACTCTTTTTGTTTTATTAGTACAATAAGACCACAGCAAGCTCTACTGTTACCTGCTTTACACTCGTATTATCTTTGTGTCCTTCTTGATTTAACTGAACGATTTTTATTCGTAGTAACGAACCTACTGCAAACTTTCACAAACCACTCCATATCGAATTAATCCTAGTGTGTTTTGAAATGCCTTAATGTAGCGTCTGAGCAAACGATATCAAGAGATGTCAATGTATTAAACTCTAAATGTTGTGAATGCCATATGTTACCAGAGAAACAAAATTATTGTTCTTACGATATGCCCTTTAAGCAGCCGTGCTACATAGACATTGAATGTGACTTTATTTTTCAAAGGAATTATTTAAAAGAAAATACTTCGGTATAATATTGCTCGTATTTACTGTATTGACACTGTAATTACGCAGAAGAAGAAAATTTTCTCGCAACTCTGCCGGACGGTGTTTGACGCACACATCAAATGATTGAGATTACGGTAACTTAAGTTATTAGCAACCTGAGCTATTTACAGCTCAGATCAGTGAACAATAATAGCACATTCCATTTGCCGATAAAATCACTAACGTAGGTGCAGAGCTTCGTAAGAGCCTGCTACATCGATTAACAGTGTCTTTCGATGTAATTTCACCTTTTGAATTGCGTGAAACTAAAAAAGTACTAAGCACAACGATGCCAGTCAATTGCATGTGGTGGGCACAGTCATTTGCTGGTTACGGCTTCCATATTCCCACATTATTAATATCGAAATGATCCCATCCTTGCACCCACGCAATAGATACCTGTCTTACAATTTAAATTATTAGTGGTTACTTTCAGTTACAAATGATAGTCCAATTAATGATCTTGTCATACCTGTCCACTGTACAGTCCATAATTACAAGTGATCTGCTGCGCATGATTGCAACAAAATTTATTAAATTCCCTAGTAGGAGAAAACCACACTAAAGTTGTAATTTTCAAAACGATATTATGCAACAAGTTCAGTGAAATTTTGTATCTATTATCACTCTCTTTCCCTTCATATAACAAAGCAAAGTAAATGTGTAAACAAACTTAGAAAGTTTCTCCTTGACAGCTCCTCTATTCCGTAGAAGAATGTCTATTACTGTAATGTGTTACAGTTGGTGGGTAGAAACTACTAAATCACAACTTTCTATGTGCTTTTTATTAAAAAAAAGCCTTACTAATGTTCATCATATAACTGTATGTACAAATTAATTTGCAGTGTGAATGTAAAATGACTCGTTCCACACCATTACTATTTATTGTGCAAAATGATCCATGGAACATGAAGCAAACTATCTATTACCTGATACACATATTAATTTGAATGTATTGGTGCATAATTGTAAATTTAGTTGATACCGAGAAAGACTCCAGACTCTAAATTCGAAGTCAACTAGAACTTGTATGTCATGTTATTCTTTATTTTCCCAGTTTTTTACCTCGTGTTAACTGCAGAAACATTATCGTATTTAAATTACAGACGCCCAGACTTTGGAACATTCGAGTGATAGGGTAGTTGCAACTTGGTTCTGTCAACGACTTTTAAAGGGAAAAAAAAATGGAAGATCGTTACAGGGCACAAGCTCAGATTGGGGAAGGTCAGGGGCGGAAATCGGCCGCGCTCTTTCGAAAGAATCATCCAAGCATTCGACTTAAGCAATTTTGGAAAATCATAGAAAACCTAAACCCTCACGGCAACAACACTTCGTTCTGCTGGAGGACACTGAACCGTTTGCGCTTGCCAAACTGTACACTTCGAGTGTTCTCTTTTCAATCTCTTTACTAGCAGGTGGTTATAACTAAAGTGCAGCTACTCAGGGAGTCCCAGTGCGGGCTGTGACTATCGTATGACAGCCAAACTTGGTAGATACGCTAGAGCGTTAATGCAGAACCGATTTACGTTGGAAAAAAAATAGTTCCAATTTTGGCCACTAGGTGCAAATCTGGGGTTGTGAATGCAAGAAAGACCTATAGAAATGTTTCTACATGTAATGGATTAGGGACGGGACGTGGGCAGGAAAGGTGAAACAAGTGAGAAAGTCATGATGTTAATTTTATTATAAATCATATTGCATGAAAACAGTGATTTCCACACAGCTGTGCTCTTCCAAAGCAGGAATCACATGCTGGACAAGGAGGTCTCGAAAACGTGGAGACGTTACGGTACACCTAACAGGCCCTATGGGCATATTTTCTTAAAAAAAAAAAAAAAAAAAAAAACTGGATCCACACCACACAGTCACATACAGCGAGTGCAACGGCCCTTCGTGTACAACACACGGTTTAACAGTACCCCAAAATCCGGCAATTCTTTGTAATCACTGCACTCTGTAGCGTAAAATGTGCCTCATCACTTCATAGAATATTGGCCGGCCACATGTCATCAACTTCGATCCGTGCCATAAAACTGAAGAGCAAGTTCAGAATTGAACTGTGGATCGTGAGGTTTCAATTGTTGCACCGTCTGGGTCTTGTTCGAGTACGAGTGTAAAACAGTCCGCAAAACATTCCGTACTGTTGACCACGAGATGGTCAATTCTCGTGACACTGCACCGGGACAAGGGTCACGTGCTGCACGGCCAGTTACAGAAACAGCAACCTCGTCAACTTTCACCGGGATAGGATGGCTTCCTCTTCCGGGTGCCACAGCAAGCTCATCCATATTTTCGAATTTCATTACCATCTTTTTTAAACAACCAGACCTTTCAGAAGCCGATACACTCTCAATGCAGCGTTGTAGCTGCTGCCGTTCACATAAAACTGTTTCACTAACAGCGCACGGTCTCTTTTCTCGATAGCCATACTGTTCACTCGCGTTATGACTTGTCAAATGAAATCGTGGATCTCATACTGTCATTCAGACAGTGCACAGCGCCAGATTTGCACCTGGTGGCCGAAACTGAAAATATTTTTTTCAGCTTAAATCGTTTCGGCATTAACGCATTAGCATATCTACCAAGATTCTCTGTCATACGACAATTACAGACCACAGAGGATATCCGTCAGTAGCTGCACTTTAATTATATCGGCGAGGTACACAATGCCACATGTAACATTTATGGCTTTAGGTGCCGTAATACTCAACCCTAAACTTTATTTCATAAATTAGTTGAGATTGCTTTAGCTGAAGTGTGACGTACGAAGTGGAGTGAGGTGTAGGCATGAGGTGGTACATTGTGTACCGATTCCATGAGAAGTTGTGGATAGTTTAGCAGTCGGATAATTTGACTAACTGCCGTAACAGGAGATGTAGGGCTTATCGCGTGGGCCAGCGTGCCAAATCGCTAATTTTCATTTACTAATTTTTTTAAATGTGACCCACATTTAATGGAGAGTCTTACTATCTATCCTCTCAACAGTAAGCTATCACCTATTCACTTCAGATTTCATTTCAATAATAACATTAGAATAAAGATGCGCAGGCGAAGCATTTCATGCGTCATCGGCTCCCGCCAGAATTGGGCACAGAGCAAAGTGATTTACGCTGACCAGCTGAGTCGGTAAGTAGGGGCTGTACAGTACAGTCCTGTCTAGGGGCCGCACATTTAAGATATGAGGCGCACGCCGTACATTATGACCTTAAGAAATCGCAACTCTGCGAGCAACACGGAGAAAAACAGAGTACGGAATGTGTAAACTGATCTGCGACTGTAATTCCTACAATGTATTTAATGTTGCAGTATCATTAAGTGTTACATACGTGAACAGTATTACTTGTGACTTTGTAGGCATATGTTTGTGGAATGTCTAGTTAGTAGTTTATGGTTTTAGCTGCTCTGTGTATTATAAATAAACAAAAGGCCACAGGCATCCCAGTTAACTTTGGGTACTTATTTAATTGTGTACTGAGCCTTAGCCAACTTAATAGTAAATTTCACAGCCTCACGTCAAGAACAACGGATTCATTACCTGAGTGCTATGTCTGCACAGGACACCTACAGTAGACATCAAGCGGGTGAGCATTACAGAATCTCAGTGTTCTGCTTCGACGTGGGAGAGTAGAAGCATGTCCTGCATTCCCAGTGCAAATGGGAACAGTTATCAGCTATCTGTGGTAACACAGTGGAGGGAATGAACGCGGAGAGTGCGTGTTGCACTGGACACTGACTGTCGTCACAATTTTGTCGTTTTTATTGCCGCATGCAAGCAGGTGCTGAGGCAGCAGGAATACTTACCAGCTCGTGGGCGCTCTTAGGGTAGTACTTGGTTGGCCGCAGGAAGCGGATGAGGAAGTCGTCGTCATCTCTGTAGTGCAGCGTCGGGTCAGCTGCAAACAACACACATGCATACCATTGTTAATATATGCAGCCATTTTTCCTCGGTTATTTACTTGATATTATTAATATCTGCAGCCATTTTTGCTCAGTTCATTGTTACTAGTCTTTAACCTCAAAGCCTTACCGCAGTATTGCACCAACACTTTTCAGGAGACGGCTTACTCCAGACAAACTTTTCTGAAGCAGTGTGCGTTACTTGGCAGTTTAGTTTTGGATACTGTACCATTTCTTATACAGGAATTACGTTCCACGACACATGCATCAACGTGGTTTTTTTTTTCAGATTTTACGAAGAAGGGCAGCACGAATTATTACACTAATAGGAGAGCATTATGGTAATGATGAACAACCTGAACTGGCAGAAGCTTGAAGATGGATGCCTGCTATCTACACCTACTTCTACACTCTGCAAACCCCTGTGAAGTGCGTGGCACTGGGTACTGCCCACCGTACCATGTATTATCCTTTCCTCCCAGTCAAAAAAATGGTTCAAATGGCTCTGAGCACTATGGGACTCAACTGCTGAGGCCATTAGTCCCCTAGAACTTAGAACTAGTTAAACCTAACTAACCTAAGGACGTCACACACATCCATGCCCGAGGCAGGATTCGAACCTGCGACCGTAGCGGTCTCGCGGTTCCAGACTGCAGCGCCAGAAGCCTGTCAAATCGTGTACGGAGCACGGTACAATAACTGCTTAAGCGCCTTTTTGAGTTCCGTAATCAGTCTAAGCTGGTTTTCACAGTCCCTAAGGGAGTGATATGTAGGGAGTTGCTGTATATTCCTAGATTCCTCACTTAATACTATCTTACTACTGTCTATCTCATGAATATCTACTCACAAAGTTTCAAGAATATTAAGAGAAGAATCTAGGAATAATCTGCAGTCCCCTATGTATCTCTCCCATAGAGACTGCGAAAATGGGATTATGCCAATTACGGTATGCATGCAGACATTTAAAGAGCAGTTCTTCCCATGCTCCATATGTGAGTGGAAGAAATCCTAATAGTTGGGTACACAGGAAAGTACCCTCTGGCACGCACTTCAAATTGATTGGCAGAGCATGGATGTATATGTAGCTAAAAGTGCTGTAATAGTTTAAATGAATATACAGTGAATGTAATGTATGGAGTAGCCCCACAGCTGTAAAATAAGCACCTCCTCAAGATTGTAAGTGTTTGTACCACATCACAATATATGCTTTGTCTACTGCAATAAATCATCAGTAATTCCTTACTGTTTCAAATAAAGAGTTACATTCGCAAATATACGACTAAAGGAAAATATGACAATCATTATGTTATTTGGCAGTTTAATCCCAAACTGTCCCATAACCAATTTTATTATGTAATATGCATGTTCTATAGTTAAACACGTCAAATCATTAACACTGCATGAAAACTGCATGCACTATATATTGCTGCCAATGCTTGCATTGTTAATTTCTATTTCTCCTTTCTTCTTGATATGGTGAAGGAGTCTTGTTTTTTGGAAACTTTGTGGGATTTTAGCAGACTCGCAAAAGGGAAGTCAACTTAGGGGAACAGAAGAGTCTTAAAGTTGTTTGGTGTGGTAGCTGTTCTTCTCGTTTGTAAAGAGCAGTGAAAGATAGTCAGCCACGTCCGCCCAGCAGTAATGTCCAGGAGACTGGCAGTGTGCCACAAAAACAGCATTGTGCGAGAAGCAGAAAGGAACTCTTTTTAGCTACGATAAGATTCTGAAGGCTATTTGAAAATACAAGACTTTGTAGCAGGGGAGTGTTGGCACGGCGTGCTGGAATTTTTGTTGTATTTAATATTAGTTGGCTAGTAGTACTTATTTCGGTAAAATTGGCAAGTTTCCACATGTGCAGAGATGCAGGGCATTTGGTTGGGCATGACTGAAAATCTATCATGTAGTGGAGGAGATTTTCTGTCTTCTTCCCATGGCCACACCTTGTTTGTTAACCATGACAAAACCTACAAGAGCAGCAAAGTGTTAAACTTGTTTATTAAACTATCATTGGTCAAAACTCGCAAGGTCTGCTGCAGTTGGCTGGTGAGATTTAGATGCTAGCAGAACCAGCTAAGTTTGATAGAGTAGTCAGAAGAAACTTCAGATTATGGGGCCACAGAACTCTTGCTTCAGAGAGATCAAGGAGAACACACTTCACCTTACGCCACAGCAGATCACACTTTCTCTTAGGACGCCACTGAGGCAACCATAGACGATACTTGCAGAGAGAGATGTCACTAACATAGAACAACAAATTACTGACGCCGAGCTGAACATAGAGTTTTGGCTACCATTGCAACCGTCGTCTACATTCGCACAGTTTAAGGGTGGCAAGCACGCATTGTCGTGGCAACCACCGAGGCAAGGGGAGTGTGAAGTTGGTTAATTTGCTTCAAGGTTTCATTTCGAAGACCTAATTTTCACAGCCAGCCAGTTACACTCATCACTTGCCTTGGCGGAAGTACTGGTGTTCTTTCATGCTTTTCTGGGAACTTTTCATTGAATCACTAACCTTTTTTGTTTTGCAGTCATTAGCCATATTTATGGCAAAGTTTCAAATAATACTTTCATGTATCCATCCACCCACACCAATGATATCAATAGTGTTTACAGTCCCTTGTCCACTTATTAAATGTTTGTATTCTTGATTCAGTGGGTAAATAATGATTTCGATATCTTGTGGCAATAAACCTCCTTTTTATAGTGACCACTAGTTTCCTTTCATAGTTTGATGTATGCCTTCACTAACATGTCCGTGTGAGGTGTAGTACCATACTTTCGTGCTCGGTTGGGCCACCCCTAGTAATTTTCACTTAATAAGGCGTTATGCACTGCACGACTTGGTTTCTTTTATACTTGCATGATTTTATGCGGAGCTTGCCATCTCTGTAGGTGACCGCGGATTGGATCAGTAGCATCTTAGGGGTACCCTAAACTGCTCAATCGACACCTCACAATTATTATTTAACGAAAGTTTGCTGTGGTCATAAAAAGATAAGCCAACGAATGTACTTGGTAATTTAACAAATAACCGATCATCACTTATAAAGATAAATATTAAAACTAAATCAAAATTATTTTTGTTTCATTACTCATTCTATTCCACGTAGGAATTTTATAACAAAAACCAGTAACTTAGTAATATATGAGATTAATACGTTCATTTTCGTTATTAAGTACGTTTCACTTTGATGTTTATTAATATGTTCTTGGTTGTTGCACATCCGTATACACAAATAAATCTTGTAGAAGTACCCTACAGATTAACTCGTATCATATCATTAAAATGTGGCATTAATAACTCAGTCAGATGAGAAACCAAATATGATTAAGACTGAAACGCATTACGCTGTGGCCAGCATACTTAATTCATCGATTTGATAGGTTTAATTGGTAGATAGTTTCCGATGTATATGTAAAGGTGCTGTATTATCCGTGGGAATGCGTGATGATTGCATAGGATTTCCTCTAATGTCTTTTAATTCTAAAATCCATTCTTCTGGTAGTTAGCAGGAAGTAAAATCATGGCCCTTGCCGTTTTTGCTGGCAGAGGAAATCGTTTGAATGCTGTGTTCGGTGAAGTGCCCCAGCCCTCACCGCAGTGGCGAATATGAACACGGAGTTTTCTCTGAAGGAAACAGGCCACCCACGCGGACGGCATGTCCTGTGAGATAACATCCCACTGCTGTGGAGTAGCCACGGGACACCTCCACTTGCCGATCTTTTGTTTCGTGCCACCGGTGTCTAGAGCAGAAACACTGAGTAAGCCCAAGTTACGGAAAGTTTTGCTAGGACGGCTGTTAATAGGTTGGCGCTTACACAATCTTTGGGAGCGACAATGTACGATAGGGTGGCACTCTTAAGTTATTGAAATGGGGAGCTGTGACTGATCAGCGCTCGCAATCTTCCGAAAAGCGACGCCGAAGCTTCCGGTATAAAACTGTTAGAAGTTTTCGGGCTGAAGAAATAAAGTATACGATCGCCAAAAATGGCAGTTTTGGCGGGCTCACACCACAAAGGAGTAGGAAAAAAAAAGTGTCGATGGACGTCTTCTCCGTTATTGGTAGAGGGAGGCACACTACGGTGTTAGGAGCTGGAGTGAGACACTCCATACCTGGCGCTGATGAAAATTCTAAGTCTCAACTTGGAGAGGAGGAGCCGAGTTGCGAGGAGATGGGCTTCACCACGCCACCTTCCATCAGCGCCTGCCACCTCGCCATGCCTTGACTACCGCAATTGATGTAAGTTTCGCAGTGAAACACCGTACGAAATTCATATATGATGTCAAGTGCGTTGTTTCAGATTGATTAATCTGTCACTGCCTCGACCATGATTTTTCTCTTTGACGTTTTCTTTAACTTTACTCATCAATCTTCCAGTGCAATCATCACAACCAATTTAATTTCGCTATTAGTGGTCAGCTAACACAATGTCTTGTCCGTTGGGTTTGTTCTATGAGAACTTTTGCGGTTCTTTCCATTACCGAAGATCCATAATTGTCGTGGTTCAAATGGCTCTGAGCACTATGGGACTTAACATCTGAGGTCATCAGTCCCCTAGAACTTAGAACTACTTAAACCTAACTAACCTAAGGACATCACACACATCCATGCCCGAGGCAGGATACGAACCTGTGACCGTAGTGTTCGCGTGGTTCCGGACTGAAGCGCCTAGAAACGCTCGACCACCGCGGCCGGCCATAATTATCATGGTTATTGTGTGTACGTACATTCACTCTCCCGTGACCAGTATTTGAGCCTTATTTGTTCTGAACAACCATTGAATTTGCAACCAATTAATATACGTGATTTGTAACCTTGTATCATTACGATAGCTGATAGACCCCATCAATAATTAATAATTATTAATATTATCACGGGCAGCGGCCTTGCCGCAGTGGATACACCGGTTCCCGTGAGATCACCGAAGTTAAGCCCTGTTGGGCGTAATCGGCACTTGGATGGCTGACCATCCAGCCAGCATGCGCTGTTGCCATTTTTCGGGCTGCACTCAGCCTCATGATGCCAATTGAGGGGCTACTCGACCGAACAGTAGCGGCCTCGGTCAAGAATACCATCATAACGACCGGGAGAGCGGTGTGCTGACCCCACGCCCCTCGTATCCGCACCCTCTGCTGAGGATGACACGGCGGTCGGATGGTCCCGGTAGGCTACTCGTGGCCTGAAGACGGAGTGCTTTAATATTTATCACGCCACACAACTACAATCCACATGTTAGGTCCAACACTTTCCTTCCGGTTCCTTGCACACAATGCATTTACGTACATATGGATCGTAGTGGGGGACTTACATCTTGAGAACAGGTATTCAGTGCACATCAGTGGCAAATCAGATTGACTAGTTGCCTTAAATCCCAGTGCCGTTTTGCATCACGATGGACGAGACTCTCTGCGAAAATATACAGGCAGAAAACGTTCGTATGTGACAGTGCTACCATTAACAATTAAGAGCTTCATAAAAGACTGATTGAGCTATTTAGGAGAATGTGTTCGACATAACAATTAAAATTACAATAGTAATCGAGACTTTTCCATTTATGCTGAGAAAGTTCAATACCAACTCACGTCCACCCATAGCCTTTATGCTGAGTATATGTCCTAGTAGGAGGCAATACTGATCATACGACTTATCTTACAACATATGCTAAGAAAGAGGAAGCAAGGTTTATAGCATTTCAAGGTTTACAGAAAAGCTTCGAAATTCTGATGGCTGCAGTGTTTAAAACCGGAAGCGAAAAGTCACCTACAACTTGTACCGAAAACATACTGCAGTTATGAGTCGGAGGACATGAAAGGGAAACAGTGGTTGCGAAAGGTGCGAGACAGGATTGTAGCCTGTCACCGAAATTATACAGTCTGTACTTTGAGCATACTGTCAAGGAAACCAACGAGATATTCGGTTCAAATGGTTCAAATGGCTCTGAGCACTATGGGATTCAACTGCTGAGGTCATTAGTCCCCTAGAACTTAGAACTAGTTAAACCTAACTAACCTAAGGACATCACAAACATCCATGCCCGAGGCAGGATTCGAACCTGCGACCGTAGCGGTCTTGCGGTTCCAGACTGCAGCGCCTTTAACCGCACGGCCACTTCGGCCGGCGAGATATTCGGAAAGGGAATTTAGGTTCATGGAGAAAATTAAAACGTTGTGTTGGAATGTGGACGGTGAACAGTTTAAGCTTTTGAAATACGGTGTTACAGACAAACGCTGAGGAATAGATAGATAGAACAGCAAATAAGGAGGTAAAATGGAAATGCCGTGTGTCTGAGGCCTCTCGTCGGGTAGACCGTTCGCCTGGTGCAAGTCTTTCGAGTTGACGCCACTTCGGCGACTTGCGTATCGATGGGGATGAAATGGCGATGATAAGGACAACACAACACCCAGTCCGTGAGCGGAAACGATCTCCGACCCAGCCGGGAATCGAACCCCGGCCGTTAGGTACGACATTCCGTCGCGCAGACCACTCAGCTACCAGGAGCGGACAATGAGGAGGTGTTAAGTGGGGTTGAGGCAAAACGAAGTTCACGGCACAATTTTACTAAAAGAAGAGATCTGTATATAGGAAATATCCTGAGGCATCGCTGAATCGTCAATTTGGCAATGGAGCTTCAGAACAGAGAGTAGATTGAAATGGATGAATGTTGCAATAGTTACGCAGAATTGAAGAGGCTTGCACATGATAGACCAGCATGGATATCTGCGTTAAACCAGACATCGGAATGAAGACCACGACAACAATAACAACAACAACAATAAAAACAATACAACTGATACCATGGAAAACTGTTGTAAGGAAATGAAACACCAACAGCCGTCCTTATGATGTAATTTATTGTGTAGCTACCAGTTTCGGTGCTTCAGTGCTCCACCTTCAGGCCTTACGTGATACTGAAGGAGCTATCATGATCCATACATACGATGCATTAGTGACCAACAACTGTTTTATGCATACTACCTGTAGCTGTGATATCGTCCCTCCAACCATCAACTGTCAACATCACAGTTACAGGTAGTTCGCATAAACCAGTTGTTGGCCGCTGATGCATCGTATATACGGATCGCGATAACTCCTTCAGCATCAACTAAGGCTTGAAGATGGTGCGCTAAAGCGCGGAAACTGGTAGCTACACAATATATGACGTTAAAAGGACGGCTATAGTATGTGTGATCTGAAAAAGAGACTTGAATCTCTTGTGAATGGACAGGAATCGTAGTTTCGGTCCGGCAACTCATTCGATTATTTTCGTCACGTTTGTGGTACAAAAGATTGCGTTAAATAAACGGAGAGCCTGTCGCTCGAAGCGATAAGTGGACCACACGGGTCACTGAAGTTAACGGACGATAACTATATCTCCTTGTGTTAGCCTCTCGGGGGGACCCCTCGAGATGGCCTTGAGCTGAGTTCCGTGGATCACAGTCGGGAAAATGGTACTTCAAATGACACCCACCAGTATCCATTCGAGCTTTCTGTGCCTTGCGATACCTATCCTGGTGGCTACTGAAGTTATTTCTTACGCAAAGGAAATCGATTTTTAATTTAACAGCGGCGTATCTGATATACCTTATGTTACACGTGTAGGCACAAACGGTTAAGTAGAGAACAGAAAAAAGGAAAAAAATTAGATGGGAAGAAGAGTAGCTAAAAAGCTCTTGTTTTTACTTTGCCAGTCGCTTGAAATTGTGTTACACATACATACACAAACACACACAGACAGACGCACACACACACACACACACACACACAACACACACACATACACACGCACACACAGAGACATAGAGAGAGAGAGAGAGAGAGACACGCTTCTTGCAGAAGGCCGAATGAATTTTCCCGTGTTTTGGGAGGTACTTTCGCCCAAAGGTACGTTTTATATGGTTTTCTAAAGGCATCTGTAGGAATTCTGAAATTTTTCCAAAGTCCTTCGATATTCTACAAAAAGCTCCTTCATCTGACTGACTTGCGTTTTTCGGTGTCAGTGAACTTTGTAGCTATCGATTAGGCAATGACACACAGATTAGTTATGACCTCTACAGCGTGACTTTGAATTCGAAACAAAGAAATAATAGGCCTTGAAACAAAATCTCGATACGTCAGTGTATTATTTTCCATGATAACGTGTCGTCAGCTTCAAAAGTGAGAGGGAATATGTTTTCCTGAGATAAGATATAGAACTCAGAAGCACGGTAGAAATGTTGTCGATGATTTCATGCTTAAACATTCCTGAACTTTTCTGATCTAATTAGTTTTGATATAGTAATTTGATGTTAAATTCTCTTCAGAATTCAAAGGCCACTTTTTCGACATGAGAAGTAGGAATCATTTTCATCTGGGATGACAACATGTTGTTACATTGAGCGATGTCGAAATGTAGGTGATACTTAAATTATCATCCAACCAGACACAATAGATCGACATTCAACTTACATTTTTATAGTTCTAAATCGTTAACAAAAGCACATTTTAATATAAATTTTGACGTGAAATCAACAAATTAATATAAAAGATGGAGGTGACTGATTTAGAGTTAAACCTGAATTTGTTAGCGTGCATAAATATTTGCTGTTAACGTTTACCATCCCTTTGGTACTCGATCGGCATTTACAATGTCCGCATGCAGTGGGCGTTTTATCATCCCTCAGTTAATAACTCTGATTTATCTGCTGGTTGTATGTCCTCCCCTTCGCCAAAACGCACGTTAACCTTAATAGAAAAGGGAAAGAGAAGCGACCTGTCTGTTCATCGTGTAACCTCTGGCCCAGTCATCTTCCTGAATAAAATGCATTTTAGTATTCGCTTCTCAAGTCATACTCCATAAAAACCATTTCCAGACTAACTTGAGGACTAGGTCAAGATGTGTCATCGAATACTGGTCTTCGGGTTGTTCCCTGTGTCGCTGTCACTGGGCGCTTTCTATCCTTTCACGTAGGAAGCAGTACCCCAAAAGTCAGCATGAACTTTATAGCTAACACATTCACAGCGAATCTCCTTCTAACCGGGGACGTTGGATGCTGGACTTCCATAAAGACATACTTCATCTTCAACTCTGATAATGATGCGCATTCTTTAAGACATATGATAAGGATCCACATCTAGAGCTACAGATGGCGTTACAATTTTATCGTGGTCCTAAATATCCAAAATGCTGTGGTGCGCTTAGCCGTCTCCGATTTTCAGTGTTGAAAAACATCAGTTACGGAGGTAGAAATAACTCGTAAATTGTTTACATAAAGCCTCACAGTGAAAAACTTTTCACTATGGTTCAAATAGCTCTGAGCACTATGGGACACAACATCTGAGGCCATCAGTCCCCTAGAACTTAGAACTATTTAAACCTAACTAACCTAAGGACATCACACACACCCATGCCCGAGGCAGGATTCGAACCTGCGACCGTAGCAGTCGCGTGGTTCCAGGCTGAAGCGCCCAGAAACGCTCGGCTATACCGGCCGGCAAAAACTTTTCAAACAACGTTTGTATTTTGAAGAAAACTAAGCTGATGAACCGAGCAAGATGGCACATTGTTAAGACCCTGAAGACATATTCGGGAGGAGGACTGTTTCCAATTCCCATCTGTGCCTCCAAATTTAAATTGACCCAAATCACATTGCACAAATAACATGATGGTTTCTTTTAAAGGGCACTTCCAGTTTTCCTTTGCCGTCATTCGGCATTTCGACATTATACTCCGTCTAACAAATTCATCTTCAATGAGACATTAATCGTTTAGTTACTTCCTTCCTTCCTTCCTGCGTTGAAATGATGAGAAAGAAAGGCAAATAATGGATCTGAAACTGAGCCCTGTGGATCTCTAACAAGCATATAGTACCAAGAAGTGAGACGACTTTCCGCTCCATTGCCAACGTGTTCTGTGATAGGTAGATATAAACGCAACAGAATATACATAAAACAGCTGTAGTGGCGACAGCTAGCAGTCCACATTACTTCAAAACTATTCCCTGACGATTTTCCTGCTCCATTTTTCTCCAATCCGAGCTTATGCTTCATCTCTAATGACTTCGTCTTCAAACCAAATTTGCCATCCTTCCTGAACTAAAGGGAAGAGAAATATACACTATGTGAACAAAAGTATCCAGAAACCTGCCTAAAAAAGACTTACAAGTTCGTGGCGCCCTCCTTCGGTAACGCTAGAATTCAATATAGCGTTGGCCCATCCTTAGCCTTCATGACAGCTTCCACTCTCGCAGGCATACGTTTAGTCAGGTACTGGAACGTTGCTTGGGGAATGGCAGCCCATTCTTCACGGAGTGCTGCACTGAGGAGAGGTTTCGATGTCGGTCGGTGAGGCCGGGCACGAAGTCGGCGTTCCAAAAGATCCCAAAGGTGTTCTATAGGATTCAGGTCAGGACTCTGTGTAGGCCAGTCCATTACAGGGATGTTATTGTCGTGAAACCATTCCGCCACAGGGCGTGCGTTATGAACAGGTGCTCGATCATGTTGAAAGATGCAATCGCCCATCCCGAATTGCACTTCTACAGCGGGAATCAAGAAGATGCTTAAAACATCAATGTAGGCCTGTGCTGTGATAGTGCCAGGCAAAACAACAAGGGATGCAAGCCCTCCCCCCCCCCCCCCATAAAAAAACACGACCACACCATAACACCACCGCCTCCGAATTTTACTGTTGGCACTACACAAGCTGGCAGATGACGTTAACCGGACATTCATCATACCCACAACCTGCCATCGGATCGCCACATTGTGTACCGTGATTCGTCACTCCACACAACGTTTTTCCACTGTTCAATCGTCCAATGTTTGCGCTCCTTACATCAAGAGAGGCGTCGTGTGGCGTTTACCGGCGTGATGTGTGGCTTATGAGCAGCCATTCGAAATGAATCCAAGTTTTCTCGCCTCCCGCCTAACTATGATAGTATTGCAGGGGATCCTGATGCAGTTTGGAATTCCTGTGTGATGGTCTGCATAGATGTCTGCCCATTACACATTACGACCCACTTCAACTGTCGTCGCTCTCTGTCAATCAACAGACGAGGTCGGCCTGTACGCTTTTGTGTTGTACGTGTCCCTTCACGTTTCCACTGGACCTAAAGATGTTTAGGATGTTGAAATCGCGCGTACAGACGTATGACACAAGTGACATCTAATCACCTGACCACGTTCGATGTCCGTGAGTTCCACGCAGCACCCCATTCTGCTCTCTCACGATGTCTAATAACTACTGAGGTTGCTGACGTGGAGTATCTGGCAGTAGGTAGCAGCACAATACACCTAACATGAAAAACGTATGTTTTTGGGGGTGGCCGGAGACTTTTGATGACAAAGTGCTGAGTAAAACTGTGAGGGACGGGAAAAACCCACCGTGGTTCAACAACAAAGTTAGGAAACTACTGCGAAAACAAAGAGATCTTCACTGCAAGTTTAAACGCAGCCAAAACCTCTCAGACAAACAGAAGGTAAACGATGTCAAAGTTAGCGTAAGGAGGGCTATGCGTGAAGCGTTCAGTGAATTCGAAAGTAAAATTCTATGTACCAACTTGACAGAAAATCCTAGGAAGTTCTGGTCTTACGTTAAATCAGTAAGTGGCTCGAAACAGCATATCCAGACACTCTGGGATGATGATGGCGTTGAAACAGAGGATGACACGCGTAAAGCTGAAATACTAAACACCTTTTTCCAAAGCTGTTCCTT
Organism: Schistocerca americana; assembly: GCF_021461395.2. Taxonomy (NCBI): domain Eukaryota; kingdom Metazoa; phylum Arthropoda; class Insecta; order Orthoptera; family Acrididae; genus Schistocerca; species Schistocerca americana. The sequence continues at coordinate 106,368,710 of NC_060120.1, forward strand.
CTCTAAATCCTCGCACAAACGAAAAAATGGCTGATATCGAAATAAGTATCCAAGGAATAAAAAAGCAACCGAAATCACTGAAGAGAGTAAAGTCCACTGGACCTGACGGGATACCAGTTCGATTATACACAGAGTACGCGAAAGAACTTGCCCCCCTCCCCCCCTTCTAACAGCCGTGTACCGCAAGTCTCTAGAGAAACGGAAGGATTCATATGATTGGAAAAGAGCACAGGTAGTCCCAGTCTTCAAGAAGGGTCGTCGAGCAGATGCACAAAACTATAGACCTATACCTCTGACATCGATCTGTTGTAGAATTTTATAACATGTTTTTTGCTCGCGTATCATGTCATTTCTTGAAACCCAGAATCTACTCTGTAGAAATCAACATGGATTCCGGAAACAGCGATCGTGTGAGACCCAACTCGCTTTATTTGTTCATGAGACCCAGAAAATATTAGATAGAGGCTCCCAGGTAGATGCCATTTTCCTTGACTTCCGGAAGGCGTTCGATGCAGTTCCGCACTGTCGCCTGATAAACAAAGTAAGAGCCTACGGAATATCAAACCAGCTGTGTGACTGGATTGCAGAGTTTTTAGCAAACAGGACACAGCATGTTGTTATCAATGGAGAGACGTCTACAGACGTTAAAGTAACCTCTGGCGTGCCACAGGGGAGTGTTATGGGACCATTGCTTTTCACAATATATATAAATGACCTAGTAGATAGTGTCGGAAGTTCCATGAGGCTTTTCGCGGATGATGCTGTAGTATACAGAGAAGTTGCAGCATTAGAAAACTGCAGCGAAATGCAGGAAGATCTGCAGCGGATAGGCACTTGGTGCAGGGAGCGGCAACTGACCCTTAACATAGACAAATGTAATGTATTGCGAATACATAGAGAGAAGGATCCTTTATTGTATGATTATATGATAGCGGAACAAACAATGGTAGCAGTTACTTCTGTAAAATATCTGGGAGTATGCATGCGGAACGATTTGAAGTGGAATCATCATATAAAATTAATTGTTGCTAAGGCGGGTAGCAGGTTGAGATTCATTGGGATAATCCTTAGAAAATGTAGTCCATTAACAAAGGAGGCGGCTTACAAAACACTCGTTCGACCTATACTTGGGTATTGCTCATTAGTGTGGGATCCGTACCAGGTCGGGTTGACGGAGGAGATAGAGAAGATCCAAAGAAGAGCGGCGCGTTTCGTCACAGGGTTGTTTGGTAAGCGTGATAGTGTTACGGAAATGTTTACCAAACGCAAGTGTCAGACTCTGCAAGAGAGGCGCTCTGCATCGCGGTGTAGCTTGCTGTTCAGGTTTCGAGAGGGTGCGTTTCTGGATGAGGTATCGAATATATTGCTTCCCCCTACTTATACCTCCCGAGGAGATCACGAATGTAAAATTAGAGAGATTCGAGTGCGCACGGAGGCTTTCCGGCAGTCGTTCTTGCCGCGAACCATACGCGATTGGAACAGGAAAGGGAGGTAATGACAGTGGCACGTAAAGTACCCTCCGCCACACACCATTGGGTGGCTTGTGGAGTATAAATGTAGATGTAGATGTAATGGACCTAAAACAGGGGATGTAATGGACCTAAAACAGAGCCCTGTGGGACTCCAACAAGCGTACGCTTCCCAAAAGCAAAACGACTTTCCGTTTCACAGACGACGTGTTCTGTGGGAAGCGGTCATGGACGCTGCGGAGTACACATACAAGAGTTGCGGTGGCGGACGACAGGGCCTCAGTACGTACCCCTGAGCAGCTCCCTCAGCGCCACCACGGCCTCTGCTACGTTCTCCGGCGTCTCCCGCAGCTCCTCGCGCGCCAGCTGCTGCTGCTGCTGGGTCAGCGGCGCCAGCTGGATCCCAATGCGCTCCCTCGGCGTCGTCATGTCGACTGCTCAATCTGCTCGCTGGCGGACAGCCTGCAAACAGCGGTCAGCATGTGAAGTTCTGACCCGACTCTCGAGACATATACACTTGACGGAAAAAAGTCGCAGCATCCAAAAATAGTTAATGCAGTGTAATAAAATTTCGAGAATACGTTTGTCCAGGTAACGCAGTGATTAGCATTGCAAGATCACAGGTTAATGTATGCGAGAGATAAGCCATTGCAAATGTCTAGTTCTGGTACATGAAAACCCGGCGTAGCCGACAGAATGTTGAAAGTAAGCAAACAAACGTGCGTTCATTGTGTTGTACAGGTGCCAAAAGTCAGTTTTTGGGATGGAGTTTCATGCCCGTTGCACTTGGTCGGTCAATGCCTGGGGCTGCTAATACTGGTTGCCGATGTCGCTGGAGTTATCGTCCGATGATGTCCCATATCTGATCGATTGGAGACAGATCAAGTTTCAGTCTCGAACCGCGCGACCGCTACGGTCGCAGGTTCGAATCCTGCCTCGGGCATGGATGTGTGATGTCTTTAGGTTAGTTAGGTTTAACTAGTTCTAAGTTCTAGGGGACTGATGACCTCAGATGTTAAGTCCCATAGTGCTCAGAGTCATTCGAACCATTTGTACAGATCTAGTGATCGAGCAGGCCAAGGTAACATGCCGACGCTCTGTAGGGCATATTGGATTACAACAGTGGTATGAGAGCAAGCGTTATCCTGTTGGAAGACATCCCCTGGAATGCTGCTCATGAATGTCAGTACAACAGGTCGAATCACCAGATTGATGTACAGATTTACAGTCAAGATGCGTGTCATATCCACGAAGGTGCCCCTGTTGTCATACGAAATCGCACCCCATTCCATAACTCCAGGTGTGGGTCCAGTGTGTCCAACACACAGAAAGAGCCAGCCGCTGTGGCTGAGCGGTTCTAGGCGCTTCAGTCCGGAACCGCGCTGCTGCTATGGTGGCAGGTCAGAATTCTGGATGTGTGTGATGTCCTTAGGTTAGTTAAGTTTAAGTAGTTCTAAGTCTAGGGGACTGATGACCTCAGATGTGGTTCAAATCCTGCCCTGGGCATGGATGTGTGTGATGTCCTTAGGTTAGTTAGGTTTAAGTAGTTCTAAGTCTAGGGGGACTGATGACCTCATATGTGGTTCAAATCCTGCCCCGAGCATGGATGTATGTGATGTCCTTAGGTTAGTTAGGTTTAAGTAGTTTTAAGTCTAGGGGACTGATGACCTCAGATGATAAGTCCCGCCGGCCAGTGTGGCCGTGCGGTTCTAGGCGCATCAGTCTGGAACCGCGCGACCGCTACGGTCTCAGGTTCGAATCCTGCCTCGGGCATGGATGTGTGTGATGTCCTTAGGTTAGTTAGGTTTAAGTAGTTTTAAGTCTAGGGGACTGATGACCACAGATGTTAAGTCCCATAGTGCTCAGAGCCATTTTTTTTTATAAGTCCCATAGTGCTTAGAGCCATTTGAACACAGGAAGATTCGTTGCAGTGCCTCAACTGGCTTCCTTCTAACCAACACACGGCCACCGCTGGCACCGTGGCAGAACCATCTTCCATTAGAAAACACAACACTTAATTTCTGAGGTCATCAGTCCCCTAGAACTTAGAACTACATAAACCTACCTAACCTAAGGACATCACACATATCCATGCCCGAGGCAGGATTCGAACCTGCGACCGTAGCGGTCGCGCGGTTCCAGACTGTAGCGCCTAGAACCGCTCGGCCACTCCGGCCGGCACACCTCCTCCCTGCCCTTTGATGAGCTCTCGCTAGACACCACTTTAGTCCCTAATGGCGGTGGTATGGTGTCAATGGAATGCACTGTACAGAGCGTCTCCTTGATGTAACCCATTCATAACAGTTCGCTGTGTCACTGTGGTCCAACTGCTGCGCAAACTGCTGCTGCATCTGCTATACACCGAATGCGATCGTCTTCCCTCTCGGTAGTGCCGTACGGCTGCCTGGAGGCCGGTCTTCTTGCAAAAGTACATTCCCGTGATCACCGCTGCCAGCAATCATCTACAGTGGCTACATTCCTGCCAACATCCAGCTTCTCGTAGCCGCAATACACGACCTCGTCCAGTGAGGTGTTGACAATGGCGCCTTTGTCGCCTTAAAGGCATTCTCGACTAACATCAACTCACCACGCCCAGTGTGCGTCTCCATAGCTGACTGGTGGTACTTCCTTCGGCAGTACATATACTAAAATTGGAACGACACAGAGAAAGCCGGCATGGTAGCTCAATCCGTTCCGTCGGACGTCCGCCCCGAACAAATGCAACGAACAAAATGAGATTTTTAAAAAAGTGGTCAGCGCATCGGTACCCGGCTGGGTGGGAGATTTTCTCCGCTCGGGGACTGGGTGTCGTGTTATCTGCATCATCATACCACCCTCATCGATATACAAGTCACCGAAGTGGCTTCAACTAAAAGACCTGCACGAGGCGACCGATCTATACGACGGGAGGCCCTCTCCACTTGACATTTACTTACCACGCCCAGTCTCAAGGGGAACTAACGCACACAACCGTTAGAGCGTGTATTTAAAGAAAACCTGATTTGCATCTTCATAGTGGCGCTACTGACGCCTCTCTTACGCGACTGGCGCGAAGCTTGAAAAGACATCATGTTTCAGATGTAGTAACACGCTTACCAACTTTCCTTTACGTCGCACAACTCCTGCTTTGTGTTGTGATTTTTTATCAGCAGTGTTCCTGAAGATTTGTTATAGTTCTAGAGCTCTCTATAAAATGTGAATAGTTCTGCACAATCTCGTTTTAAAAAATTGACGAAGAAACAAACGTTTTCACACATGAATTTGTTGAAAGAATTGAAGTTGGCTCCAACAGAAAGGTACAGTCACCTTAATTTGTAAAACCTCCCATCGACAAGTGAGGGACACATAACGTTGTGTATTATTTTTTACAAATTTCAATGGTTTTGATCGCAATATATTGTAATACGAGTGTCGTCCACAAAGTAAGTTCCGTTTCTACCTCTATCCGCGGCAGCGCTAAGATCGCAGTTCCGAGCATGGGCGGCAGTTACTCTGACTCAAGGAGAAGATATGTACGCCATTTTCAGATCACTGCTGACGACGTGGGCTTTGTAGTGCTTCTTTATAATGTCAGCCGTAATTGAAAATGTCGCCGCGTGTGAAATCAGATCTATGATTCGTTTTCTAAATGCAAAGAAAGTTAAACCAAAGCAAATCCATCGGCAAATGAACAGAGTATGACGCACGCAATACCAAACTCTGGGCTACACTCATCGCACTTCGCCCTTCCTCCAGTTTCCCAATGATTCTTCCTCCAAATGTTGCTGCCAGGCCGTGTTGTGGTGAAAAATGCCACCACAATGCACTCTAACTGCTTACTGATTGACACACACTGTCTTTTCCTGTTCCTTCAACAGCCTCGTGTTGTGGGGCCAGCCCCGTTTGACACTATAGTCACACTGACCTCACGCCGGGGCAAATGAGATACATGGGCCCTTTGGTATGCGTCACAGCACGAGACACTACAGGTCTTCTGAGTGCCAGCAGGCGTCTCCGGCGAGGGGGGGGACTTACTATTTCAGAACGAATTTAATAACTCTTGACTGCGCTTTTAAATACATGGAGACTCTCGATAACACACAATAAGGTTAAAACCTTTAGTGGGTACCTTTTCACTGACATATTGATTTCCGCTGGGCAATGCACGAGGCCGAGCGTTCGTGATATGTGGCATATTAATTGGAAGAATGCAGAATGTTGAAATTAACAGCACAGATAATCTGTAAAAATCAGCAGAGTCCTCTAACTGGGGAGGTATCAAGAATGGTGTCCCACAGGGTTCAGTCATGTGTTCCTTACTGTTCTTAATATATATTAATGACTTGCCACTCTATACTCATGAAGATGCAAAGCTAGTTCGTTTTCCTGATGATACAAGTATAGTAATCACACCCAACAAACAAGAATGATTCAAATGGCTCTGAACACTGTGGGACTTAACATCTGAGGTCATCAGTCCCCTAGAACTTAGAACTACTTAAACCTAACTAACCTAAGGACATCACACACATCCATGCCCGAGGCAGGATTCGAACCTGCGACCGTAGCGGTCCTGCGGCTCCAGACTGAAGCGCCTAGAACCTCTCGGCCACACAACAAACAAGAATCCGCTGAGGAAATTGTAAATTATGTCTTTCAGAAAATTATTAAGTGTTTGTCTGCAAATGGACGTTCACTAAATATTGAGAAAACACGGTGTATACAATTCTGTACAATAAATGGAATAACACCATTGATAAATATATACTATGAACAGAAGGCGGAATATTCAAAATTTCTGGGGGTGTGCAATGATGAGAAATTGGATTGGAAAAACACATCGATGATCGGCTGAAACGGTTAGGTTCAGCTACTTATGCTATTAGGGCTATTGCAAATTTTGGTGATAAAAATATCAGTAAATTAGTCTACCATCCCTGTTTTCATTCAGTGCTTTCATATGGCATCATCTTTTGAGGTAATACATCATTAAGAGAAAAAGTATTCATTGCACAAAAGCGTGTAATAAGAATAATAGCTGGAGCGCACCCAAGATCACCATGCAGACATTTATTTAAGGAACTTGGGATATTCACAGTGCTTTCGCAATACATATATTCCTTTATGAAATTTGTTGTTAATAACCCATCCCAGTTCAAAAATAACAGCGAAGTGAATAGCTACAACACTATAAGAAAGAGTTATCTTTACTATTCCGGGTTAAATCTGACTTTGGCACAGAAAGGGGTGAATTATGCTGCCACAAAAATCTTTGGTCATTTTCCAAATAGCTTTAAAAGTCTGACAGATAGCCAACCAATATTTTTAAAAAAAATTAAAGAATTTCTGAATGACAACTCCTTCTATTCAATGGGTGAATTTTTAGATAATAAGTAGTAACTGTAAAAAAATTATTTTGTGTAGAAGAAAAGTTATGTTACAGTGACACGTTCCACGTCATTACGAAATGTCGTATTCATGATCTATGGAACAAGTATTAATGTATGTATGTAAGACGACTTCTGTGATATGACGAGTTCGGTGAGGACCCATATTTCTCGTGGCATTGCCTCGCGCCATGTGAAGTCCACCTTTCTGTACACTACTGGGAGACTCTGGCAACATGCTCCCGCATTTTCATTCATTTCCACCGAATTATTAATGCTTTAAGTTCCTTTATGTACCTCGTCCTTGAGTCTCGCAGAGCAGTTTATATCAATAGTTTCAAATATTTGGGCCTGGATTGCGATCACGAAGCGATATTAACACACAAACCATATGGCTGCAATGAAGTCAATGTACCAGCTCACCGTCTTGAAAGCTAACGTTGGTAGCAACCAGAAGTAAGTGAACATCGGTCTGAAGTCACACACTGTCTTCTGACTTCTGTCAAAACAGCTACTCGCGTCAGCCGCTGCGACTAAAGTCTTCTTAGAGTGAATATGTTTCCTCCAGACTGATACCATCTCATGATCAAACCGGAAATTACTAGATACGTTTATCGAATAATATTTCTCCATACAGCAATTGCACACATTGCCTATAACATGTAACGCAGCTGAAACAAAATGTAAACTGAGCTGCTTTATTTTGTACTCATTTCCCCTTAAAATGAAGGAAGTGAAAGTATTTCATCTATCTGGGAAGAAAATTCCGAAGAAAGTTCTATGAGTTCGATCAAAGATTCTCAACTCTCTCTCTCTCTCTCTCTCTCTCTCTCTCTCTCTCTCTCTCTCTCTCTCTCCTTTGCGGAATCACCCTACTTTTTACTTTAACCGCGTGCCACAGACTGGTTGTTTGTCTTCTTTTTTAACCCTTACGAGAAAGACAGGAGTGAGGTTACACAATCATTTAACAGTTAACGTTGAATACTGGTATCCAAAACTTGCTTAGTATCATTTCGTTATAACAACATTTGTCTTCTTCGTATTATCTCCATGATGTCTTTGTAAATTTCTTCAGCAATTCTATAAAACAGTTCCATAATACTCTTGTATCACTCTACCAAACACTGAACTCTTTTAGCAAGTCTCTAAACCGACCGCTTTCTTCAATGTGACTTGAAAATTCCAAATATTAGAAGTAAAAATCTTGAATAGGTCGCGAGACACTGATTCATGTACACTAACCTTTGCCAATACAGCATATTATTCGACAATCCTTACAATAATCGGAAACCTAAAATTGATACTTTTTGTTCGTTCTTCTTAGTGTTTATTATTCAAGTGGCTGGAACGATTCTCCAAACAACTGCATCTTCGGACTAAGAAGACAGTACGAACTGATGTCGATAGCTTTCTAAAATCTAACAAGACAGAATATCTTTGCTCATCCGGGTCTACGATTTTGAAGATCCGATGCACGAAGACAGTGAGACGTCCTCAGTGTGCTGTTCCCTTCTAACCTTAACTCAGAGTTACAAGAGGAAAATTTTCACACATTGAGCTCACAGCATAAATGAACACCATTGCTCTTTACACATACCAAGCTAAACTCCTAAGTTACAAACCCGAAATGCGTTACTGGAAACCTTTTGTGAGAAATTAATAGTGAAAATCGGAGAGGAAATTTATTTCACAGTGAATAAACTTAAATTATCTACATGAGAATACTCACAGTTGCCATTGGTCGTATTCGTGCAATCTGGGGCGAAGCGACTGTTTACTGTCCTATAGTTATTGACGTACTTTTATACACGGTAATGAACAGTGCTAATCTAAAATGCATGATACTTTTTTTTATTTTTAGAGTCTACCGGATGAGAAAGAGAAACGAAATCAGTTAATTATCTGCTCAACATTAAGACATAGCGTTAGCTCACATGAACGAGAATAGAAAAAGCAAGCACCTGTGAGATTTTAAGGAACCATCATGGAATTCATCTGAAGTGATTTAGGGAAATGCCGATGTCACAATGGCAATACGGTAGACTGAATATTGTACCATACGAATGCGGGCTGGAGCTGTTGTTTTAAAAACTGCCTCACACTGCTCAGTTGATAAAGCTATGGGGGGTTGTTGGCTGGGAGACACTGATGGGAAATTCAGCCAATTTGTTGGAAAAGTTTTCTCAAATCGTTTATAAGGACTCCATTTCCTGCGAAGTGTAACTGTTCGCGGTCTATGACTGTGACTGTGGGGAGAGTATACAGTTAAGCATCTGATACTAATCACATAAATAGAAGACGCTAGAGGATGAAATCCATATAATTAGTTCTGCTTCCGATGGACTGATATCGTCAAAAGTGCCTTCTTGACCCACTAACACACTGTCGAAGATGGGGATTGAACTCAGACCGCTGGAGTTTACCCAGTTGGTTAGGGACATTACGCCACTAATTCATTTTCCCTTACCATCGACATTCAAATAATTTTTTTCGTTGGTGGGATTCGAAGCGGATACGTTGATAAGGTGTGAGAGCAAAAACCGCTATTTAATGACGTTGCTGTGGAACATTGTCAACAGGGCCGTGAAATTCCTCCTCGGGTCACGTCTGCAAAATCCCACGGTGAAGTTTATTTGTTCAGAGGGAGATAGCAGTTGTTGAGGCGCTGCGTCAGAAATTATATCTGACGCGTCCTTGAACTTATCAGATAACATCTGTCGGCCACTTAGATCTGATATGCAGCTTCGAGAAGTGTATTGCAGAATGGCATTCTTTCTCACCATCAAATACGATAAGAGATAAGTGATACGGACTGCCGCTGTATCCAACCAGCTGGTCACCGAGGGCGTAAATTTCAGATCTCTTTGGTACAAAGAGTAAGAATCTACTTGTGTTACGAGATCGGTAGTCTAGAATAATTCAGTTCCTCTCACAATGTGATACAATCAATGCAAAGCTCGCATAGCTAAAACTAGTACCTCAGCGTTAACAGTTCGGTGACTTGTCTCTACATCTACATACATCTACATCTATACTCCGCGAGCCACCTTACGGTGTGTGGCGGAGGGTACTTATTGTACCACTATCTGATCCCCCCTTCCCTGTTCCATTCACGAATTGTGCGTGGGAAGAACGACTGCTTGTAAGTCTCCGTATTTGCTCTAATTTCTCGGATCTTTTCGTTGTGATCATTACGCGAGATATATGTGGGCGGTAGTAATATGTTGCCCATCTCTTCCCGGAATGTGCTCTCTCGTAATTTCGATAATAAACCTCTCCGTATTGCGTAACGCCTTTCTTGAAGTGTCCGCCACTGGAGCTTGTTCAGCATTTCCGTAACGCTCTCGCGCTGACTAAATGTCCCCATGACGAATCGCGCTGCTTTTCGCTGGATCATGTCTATCTCTTCTATTAATCCAACCTGGTAAGGGTCCCATACTGATGAGCAATACTCAAGAATCGGACGAACAAGCGTTTTGTAAGCTACTTCTTTCGTCGATGAGTCACATTTTCTTAGAATTCTTCCTATGAATCTCAACCTGGCGCCTGCTTTTCCCACTATTTGTTTTATGTGATCATTCCACTTCAGATCGCTCCGGATAGTAACTCCTAAGTATTTTACGGTCGTTACCGCTTCCAATGATTTACCACCTATGGCATAATCGTACTGGAATGGATTTCTGCCCCTATGTATGCGCATTATATTACATTTATCTACGTTTAGGGAAAGCTGCCAGCTGTCGCACCATGCATTAATCCTCTGCAGGTCCTCCTGGAGTACGTACGAGTCTTCTGATGTTGCTACTTTCTTGTAGACAACCGTGTCATCTGCAAATAGCCTCGCGGAGCTACCGATGTTGTCAACTAAGTCATTTATGTATATTGTAAACAATAAAGGTCCTATCACGCTTCCCTGCGGTACTCCCGAAATTACCTCTACATCTGCAGATTTTGAACCGTTAAGAATGACATGTTGTGTTCTTTCTTCTAGGAAATCCTGAATCCAATCACAAACCTGGTCCGATATTCCGTAAGCTCGTATTTTTTTCACTAAACGTAAGTGCGGAACCGTATCAAATGCCTTCCTGAAGTCCAGGAATACGGCATCAATCTGCTCGCCAGTGTCTACGGCACTGTGAATTTCTTGGGCAAATAGGGCGAGCTGAGTTTCACATGATCTCTGTTTGCGTAATCCATGTTGCGAGTAGTTCCAACGTTGCGCTGCTACACTTCACACAATTGCGTTTCTTTGCCATCCGTTTTGGACCACTGTCGCTTATATTCAACAAACAATCCAATTAAAGTAAAAAAATGATGGTCTCAAAAGGTGCGTTTAGGTTGCTTTCTGAGACAACATGCCAAGAAAAATAAATAAATAAATAAACGAATAAAAGCAATATCTAGAAGCTTTCATGGCAATCGACTCTTTCACAGACGGAGTATTATTGTGGTACGGGTAATTTCCAAGACTGATTGCCTATCGAAGTTGGAGGGCTCCAAACGATACATATCGAAGTTGCGATAGTAACTCGAGTATGGAAGTCTCGTGGCGCGTGTTACGAGTATGTTTAAAGGTGTCACTACAGAACGACTAAAGAAAAGCGTTAGAGAAGCACTCGCAAACGGAAAGGGGACGACTTACCTTAGTCGTCGTCGGTGTTATCGTGTTGTGACAGTCCGCGTGATGTATAAGCTGCAGGGACAAATCCTTTTTTCCCATACCCAGGGTAAACTCTGCCAATATCGCGTAGGGATATCGGCAGAGTGTCACATGAGTCGACTTTCCCCTGCAAACGCAAGTTGTGAAAGTATAGGTACTGGAACAAATACAGTTCGTCCCTCTATCATGGCCGTTCTTCTCTTTTTATGGTTGACTTGACAGACTTCCACAGGCGTTCTATGTTCTGGGTATGGACACTGGCGTCATCTGAAGAGACAAACTTGACAGAGTGGTTCACAAATTCGTGCTCGAAGTTTTCAGCTTTGAGACTCTGGTATAACTGAAACCCGTCTGTGATGACTTTTCTTCCAGGCAGTATGAAATACTTTATAAGACCCATTAAAGTGACCTTGTCTCGCGACGATACCCTGACAATGAAACATTTGCGTGACTCCCTTTCCATCCCACTAAAAACCCAAATATGATCTACTTCACTTTTAGAAGGTCGTCCTCTCTGATTCTTTCGTCTAGCAATGTGAGACTCGTCTACTTCCACTATTTTATTCGGTCCACCAGTTGGCACACTGTCATTTGTCACTATGACGTAGCACACTTCTCGGCAAAACCCGAAGTAATCACAGACGGTATTCGCCGGTAGCTCAGTTTCTGATGCTGTGGCTTGCAGAGTATAATTTCGAATCGAGCACGACACAAGAATTACGCTTGTCTGAATCGACAATTTAGAGGACTCGAACAACGTATTTTTCCTGATGCTGGTTCGCTTCCACAAAGTCCGCAATGAAACTGCAACGGAATCTCAGTGTCCGCACTTCTCTTACGCAGTTTCACAGATTTCGCAGCACCACAGTCAACACAGTCCCTCCTGTCGTCGTCCGGCAGAAGTCTGTATGTCTGGCAAAAAGTCAAACATTTGTCTACACTGTATATGCATGGAATCAGAGTTTTCCTTGTGAGGCAATCCGCAGAAGAAACTGAGAAGCAGCACACATTACACTCGCTATGAAGGGAAACTGTCATAAACAATTATGGCGGGAACGTAATGTACTCAAACTGAAAAAATAACGCAAAACTGATACAAATGACGATCACAAGAAATTATCATAACGCGCGCCACGAGACTACCGTAATCGATTTAACCATCGCAACTTCGGTATGTATCGTTTGGAGCCCTCCAACTTCGATAGGAAATCATTTTTGGAAATTACCGTGGTACGGATGTTTTTTCGTGTTTTCTTTCCAGATTTTTCCAGTGGCCTGACTTGGAGTTGCCGCTTCATTTCAAACTAACTAATAGAGCAAATACTTTTTCCTGCTGCAAGAAAACCTGTAATCAAATTTAGTGTAAAATGAAATCGAAACAAATTATGACAGAAAAAGGACCTAGAAACAAAACAAGCAAGAGCCATCTACAATGTAATCCGTGTATTGTTCGTCACTGAAAGTTAGTGGACAAAAGATTGCAGATAGAACAGGCTCTCTGACCACGGGCAAATATGCTGGAAACGTAAAACATTCATTGAAGTTGTGTCTGGCATCGACCACGATGTGCTAAACAAAAGGGAAATTCATGCCCGTAGACAATGTAGGAAGACTAATATTTAATACAAATCTGTGTGACATTCACTTAAAATTATCCTCAATACGCAGCTTTGCAAAATTCAACACATATAAGGACCAATACAATGCTATACAGTGTGTCTACCGTCGTCTGAAGTGTGTTCTCGTCAGTGATGGCCGTCACACATAACATGTAATCGCAACTATCACAGTAAAACCTTCTTACTGTCTGCGAATGCTCCTATGACAAAGGAACTTCACAATAATGAATAGATTTTTCAAATTTGTATCTTTCTGTTACTTTCAAGTCATTCGGTATATGCTGGAGTTAAATTAAGTTCCTATGGAAACATCGTGTGGATTGCACGAGACAAAACTCTGTTGTTTAAGCGAAAGGCATCAGATCCAGTTCGATAGATAATATATTAAAAATTTACACGAATAAGTGATTACCTCGTCAAATTCTCGGACGTAACGGTATGGATTGTAGCTCGATAGCATTTCGTGAAACTTACTTCTTGGCTGCAAGTGCCCATGGCGTGCTGTGCTGTATTAGAAACGCGGGTTTAGTAGGTCACTGTATTGCGTTACCCCGGAAACTTTACGTCCCAATAATGCACATTTTCGCGTAGTCTGTGTGAACGAGAAGTTTTAACACGATTATCGGTTTGCTGGAGTATTATCGGTTTTCTGGAATATACGTTTTATGTCAGGAGACACAGTGCCTGAAACATTCAAAAGCTCATGTATTACAGCAACTCAAAAGGGAAGTAGATAACACGAAGTAACGTAAAAAACAAATTTGTACTACTTCTTTATGTATACACGCCAGGAGTATTAATAAAACACATTAATGTAAAATAAAAACTGAACATACAGAAGTAATAGTACCACATGAATGAACTTTCATTCTCCTGTTATAGTGCTCTTTAATTTCAATACTGTTTTACATATAGACGATATCTGGGGTAAGTGAAGTATGTCAAGGAAATCCTGATAAACATGTACACAGAACCATAATACAACCTCACTGAAATTCATCTGATTTCAAGAACTGCGATTCTATATGCATTCAAATTATGTTAACAAAAGGATTCTCTAAATAAAAGATTGACCAATCAGCAAGTGAAAACACAGTCTTTAATAGTTCAGTGTCATGTCTTTTATCAGCACAGCGATTTGAAGCGTAATGTGTAGTACCCTCCATCAGTGACTCAGTGAAATATAGCGTTTTTACGTTCTGCCGTAGGAGATATTAGACAGTATTTTCTATAGTTTGTTTGACACAAGACAAATATCTCGACTAAGGCTTGATTAACATTTACCTGTGTGTTGTTGAGGTTATGACGCAGCTCTCCACGCTACTCTATCCTGTGTAAGCCTCTTCGTCTCCGATTAACTATTGCAGCCTAGATCCTTTTGACCTTGTTTTGTAAGCCACGTCATCCCTTGGTTTCCCTCTACGATTTTTGTTGCCCCGCTCAAACACACACTCTTCTTTACATTACCAAATTGCAGACTGACCACTCTTTCACGCCTCAAAATGTGTCCTGTCAGCCGATTCCGCCTTTTAATCAAGTTAAGCCATATACCTCTTTTTTCCCCAGTTCGATTCAGTTCAAATGGCTCTGAGCACTATGGGACTCAACTGCTGAGGTCATTAGTCCCCTAGAACTTAGAACTAGTTAAACCCAACTAACCTAAGGACATCACAAACATCCATGCCCGAGGCAGGATTCGAACTTGCGACCGTAGCGGTCTTGCGGTTCCAGACTGCAGCGCCTTTAACCGCACGGCCACTTCGGCCGGCTCGATTCAGTACCTCCTCATTACTCTATCTACCCATCTAATCTTCAGTGTTCTTCAGTAGCAACTCATTCCAAAAGCTATTTTTGTCTGAACTGCTTATCGTGCACGTTTAACTTCCGTACAACGCTACGCTCCAGACAGATTCCGCCGGAATAGACTTTCCAACTCTTAGATGCGATGTTAACAAACCCCCCTTTTCCGGAAACGCTATATCAAGTCTGCATTCTATATCTTCTCTACTTCGAATAGCACCAGTTATTTCGCTGTCCGAATAGCGTAACTCATCCACTACTTTTGGTGTCTCATTTTCTAATCTTATTCCCTCAACATACCCTGACTGAATTTGACTACATTTCATTACTCTTGTTCATCTTCTAAACTCTTCTCTAGAAACTATCTTTTCCATTCAACTGCTGTTTCACTTCCTTTGGTGTCCCTGACTGAATCACAGTGTCATCTTGGAACTTCAAAGTTTTTATTTCTTCTCTTTGAACTTAAATTCCTTTTCCAATTTTTTCTTTGGTTTGCTTTCGTGCTTCCTCAATATTAAGACTTGTAGCATTAGGTAAAGGCTGATACCCTGTTCATTTCCTTCTCAACCATCGTTATCCATGCCCTTCAACTCCAGTTTGTTTTCTGTACAAAGGGCAAATAACCTGTCGATCCCTGTATCTTGTCCTTGCTACCTTCAGAACATTACTGTGTGTTCCAGTCAACATTGTCAGAATCTTTCTTTAAATATACATTTGCTACAAAAGTTGTTTTTTGTCTCTAACTTATCTTTTAAGCTACGTCGTAGGGTTAGTATTCCCTTGTGTACTCCTACATTCCTCCGGAATCCATTCTGATCTTCCCCGGAGGTCGTCATCTACAAGCTTTTCTGTTGCAAAAAAATTCGTGTCATTATTTCGCAGGCATGACTTCGTAAACTGAGAATTCGGTAATATTCACATGTGTCAGCACCTGCCTTCTTTGGAACTGCAGTTATGATAGTCTTTTTGAAGCCAGAGTTTTTCGCTTTCTTACATTTCTTGTGCAATGCCCTAGTATTCGAAAAGCGTTTCGCCTTCATCATTCCAGGCAAATACCTTGCTCCTCCCAGCAACTGGTCTGCAGCCAATTGCCCACCATTCGTGTCAAGCTGAGTTCAAATTCTTTTAATAACGACCCCGGCATTATCGGTTAGTAAGTACCAACATTTCATCCGTCTTCTATAGAGTGAAATAATTCATTATGTTCTACAGAAATAAGTCAACCATCCATTGATAAAACTGAGTTGTCGCCTTGAAAAAAAAAATCCAAAAATGATGAGAAAATTTTCAGTTTTATAGTTATATAATTGAAATGGTCCTGTGATTTAAGGTTCTAGAGAAACACATCATTACTGCTAAACATGACAGGTCATGGCAAGAAAAGAGAAAATGTGAAACTCGGGCGATGCATAAAGGAGAAACTACTGTTAGTAAATTTGATATTTTTTAAGCAAAAAGGTTAATAATGGCTATAAAAAAAAGTTTTCGGCAAGAAATTGCATGACCCAAAACGTGGCATAGAGGGACGTTCATGTACGTTTTATTGACCTTACGAACAGAAAAACTGGGGGAGGTTTAAGTTGGGATAAAATCTTTTGAAAAAGTGGGAGTTCGTAGAGACAATCACGAGTAGCGATGCCAATAATCACGAGGAAAATAACACACGAAAAGAAGTCATGAAAAAATCTGCTGCAGATATTGAAATATACTACTGGCGATTAAAATTGCTCTCACCAAGAAGAAATGTAGATGATAAACAGATATTCATTGGACAAATATATTATACTAAAACTGACATGTGATTACATTTTCACGCAATTTGGGTGGATAGATCCAGAGAAATCAGTACCCAGAACAACCACCTCTGGCCGTAATAACGGCCTTGATACGCCTGGGCATCGAGTCAAACAGAGCTTGGATGGCGTGCACAGGTACAGCTGCCCATGCAGCTTCAATACGATACCACAGTTCATCACTGCACGTTCAGCGAGATGTACTTACTAAACCGGAGCCTGTCGCCTTAGCCAGTCGCTTTGCGGATCGCTGACATGTACAGGTATCCCTTCTCACAAAGCACCGTATCAGCAAGCTGCGACAAGCACTTGCAGAGTTACGCTTATCGAAATGCTTATCTTGACAGAAAGCGAACGCCTTCACAGCTGAGAATGCTACAACTCGGCACGTATTCAGAGAACAAACTAGGCACTATTAATTCTGACATATATCTCCTTTGCTCTTGATATATGGGAACATTGTTCAAGATAATGAAATTCGATGTTGGGTGCTGATTTGAACATCTACGTACACGATCTGTTGCTGTCATCATAATGGTTCTCACTTTAGACGCAAAGATCTTTCCGTTTGACGCCAAAGACAAAGGATTTTCTTCATAGTGGGTGTAGTGGGTATCACATCAAGAAATTTATTAAGATAAAGTGATATTTTTCAAGTCTGCTGTACTTATTTTATTGGTTCACGACTATTTTATGCCTTTTGGGCTATTTTCAAGTGATTTTATGCCTTATTCAAAATGTCAGAAAGCAACAAGACAGCATAAATGTGAACCAAAAGGAATAGAACATCTAAATTGAAAGCCGCTGTGATTTTAATGCATGTGGCACATTTTTCTAATGTAGAGAACCACCTGAAATCAGCCTAAAAGTTAGAAGCTAATCGTTAACCGATAAAATAAATACAGCATAAGTCGAAATTGCCATCTTCTTTTGAAGACATTGTATTTTCTCTTGTCAACTACAGGCAGCATTACACCCACAAAATGTAATTACGAGTGCAGTCTACAATTGCATTTACTACGAAGACTCATAGTACTTCAGAGTCACCTTGTCTCCCAATTCCTGCTCTGAAAAATATCAGTGATTACTAGATCTACTCAGTTCTTTTGCATCGAAGCCGGACAAAACTGACAGTCACGTTTCGTAAATGTTACTGACCGTTGTGCATGCGTATCTGCTGAGAAATGAATAATGCAAGCAAGCGCTGATTTCTTTTCGCAGTATTAATTACTGCTCTCTTTACGGTTTTGTTTTAGACCGATCAGCACTTTATAGTTGATTTTATAAAACATGTACGCCCAAATCTGCTGGTAAGACAACTTATGAAAGATACTTGATTAGACGGGAGCTTCTTGTCTCTAAGCATGCCACATAAATAATTTTATTTGTATCACCCTTTATGGACGCGCATTTGTTTTTATTTTGTTACTAGTCTCGATCAAATACGATCATCTGCAGCTCTATCTGTGTTAATACAATTTTATAAAAACATACACTTATTAGCCAAGAATGACAGCGTCCATATATATATAGGGTGGTCAGAAAATGTGTGAAATGCTTGTAGGGATGTTACAGGGCAGGTTGTACTGAGACGTGAATGTTAAAAAAGAAATTCGATACGTTGCTTCGTTTCCGAGTTATTTAGCATAGAATTTAGCCAATCGGGTCGTCGCGCGCTCACACTCAAGCGGCCTGCCAGGGGCGGAGTTGCCCAACGAGCGCTTTGTTTGGTTAGCAGAAACTTGAATTTACGCGCGCGACGACGATCTGATTGGCTAACTTCAATGCTAAATAACTCGGAAACGGAGCAACGTATCGGATTTTTTTTTTTTTTTTTTTTTTTTGTAACATTCATATCTCAGTACAACCTGCCCTGCAACATCCCTACAAGCGTTTCAGACATTTTCTGACCACATTATGTATATATTGCTCTTGATCTATGGGAGCATATATAATGGTAAATCCGAAACCCAAGCAACTGC
Organism: Schistocerca americana; assembly: GCF_021461395.2. NCBI lineage: Eukaryota > Metazoa > Arthropoda > Insecta > Orthoptera > Acrididae > Schistocerca > Schistocerca americana. The sequence continues at coordinate 106,387,399 of NC_060120.1, forward strand.
ACGTGGCCAATACGATGGGGCGTACGACGGCGTTTCCTTGTGGACAATGACTGACATAAATTCTGCGAATTCAAGCACTACATCGCTGTACCCTTCACTGTCAGTATTTCGTCAATAAAATAAATAATAAAATCCTCGCGTTCCTAGCGGTACTACGAATATCCTAGGCTTACGATCTCCCCATGTCGCACACTAACGGGTTGAGGGCGACCTTATAGATGCTGCCACCGTTAAAAGGTTGAAGCATAACAACTGGACTCAGTACTTGAGAAACGCGACAGTCACCGAAAAACGGATATGCATCTTTGCAGTAAACAGTACAGAAAGGGAGCACAAATATAAGCAGATTAACATGTGCAAGTGCAGTTCTTAACTAGCGACTGTAAAAAATAAAATACTTCTCGCAGTTGACGCACAGCTGAGCGAAATGGGATTTCCTCAGGGATCTGTGCTTGGGCCCGATTTACAACCAATGTGGGAGAGGGACCGTTATTTTAGCGCTAAGTATCAAACGAATGATGTGTTTCTTGGCAACAAGAATGTATGCGTCGCCTAGGGACAAGCTCGCAGCCGGCTTACCTGTTGGCAGGAGATGGGAGTCCAACGGCGGGTGTGTGACTGTTGCGTCCGCTGAGCGCCGCTCGCCTTGTAAGAGGAGCGCGCGGCGCACACTTTGAACCACGAGCCCAGATACGGAGAGGCGCCCTTTGGACGCGCGTCTTGATAGCCAGCAGCCGGCTAGCCACTGGACGCGCCGAGGCGCGGGACGTGTGCACGTCCGCCGCCCGCTGTCGCCCTGGAGACCGAGGCGCCCCCGCCTGCGGACGTTGGCATCGCTGGACGGTGTGCCCGCCGACAAAGGAAGTGCGTCTGCAGAGCTGAACCGTATCCACCACTCGCGGAGAATGCTCAGAATACTGACCAGGCGCGCGATATAGGAGGTTCCTCAAGGGTCTGTTCTTGGTCCTGATTTACCACAAACATCATAATAATTCACAATTATGAAAAATTACAAAGAATATTTTAATGTATTTCCAAACGTTTCATATTTCGATGAAAATTCACTTGCTCAATCGAGATGACACACGGAAAAAGCTCAGTATGCTGATCAGGTGGACGAAATACACTACTGGCCATTAAACCTGCTACACCAAGAAGAAATGCAGATGATAAACGGGTATTCATTGGGCAAATATATTATACTAGAACTGACATGTGATTACATTTTCACGCAATTTGGGTGCATAGGACCTCAGCAATCAGTACCCAGAACAACCACCTCTGGCCGTAAAAACGGCCTTGATACGCCTGGGCATTTAGTCAAACAGAGCTTGGATGGCGTGTAAGGTACAGCTGCCCATGAAGCTTCCACACGATACCACAGTTCATCAAGAGTAGTGACTGGCGTATTGTGACGAGCCAGTTGCTCAGCCACCATTGACCAGACGTTTTCAATTGGAGAATGTGTTGGCCAGGGCGGCAATCGAACATTTTCTGTATCCGAAAAGGCCCATACAGGACCTGAAACATGTGGTCGTGCATTATCCTGCTGAAATGTAGGGTTCCACAGGGTTCGAATGAAGGGTAGCCCCACGGGTCGTAACACATCTGAAATGTAACGTCCACTGTTCAAAGTGCCGTCAATACGAACAAGAGGTGACCGAGACGTGTAACCAATGGTACCCTGTACCATCACGCCGGGTGATACACCAGTATGGCGATGACGAATACACGCTTCCAATGTACGTTCACCGCGATGTCGCGAAACATGGTCGCGACCATCATGGTGCTGTAAACAGAACCTGGATTCATCCGAAAAAAATGACGTTTTGCCATTCGTGCACCTAGGTTCGTCGTTGATTACACCATAGCAGGCGTTCCTGTTTGTGATGCAGCGTCAAGGGTAACCGCAGCCGATCCATTACAGCCATGCGGATAAGATGCCTGTCATCTCGACTGCTAGTGATACGAGGCCGTTGGGATCCAGCAGGGCGTTCCGTATTACCCTCCTGAACCCACCGATTCCATATTCTGCTAATAGTTATTGGATCTCGACTAACGCGAGCAGCAATGTCGCGATACAATAAACCGCAATCGCGATAGGCTACAATCCGACCTTTATCAAAGTCGGAAACGTGATGGTACGCGTTTCTCCTCCTTACACGAGGCATCACAATAACGTTTCACCAGGCAACGCCGGTCAACTGCTGTTTGTATATGAGAAATCGGTTGGAAACTCTTGTCAGCACGTTGTAGGTGTCGCCAACGGCGCCAACCTTGTGTGAATGCTCTGAAACGCTAAACATTTCCATATCACAGCATCTTCTTCCTGTCGGTTAAATTTCGCGTCTGTAGCACGTCATCTTCGTGGTGTAGCAATTTTAATGCCCAGTAGTGTAGGTTGTTCCTCACAGGTCCGAGTTTGACCCTGATTTACAACCAACAGTTTAAGGGTAAACTGATGAGTGCGGTAAAAATTCGATGTCAGTGCACTAGATCTACTGAAAGAGCTATGAAAACAGTCGATTACTCACGGAGAACGCTCATTACGCTGAGTAGACAGGAGAACCGGTGGGTTCCTCATGGACCTCCATTTGGCCATAATCTACAGGCGTAAGAGTAAACCTATAAGGGTAAAGAAAGAAGTGGAACCCTTCCTGTCGCTCACTGGCATGGTGACCATAACAAACAGTTCTACTGTCTCGTCTGGGAAGGATTAGTTTGCTAGTTTGGATCCACAGGATGTGGATCTGCGATGTTGACCATACGTCTCGGTATGAGTGTCCATGAATATGGTCTCATCGGGGAGGTAGAAGACGATAGCTTTTGAAGGGTAGTGGTACAGAGGAAAGGGAAAAAGTGACACTGCAAGTAGTCGGAAGAAAACCTCTGCGACACTATAGAAGGATAGTAAGGCTGCTATCGAATTATGCTGCTAACAGCGACAGTTGACGCAAGGGTACTAGGATCGTAGTTACCGTTAGTGTTGGGCACCGACGATGTCTCCTGGACCAACTGCAACGGTCTCAATCCTGTGACATGCAATGGTCACCATCAGAGACGTTACTTTGACAATGAAATCAGTCGCTCAGTGCTGAAATTTGTGTATATTTAGTTGGTGTTTTACGTGTTGTCATTTTCCCTGTATCAGTCTGTGTGGCTGACGGACCCACTCAGCTTAACTGAAATACGGCAGCTCGCCGATGTAATGTTGTCTGCAATTTTGGGTTTTTGTCAGTTTCCCTACGAGAGAGTATTATTGGTCTGGCCCGGTCTGTTATATTTCTGTGTTTGGTTGTGATCGTAGTTCCTCGAAAGTCGCATTAGCCGAATATCTCTAGTTTCTGTATAGTCGGGTGGTGAATTTCGAATATACTTCCAGGAGGGTCTCGAACTGAAGAGCATCGAAAACACTCGACCAGTAACCAAGGATTGGTCGCACCAGCGTTCTATAGAGGCCTCCTTTGTGGATCAGCTGCGCTTTCACAGTTTTCTCCCAATATTCCTAAGTCGACCATTCACCTTCCCAACAACCAACCACAAGTGCTCGTTCCGTTTCATATCTCTTTGCTTCGTTACGCCCAGTTATATAATTGACGTGACTGTCAAGCAGCATATCGCTAGTATTGTGCTCTAATAAAATTCATCTGCATTAGATTACACTTTTGTACGTTACACCAAATGGAAATTCTTAGTCATCCAGTATACTACATTCGCTCAACGGTGACACTTGCCTGTACACTACACTGTCATCAGCAAACAGTCTCAGATTGCCGCTCGCTACCCACCAGATCGTTTGTGTGCATACAGAACAAGAGCCGCCTCATCACACTTGTCTGGGGCACTCCTTACGATACCCTTGTCTCTGATGAACAATCGCTCTCCAGGACAACGTACCGGGTTTTATTGCTTAAAAATTCTTGACCTTCATTGCATTCTTCAACTGAGTTTTCAACTGGGTTCACCATTATCTTCTGATTTATTCTAAAGTGCCCTAACTGTTCCCTAATTTGAAATTAGGTCGCTCGGTGGCTCGGTGGATAAATGTCAGACTGCGGATCCGAAGGTCTGGCGTTTATTCCACGGTCAGTCGCAGGATTTTTATCTGACATTATCATTTCTTTCGTACCTGTTTTGTTAACGTGAAAAATATCCCGTTGCACCATGTTGTGGAGTCCGTGTTAAACTGTTGATAACCGGCATGGGTTCATAGGTCGGAGCAAGACAAACACACATCACTTCGAAGAGGACCGTTCCTAGTAAAAAAGCACTGTGATGTCGAAACAACCTCGTTTGGCAGCTTCACCATTACGACAAATCAAACTTTTCCCATAAGACGCGTGAATATTACGGATATGCTTCGTGAACTTAATTGTTAATTCATGGTGAGTAGACGACAGTCTTTTCGCGAAACACAGTTGAAAAAGGTTGTAGAAACGAGAATTGAGACTGACCAAGGAAAGATTCTACTGTCACCAAAGCAGACCTCGCGTAAGGACCACGAGAACAAGATAAGAGAAATTCGGGTTTGTACGAAGGCGAATAGACAATTTGGTTTCCTCTCGCATTATTCATGGATGGATCAGGAAAGGAAATGGTTATCATTGGTACAAGTACCCTTCGCCATGCACCGTATTGTGGATTCCAGAGTACGTTCGTAGATACAGTTTTACACTCTTCATATCCTCCCTACACATTAGAGAAAACTGTTATTCATCCCTCTGTATGTTGTTAAAAGCAAAAGGTGAGAGGCTCAAATCAAATGGTTCAAATGGCTCTGAGCACTATGCGACTTAACTTCTGAGGTCATCAGTCGCCTAGAACTTAGAACTAATTAAACCTAACTAACCTAAGGACATCACACACATCCATGCCCGAGGCAGGATTCGAACCTGCGCCCGTAGCGGTCGCTCGGATCCAGACTGTAGCGCCTAGAACCGCACGGCCACTCCGGCCGGCAAAAGGTGAGAGGAAATGTGACAATTTTTCATGAGTACGAGATGAGCACATCCTGTATTTCAGCAACACACGAGCACTCATGAGTGCATGTTAGCCCAGCACAGTAGGTAGAGAGTGGATAGAACGCCATATGAGATGGAGATCGTGAGGTAGTACCTTCGATTCCAGGACAAGTTTACTTTTTCGTTCACTACAAACTTTGACTTAACATATTTCTTAATCTTAATACTAGATGCTAGTGAATCTAGTGCTGTACATTTTGCTTCTATTTGTACTATTAGATGACAAAATGCCTACTTGGAATTGGTAGTATTTTGGTTAAGCACGGTCACCTTGAGCTGCAGTGCTCAAATTGTGTGGCATTAATGCCCTACTTTGATGAAGCGGATCCCATTATTCGCTAATAATCCCCATTCACGGTTGTCAGTTGACGAAGACGCCAGGTGTCAGAAAAAAAACACACACACACACATATCCATTCCTAACTCATGAGCTTCTTCATCTCCATGAATATGTTCTCAATGGAGTCTATTTTAGGTGCCATTGCAGGCCAACTACACCCTTTTCACTACCTAGTAAATTCTGTGGACTTGCTGATACTGCATCATACCTAGTGAACATTCTGTCGATCATTACATGATCCACTCTTTCAGACTTCAGAATATACAAAAAAGGCATGATGGAGTATTTCATGGCCCTTAGTAACTAAGTTTATGTTTAACTCCTTTAAAAACGGCCCAAAAAGGAAAGGACTACGCGCTAAAAAATCTTTATCTGTATTCATCCAGATAAAAGCGTGCTTTGACTAGATGGTTACATTGTGGAAATTAGCCTTCTAGCAAGTATCTTGCTCGGAATTCGTGGATTTGTCCTTCTCTCTCTCCTTCCCTCTCTCTTTTTAAGTCATCACTCTCTTAATTTGTGTGATATCAACCTCATTTTCCTATCGTGTGCTTATCTTTTCGTGCATGTTTTCCTGCCACACCCAAAGTGGTCGATAATCTGATTTACACGTTCTAATCATTGTCTGGTGCTAAAATTTTCTTCTTTGCAGCTAACTCCAGTCCGTGGGAAAGCAAGAAAGGCTTTCTGCCGGCCGCCAACAGTTTCAAATACACAGATAACCGTCCTGTCCGTTTTCCGCACCAATGACTTAGCAGTGACATCACAACCTGTTGTGCTGTCATTTTAGAGGCGCTATAGAAAGCATTTGCAGTGAATATAATGTTATCAATGCATAAAGGATGCTTAGAAAGCGTGTTACGCAAAGTTCCGTTAAAACTAAACGTATTCTTTTTGGAGATATTGTGGTTCTTTTTTCGATGGCGTTAAGACCGGTTGGGAATGGCTTTAGAGAGCTTTAGTTCAGCGGTAATGTGTATTATAGCAAGCAAGTAGTTCCGTGGCCATTTAGAAACATCTTTCAATTTGAAGAAATGATGCTGAGAGTAATGATTTTCACTAAACATTGCAGAAACCTGTTTAGATTAACTACCCTTGGCTTTAAGCCATCAGCAGACAACTTTTAATATGTTGTACAGTATAGAACTTTGTAGAGATATGCGGTTTTGGAGTGGTGTAAAGTTAATACTCCAGCCTAAGGGAGATTTTATGAGTTGTTTCAGAGCCCGCAGTCGACAATGTCGAGTCTTAAGAAATTCATGTGCCTTTGATTTGCAGACTAGAGTGACACTTTTCTCTCCATTTCACTCGGGAAAAGATCCGCGAACTATAGAATCGTCAGCTCATAGCAGAGACTCTAACTGGAACAGAATGAGTGATTTAGTTCATCCGATGGAGTACAGATGTATGCAGCGCCCCTCTCCGTCTAGAGGAAAGTCGCAGTGGTGGAGCGAAGACACCGTCATTGCGTTACTCAGCGTTGTGCCTCGTAAACCAGGAGTTACGTGTGAACATTTCTAAGCCCTCTCCTTGTTAGATGGCGGATGTGCGAAGAATCTTCTCGAGTTCGCACTCTTGTCGAGTATTACAGGCAATTTAAACATTATAAACTGTTTCTCCTGTATTGTTGGCGTATACTAATTCGTTGCGAACAGATTCTTTCCTGTACTTAGGAACCTACTCGAATTTTCTCGTTTTAAAAGAATTCATTTTAGTGCGAGCCGTTAAATGAACTTTGCTGACATACCTGTACTTGTAACTGCTCTAGCAGTTCGTAAAGCCTTGGCGAGTGCGATCTTTGAAAGCTAATAGCAAGAGGAGAACTCTGATGTATTATTGTATAGATGATTGAAAGACCTAAGTCGAAACAAGGCCCCGGGAATGGACAACATTCCATTAGAACTACTGACACCCATGGGAGAGCCAGCCAAGACAAAACTCTTCCATCTAGTGAGCAAGATGTATGACACAGGCGAAATACCCTCAGACTTCAAGAAGAATATAATAAGTCGAATCCCAAAGAAAGCATGTGTCGAAAGATGTGAAAATTGAAGAACTATCATAATAATAAATCATGGCTGTAAAATAATAACAGGAATTCTTTACAGGCGATTGGAAAAACTGGTAGAAGCCGACCTCGGGGAAGATCAGTTTGGATTCCGCAGAAATGTTAGAACACGCCAGGCAATATTGACCCTACGACTTATCTTATAAGATACGTCAAGGAAAGGCAAACCTACGTTTCTAGCATTTCTAGACTTAGAGAAAGCTTTTGACATTGTTGCTGGAATACTCTCTTTCAGATTCTGAAGCTGACAGGGGTAAAATGCAGGGAGCGAAAGGCTCTTTACAGTTTGTACAGAAACCAGATGTCAGTTATAAGAGTCTAGGGGCATGAAAGGGAAACAGTGGTTGAGAAGCGAGTGAGACAGGGCTGTAGCCTATCCCAGATGTTATTCAATCTGTATATTGAGCAAGCAGTAAAGGAAACAAAAGAAAAATTCTTCGGAGTAGGTATTAAAATCCATGGAGAAGAAATAAAAACTTTGAGGTTCGCCGATGATATTGTAATTCTGTCAGAGACAGCAAAGGACTTGGAAGAGCAGTTAAACGGAAAGGACGGTGTCTTGAAAGGAGGATATAATATGAACATCAACAAAAGCAAAACGAGGATAATGTAATGTAGTCGAATTATGTCAGGTGATCCTGAGGGAATTAGATTAGTAAATGAGACACAGATCTGTAATTTCACGGTATTGGTGATAACTTGAGAAAACGATCCCGAAACACATATGTTACAAAACGCCACTGTTTCCTGCGCATGTACCCCAACATCAATATGGGATATGATCAGCATGCACACGTACACAGACCGCACAGCGGGTTGGCATACTCCGGATCAGGTGGTCGAGCAGCTGCTGGGGTATAGCCTCCCATTCTTGGACCAGTGCCTGTCGGAGCTCCTGAAGTGTGCTAGGGGTTTGAAGACGCGCAGCGATACGTCGACCGAGAGCATTCCAGACGTGCTCGATGGGGTTTAGGTCTGGAGAACAGGCAGGCCACTCCATTTGCCTGATATCTTCTGTTTCAAGGTACTCCTCCACGATGGCAGCTCGATGGGACCGCGCGTTATCATCCATGAGAAGGAAGGTGGGACCCACTGCACCCCTGATAAGGCGGTCATACTGGTGCAAAATGACGTCCCTATACACCTGACCTGTTACAGTTCCTCTGTCAAAGACATGCAGGGGTGTACCTGCACCAATCGTAATCCCACCCGACACCATCAAACCACGACCTCCATACGGGTCCCTTTCAAGGACATTAAGGGGTTGGTATCTGGTTCCTGGTTCACACCAGATAAAAACCCGGCGAGAATCACTGTTCAGGCTATACCTGGACTCGTCCGTGAACATGACCTGGGACCACTGTTCCAAAAACAGTGTACTGTGTTTTTGACACCTAGCTTTACTGGCTTTCGTGTGACCAGGGGTCAGTAGAACGCACCTTGCAGGTCTCCGGGCGAATAAACCATGTCTGTTCAGTCGTCTGTAGACGGTGTGTCTGGAGACGACTGTTCCATTGGCTGCTGTAAGGTCAAGAGCAAGGCTACCTGCAGTACTCCGTGGCTGTCTGCGAGCACTGATGGTAAGATATCGTTCTTCTTGTGGTGTTGTACACTGTGGACGTCCCGTACTGTAGCGTCTGGACACGTTTCCTGTCTGCTGGAATCATTGCCATAATCTTGATATCACACTTTGTGGCACACGGACGGTCCGTGCTACGACCTGCTGTGTTTGACCAGCCTCCAGTCGCCCTAGTATTCCACCCCTCATAACGTCATCAGTATGTGTACCTTGAGCCATTTTCAACCCACGGTCACCATTAGCACGTCTGAAAACATCTGCCCAGTTACTCGCTGCACGGTACTCTGACATGCACCAACACACCTCTGCGTATGTAGACTGCTGCCAGGGCCACTGTGACTGTGCGAAGACCGCAGGTCAAATACATCGCATGGTCATACCCCGAGGTGATTTAAACCAGCAGTCCACCAGAGCGTTGTTTCACCATGTATCAGCATTATCCTTAATTTATGAACATGAGTGTAATCGCGAAATCCCTTGTTCGTTGTACGAAATTCGGTGTGGGTTCTGCTTAGCTTTCATCCGTTAGAGTTGCGTTTGTCTTAGACCTCTATGTGGATTAACATTCCGTGTTATACTTCAAGGCCGAGTATTTTAAGCCTACTTGTTAAAGGTTATGTTGGTTATTTCGCAGAAGACTCATTTCTGCTCTTAATCATTTACAACATTTCTATTTTAAGTGTGTAATGGCCGACGTGATAAAACCAGCAGTCATTTTGCCTTGTTTGTTTTCCTCTGAACTGCTACAGTATTTTTTTAATTCGAGGTTGCTATGCTGAGGGATGCAAACTTCAATCGTCTATTTACAGTTGTAAAGACATTGTAAGATCTTTTGGCGTGAGATTTCTGGATAAGTCATTTTAATGTTAACTCCGTGCGCTTGTTTTAAATCTGAAAGGAGGGAGAGATGTCTTAGTTAGCACAAGCTGGTAGCCTTCAGTTCTATTCAAATGCATACACTGTATAATCAAAAGTATCCGGACACCTGGCTGAAAATTACTTAAAGTTCGTGGAGCCCTCAATCGGTAATGCTGGAATTCAATATGGTGTTGGCCCATCCTTAGCCTTGATGTCAGCTTACACTCTCGCAGGCATACGTTCAGTCAGGTGCTGGAAGGTTTCTTGGGGAATGGTAGCCCACTCTTCACGGAGTGCTGCATTGAGGAGAGGTATCGATGTCGGTTGGTGATGCCTGGCACGAAGTCGGCGTTCGAAAACACCCCAGAGGTGTTCTGTAGGATTCAGGTCAGGACTCTGTGCAGGGCAGTCCATTACAGGGATGTTATTGTCGTGTAACCACTCCGCCACAGGCCGTGCATTATGAACAGGTGCTCGATCGTGTTGAAAGATACACTCGTCATCCCCGAATTGCTCTTCAACTTGGGGAAGCAAGAAGGTGCTTAAAACATCAGTGTAGGCCTGTGCTGTGATAGTGCCACGCAAAACAACAAGGGGTGGAAGCCCCCTCCATAAAAAACACGACCACATCATAACACCACCGCCTCCGAATTTTACAGTTGGCACTACAGAAGCTGGCAGATGACATTCACCGGGCATTCGCCATATCCACACTCTGCCTTTTGATCACCACATTGTGTACCGTGATTCGTCGCTCCACACAACATCTTTCCACTGTTCAATCGTCCAATGTTTATGCTCCTTACACCAGGCGAGGCGTCGTTTGGCATTTACCAGCGTGGTGTGTGGCTTATAAGCAGCCGCTCGACCATGGAATCCAAGTTTTCTCACCCGCCGCCTAACTGTCATAGTTCTTGCAGTGGATCCTGATGCAGTTTGGAGTTCCTGTATGATGGCCTGGATAGATGTCTGCCTGTTACACATTACGACCCTCTTCAGCTGTCGGTAGTCTCTGACGGTCAACAGACGAGGTCGGCCTGTACGCTTTTATGTTGTACGTGTCCCTTCACGGTTCCACTTCACTATCACATCGGAAACAGTGGACCTAGCGATGTTTAGGAGTGTGGAAATCTCGCGTACAGACGTATGACACCAGTGACACCCAGTCACCTGACCACATTCGAAGTCCGCGAGTTCCGCGGAGTGTCCCACTCTGCTCTCTCGTGATGTCTAATGACTAATGTGGTCGCTGATACGGAGTACCTCGCAGTAGGTGGCAGCACATTGCACCTAATATGAAAAACTTATGTTTTAGGGGGTGTCTGGATACTTTTGATCACATAGTGTATGTTTTCAGCTGTTTTGTGACGTTTTTATGAAAACTCGTAAATTTGTTAACACTGGTTCTCTTACCGTATATCTTATCCCAATGTCAAGCGCGCGACCTTCAAAGTTTTTGGTAAATGTTGTCATTTTTATGGTTGTTTTTACTTGTTTGCGAAGGATGTAGCTCCTGCACGCCCACACCGACGTGGTGGCCATCACAAAAGTTCTATTGCCACATCCATATGCAATCGAGGAGATCACTGGATGTGGGGCAGTGATGTTGTCCGTGCGTCTGGGTAGGATTAGCTGCTAAACACGGGTCCATGCAGAAGGTAGAAGTGGTCGCAAAGCGTACGAAGGGTAGCGGGTTCAAGGGCAGAGGGGAAAAAATCCCAGGCCAAGCGCCAAGCGAAAGAAAACCTCTGCGATAATCAGGACGGGTATTAAGAACACCAGCGGCTTTCTTGCTTTATGTTACAGACCAAAAATGGTTCAAATGACTCTGAGCACTATGGGACTTAACTTCTGAGGTCATCAGTCCCCTGGATCTTAGAACTACTTAAACCTAACTAAGGACATCACACACATCCATGCCCGAGGCAGGACTCGAACCTGCGACCGTAGTGGTCGCGAGGTTCCACACTGTAAAGCCTAGAACCGCTCGGTCACAGCGGCCGGCTTATGTGACAGATCATTCAAGGGTACAGTTATTGTCAGTTTTTGGGTATCGTGCAATGCTCGGTATCATTGTCATACCTAATGTTCGCTATAAAGTGTATCAGTCCAAATCTAGGAGAGGTACTGCTGAGGCTGGGCACCTGTGAGGTCTCTTGGGCCAGTTGCAGCGTCTGTAACCTGTAACATGCCAAGGTTGTTGTATGAGCGTCCAATTTGTCATAAATCGATCGCATACAGTGTGGGGTTTTATTGTGTTTGGTTTGTGTTTAGTGTGCAGTATAGCTTGCCTTCGTTGTCGCGTGGTCGGCTGGGTGCATACAGCTAGCGTCGCTAGTTAGTTTTGCTGTAACGAATTAGTTCATCAGTGTCTGCTTTGTCTATGTGCCTGCACTAACCATGGGTAGTTAATTGTCCCTAGCAAAGAGTGAGTCATGATAGGAATTATTAAGGGGGGTAGAACGTCAAACGGGCCGACTTGGAGCAGGAGAGGCATCTCAGGACATTTTAATTCCCAGTATCTGTACTTTTACAAATAAATTCATAAAACTTTGTCAGCATCACCAGGAAGGATTCAGGATTCACACTCATTGCAGTGGAAGTTCGAAAACATAACAAAATAAATTTTTTTACGTGCGAAGTTTCATCATTTTTTCACTTACTAATAGCTGCATTTTCTTCATAAGTTAGAGAGATTCTTCGATGAATTTTGCACAGCATACATACCATACTCACAGGTGTATGAAGCTCTAGAATATATTTAGTTTATGAAAAAAACGAATGAACTGTTATATTTTAAACTTCATGTTTAGAAAAAACACAAATTTTATAGTTAATTACCTCAATGTTTACCACAGTTTTTAATAGATTTGGAAAATTCTAGAGTTTCATACACCTTTAAGTATGATTTGTATGCTGTGCAAATTTCATCGAAGAATCTCTCTTACTTATGAAGAAATGTGTACCTATAGCAACAAATGCTGCCATTAGTAAGCGAAAAAAATGATGAAATTTCACACTTAAAAAAAATTACTTCGTTATGTTTTAGAACTTCCACTGCTATGAATGTAAATTCTGAATCCTTCCTGGTCATGCTGACAAAGTTTTATGAATTTATTTGTAAAAGTATAGACAGTGGAAATTGAAATGTCCTGTGGTGCCTCTCCTGCTCCAAGTCGGCCCGTTTGACGTACTACCCCCCTTAACGAGTTTATAGTGAATATTATAATGCCTCTTATGGCTCGTTTTTGTCAGTGTTAATATGCCGTTGAGGCAAATAAATATTATTAAACTTTTTAAAATTTTGTCTCAGCACCTTACCATTCCTAGATCCAAGCTCCCTACCACTCCGCCTATCCCTCCTTTAAGTCAAATTGTCTCATAAAAAAGTTTTCATCAAAAATCGACGCAGTAGTATTCAATAGTTACTTGACCTACCTGTTTAATCTTCAGCATTATTGTGTCACAAGTTTCAAAAGTTTGTATGGCATTCTTATCAGTACCCTTCATCGTCCATGTTTCATTTCCCTATATCGTTACGACCTATACAAATAATTCCAGAAAATACGCCTACTTTCTTTTCCAGAAACGTTTCTCGATCTATTGCCAGTCTACATTTTTGTCCTCTCTGCTTCCACAGTCGTCTCCTGAACAGCTATCCAAATAGCAAAACTCATCTTTCAGTGTCTCATTCATATGAACAGTGCAGCCCTCAGCAAATGAAAAGCTAGAATATGTTTTGCAGTCCTTGTCAATTGGTGAGATATGTTTTTGTGTGATGAGATGTATCTCAAAACAAGTTTCTGTATTAAATAACTGAACGAACTTTACAAATAACTGTGGAAAAAACTGAACACAAAAGTGCGTGGAGGAGACGACATTCCCTCAGAATTACCATGATCTTTGAGAGAACCAGCCATGTCGAAACTGTTCCAGCTGATTTATAGGATACATGAGACAGCGAAGTACCCCCAGGTTTCAAGAAGAATATAAAAATTTCAATATCAAACAAGACAGATCCTGCCAGAAGAGAGAATTACTCAACCATCAGCTTCAGAAGTCAAAATCGCAAAATTTAACACGAGTTATCTACAGAAGCATGGAGCGACCGGTAGAAGCAGAGCTTGACGAACGCCAGTTTTAGTTGCAGACAAGTGTAGGAACACGCGAGGCAGTAATGACACGGCGACCTTTCTTAGAAGCTAGACCGGAGAAAGGCAAGCCTACTTTTGTATCATTTGCGTGCACCCAAGGTCGGCGCCTGTTGCAGGCGGCTGAACCCGTCGGGTCGGCACTCGGATCCCGCAGTGCGCAATCGCTACGATAAGCTGTTGACGTCCTGTTTGCGAACAGCACCTCTTCAAAAATAAAGATCGTGTTTACTGCACGATGCAGTGTACGAACATCGATAACCGAGCGCGCTCCACCACATAGGCAGTAGTCTACAGGTCGGTATATTTGAATTGATTACAATTGATGTAATTACTCTGCAGCTGATTCTGGCCAACGACGACTGCTCACCTCATAATAATAAGACAGGGCGATTATAATTAAACTTTCAAAACGCTGTAGAAATAACACCACTGGTCAGAACGACGTCAAATTGCAACGGAATGTTATTGGACGAGGGGGAAAACGTATGGCGGAAGAAAAAAAAATAGTGTGAAATTGATCAATAGATGACTCTGTATGTGTCAGAATACGTAAATGAAAACACCTGTCATGCGCACGACCCACTGAAGTTGGTATAAACACCCCGGGTACACGGCTTGTCCTTCTTTCGCGACTGCGACGTTCGCCATGACTGTCTCAATGCAGGATAGCGCTGTGCTTGTAAAGTTGTACTGCAAGAATGATGAATGCGCACACGTAGTTCTGCAGAAGTTCCGGGTTACTGAAGGGTTTGAAAAAAGGCGTTGGTCCGATGACTGCCGTGGGTCTGGAGAAAATGATTCGCAAATTCGAAAAGACGGGTTCTTTTGGTGTGCAACCTGGTAGAGGGAGAAAACAAACTGATTTGACGTCAGTTGAAGCAGTGGCCACATCAATGCAGGAGGAGACGAGTGGTGGTGTGCAAATGTGTAATAGACGGAGAACTGCCCGAACATTGGACATACCCGTGAGCACGGTGTGTAAAATCCTACGAAACATCCTTCTTTGCTATCCATTCAAAATTTCCCATACGCACGAGTTGCTTCCTGTTGACCTGCCATCAAGAGAGACGTTTGCTTTAGAACTTCTTGCTCGCATGGAAGTGGACAGTTATTGGCCGTGGAAGACTTTGTGGACAGACGAAGCCCACTTCCATCTGACAGGATATGTCAATACACAGAACTATCGAATATGGGCAACGGGAAATCCACACACAAATCAACCAGTACCATTTCATCCTGGGCCGGCCGGAGTGGCCGAGCGGTTCTAGGCGCTACAGTCTGGAACCGCGCGACCGCTACGGTCGAAGGTTCGAATCCTGCCTCGGGCATAGATGTGTGTGATGTCCTTAGGTTAGCTAGGTTTAAGTACTTCTAAGTTCTAGGGGACTGATGACCTCAGAAGTTAAGTCCCATAATGCTCAGAGCCATTTGAACCATTGAACTTCATCCTGAAAAGGTCACTGTGTGGTGTTGGTTTACGGCATCATTTATTACTGGGCCAAATTTTTTCGAAGAGGCAGGTGCTTCCGGTCACGTTACCTGTACCGTCACTGGCAAACGCTGTGAGTTTATTTTGCGCAGCTCTCCAATAGCGTGGATGTGTGGATGGGATAATGTTTGTGCAAGATGGCGCACCTCCGCACATTGCAAATTCAGTTTACCAGGTGCTGAAGCGCCATTTCGGAAATGCTAGAATTATCAGCCGCCATTTCCCCACAGCCTGGCTGTCCCGATCACCTGATCTTAATCCGTGTCACTTCTGGCTGTGGGGGTATGTGAAGGATGTTGTGTTCAGAGTTCCGATTGCAAGCTTAGCTGTATTGAAGGCACGCATTGCGCAACGCATTCTGAACGTGACCCCGGAAACACTTCGATCAGTTGTGGAACATGCTGTTTCTCGATTTCAACTTGTTGCAGAAAACGGTGGACAGTATATTGAACATTTTTTGCACCAGTCACACGGAAATTGATAATGCGATTTGATTTTGATTGATGTTTTTTATGCGGTTTTTGGCCTCAGGATATGACCTTGCCGTGGCGGATCTGCTTACGTAACTAACAGTATCAAACCTGTACGCCCATGCACACTGAGTAGTACAGTTTGTTTAACGTCAGACTTACACCTTACGCATTTGAAGTCAACCACTATTAACCATGGATGAAGGGTATCAGACGGATGCCATATTCTTTGACTTCCGGAAAGCGTTTGACTCGGTGCCCCACTGCAGACTCCTAACTAAGGTACGAGCATATGGGATTGGTTCCCAAATATGTGAGTTGCTCGAAGACTTCTTAAGTGATAGAACCCAGTACGTTGTCCTCCATGGTGAGTGTTCATCGGAGGTGAGGGTATCATCTGGAGTGCCCCAGGGAAGTATGGCAGGTCCGCTGTTGTTTTCTATCTACATAAATGATCTTTTGGATAGGGCGGGTAGCAATGTGCGTCTGTTTGCTGATGATGCTGTGGTGTACGGGAAGGTGTCGTCGTTGAGTGACTGTAGGAGGATACAAGATGACTTGGACAGGATTTGTGATTGGTGTAAAGAATGGCAGCTAACTCTAAATATAGATAAATGTAAATTAATGCAGATGAATAGGAAAAAGAATCCTGTAATGTTTGAATACTCCATTAGTAGTGTAGCGCTTGACACAGTCACGTCGATGAAATATTTGGGCGTAACATTGTAGAGCGATATGAAGTGGAACAAGCATGTAATGGCAGTTGTGGGGAAGGCGGATAGTCGTCTTCGGTTCATTGGTAGAATTTTGGGAAGATGTGGTTCATCTGTAAAGGAGACCGCTTATAAAACACTAATACGACCTATTCTTGAGTACTGCTCCAGCGTTTGGGATCCCTATCAGGTCGGATTGAGGGAGGACATAGAAGCAATTCAGAGGCGGGCTGCCAGATTTGTTACTGGTAGGTTTGATCATCACGCGAGTGTTACGGAAATGCTTCAGGAACTCGGGTTGGAGTCTCTGGAGGAAAGGAGGCGTTCTTTCCGTGAATCGCTACTGAGGAAATTTAGAGAGCCAGCATTTGAGGCTGACTGCAGTACAATTTTACTGCCGCCAACTTATATTTCGCGGAAAGACCACAAAGATAAGGTAAGAGAGATTAGGGCTCGTACAGAGGCATATAGGCAGTCATTTTTCCCTCGTTCTGTTTGGGAGTGGAACAGGGAGAGAAGATGATAGTTGTGATACGAGGTACCCTCCGCCACGCACCGTATGATGGATTGCGGAGTATGTATGTAGATGTAGATGTACACTCCTGGAAATGGAAAAAAGAACACATTGACACCGGTGTGTCAGACCTACCATACTTGCTCCGGACACTGCGAGAGGGCTGTACAAGCAATGATCACACGCACGGCACAGTGGACACACCAGGAACCGAGGTGTTGGCCGTCGAATGGCGCTAGCTGCGCAGCATTTGTGCACCGCCGCCGTCAGTGTCAGCCAGTTTGCCGTGGCATACGGAGCTCCATCGCAGTCTTTAACACTGGTAGCATGCCGCGACAGCGTGGACCTGAACCGTATGTGCAGTTGACGGACTTTGAGCGAGGGCGTATAGTGGGCATGCGGGAGGCCGGGTGGACGTACCGCCGAATTGCTCAACACGTGGGGCGTGAGGTCTCCACAGTACATCGATGTTGTCGCCAGTGGTCGGCGGAAGGTGCACGTGCCCGTCGACCTGGGACCGGACCGCAGCGACGCACGGATGCACGCCAAGACCGTAGGATCCTACGCAGTGCCGTAGGGGACCGCACCGCCACTTCCCAGCAAATTAGGGACACTGTTGCTCCTGGGGTATCGGCGAGGACCATTCGCAACCGTCTCCATGAAGCTGGGCTATGGTCCCACACACCGTTAGGCCGTCTTCCGCTCACGCCCCAACATCGTGCAGCCCGCCTCCAGTGGTGTCGCGACAGGCGTGAATGGAGGGACGAATGGAGACGTGTCGTCTTCAGCGATGAGAGTCGCTTCTGCCTTGGTGCCAATGATGGTCGTATGCGTGTTTGGCGCCGTGCAGGTGAGCGCCACAATCAGGATTGCATACGACCGAGGCACACAGGGCCAACACCCGGCATCATGGTGTGGGGAGCGATCTCCTACACTGGCCGTACACCACTGGTGATCGTCGAGGGGACACTGAATAGTGCACGGTACATCCAAACCGTCATCGAACCCATCGTTCTACCATTCTTAGACCGGCAAGGGAACTTGCTGTTCCAACAGGACAATGCACGTCCGCATGTATCCCGTGCCACCCAACGTGCTCTAGAAGGTGTAAGTCAACTGCCCTGGCCAGCAAGATCTCCGGATCTGTCCCCCATTGAGCATGTTTGGGACTGTTTGAAGCGTCGTCTCACGCGGTCTGCACGTCCAGCACGAACGCTGGTCCAACTGAGGTGCCAGGTGGAAATGGCATGGCAAGCCGTTCCACAGGACTACATCCAGCATCTCTACGAGCGTCTCCATGGGAGAATAGCAGCCTGCATTGCTGCGAAAGGTGGATATACACTGTACTAGTGCCGACATTGTGCATGCTCTGTTGCCTGTGTCTATGTGCCTGTGGTTCTGTCAGTGTGATCATGTGATGTATCTGACCCCAGGAATGTGTCAATAAAGTTTCCCCTTCCTGGGACAATGAATTCACGGTGTTCTTATTTCAATTTCCAGGAGTGTAGATGAAATGATGATGCTTACAGCGCCATCAATTGCTGCATTTTGTAGCTATTTATTTTTTTCTGCCATGCGTTTTCCCCCTTCTCCAACAATTTTAAGTTGCAATTTGACGTCGTTCTGACCAATGGTGTTATTTCTACTTTAATTATAAACTCCCTGTATTATGTTCAGTTTATAGTCACTGATTATTCAGAAGTTAAAAATGCAAAATTTCACCCCATGAACTATTCACCAGATCAATTTCTAGCTGAACGGCACGAGTTATGAGCGGCGTTGCACAGAAGTCTGAGAAAATAGTTGCGCGACTTAGCACATCACACTGGTTCATTTATAGTGACTACTCACGCAGGGTGTTTCATAACTCATATTACACACTTCTAGAACTTGTAGTGGGGAGTTATTAGATCAAGTTGTACCTACGAACCCATGTCCGGAAATGTCATCCAGTAATGCTACAAAATGCCGCTGTTATAGGCCAAGGCGCCTGTAAATGTATGTGTAGACTGGGTGATTCCGTGATGATGTTACGAACTTTCGAGGATGACGGAAAAGGATAAATTTATCAACTAGAGGTAACGATGCCTGTACCGGAAACCAACGAGTCGAAAGTTGTAAGCGAAAACTGTTCTAATACCTCTGACAGTGGAACAAATGTACCGGAACTGTTGTTGCTAAGATTGTAGGATAGGTAACTTTCAAGAACACAACAAGAAAAAACGTCTAGTAAACATGGGCTCTAAAATTCATACCTTAAGATCTATGGGCACTTGTTCAATACAGGAAATGTGTTTCACACTAGTGAAGATCGACAAGTGCTCTTAGCTCCTTAGATATGCAATTTAGAACTTATCTTTACTGAATATTTTTCCTTGTCTTGGTCCATACTAGCATCTCTGAAAGTTGCATACCCTACATTCCTAGCAACAATTGTACCTGTACATTGTAATGGTACTTGAATTACGCAACCTTACGACTCCTCACCTGGACCTCTCGATACCAGTAATATTCTACTGTATTTCTGTTAACTACTTAACATATTTATGAGACAACATACAGATTTGATTTCACTTTTGATGCATCGATATGTTTATATTGCAATGATATTATTCTTATGTGTATTCTTTCTTTTGTCACTATGATCTTTGACGTACTTGTAACTCTGATTTTTGGGCGCGTAAGCGATTATTAGTTAGTTAGTTGTTGAGTTGTTAGAGAATCGGACCTTGAGAAAGTCAACTGTTGGACGTCATGTTGGAAAGACGCATAACGTAGTCAGCTTATAAAATGTGAACTTTAACAGTGACTGTGATGAAGATGTTTTCAAGTATGTTTTGTATTGAAGTGATGTTTGTGTGTTACGTGATATTGCAATAAAAGCAATTAAAAGGAAGTGAAACTTACTTTCGGAGTGATGATTATTTTTTTAAATCAGCATTGTCCAGCAAAAGTGTAATCATGAAGAATGGTTTGTGAAGCGCATCTACAAAACTTTTGAATATAGCAGGATAAAACCTAGGCCTCTTTGCATCCGAGCTTGGAATCATAATCACCTAGATTTTCAACGATTGAGCCATGATAACACGAGACCAGCGTGGGAAACACAAAAAGATGAGTGCCTAGTTTTTTGATTATTACATGAAATGACTTTATTAACTGTGCTCTAATGACACCTTCCACATAATATGACTGTTGTTGCCCCAAAATGCAGTATTTAGCAGCGTGAGCAACACCACAATCGTTATTAAATTCTGACCTTTGTTGTGGTAGAGTTGTTAGAACATGTATTCCACTGTCACAGGTATCAGAATGATTTTCGCTCATAACTTTCGACTCTTTCGTTTCCGTAACAGGGACACTTTCCTCAAATTGATACGTTTATCCGTCTCCACCACCACTGAAATTTTGTAACGTCATCACGAAATCACCCTATAGAGACATACATTTACAGGCGCCGACGCCTGTAATTTTGATGCTCTGTAGCGCGTTCGGATCACCTTTCCGGACGAGTGTTCCTATGTAAAACTTGATCTGCTAGGTTCCCTTTACATCCTCTATAAATATGTAACATCGTGAAGCACCCTGTATTACTGTGCACAAACTCCAACTGAAACCTCAAAAAGTAATAGTAGTGCATTGGCTGACTAATTCAGATACTGTTGATCGTCGTTAGTAGTGCAGTAATTGTGAGGTTGTTCTTGAAATATTCATTCTTTTCTGATGCAGCATGGTTGCAAACTCGCAGAACAATAGCTGGAGTACGGTATTCATTAGAGCAATACGAATTCTTGGACCGATCTTTTTCCACCAAACTAGTAATTCAGATAGGTATGTCAACACTGTATTGTAACTTATGTCCCCCAGAGAATTAACGACGAAAGAAAATATCTACAGTTATTGCCTGCAGGACAATGTAAGAGCCCACATCGCCTGTACGTCTATGACAACTGAGGACGACTCCGAACATCAAAAATACGTCGTCGGACGTCGTTTGTTACACTATGAAGAGAGTGAATCGCAGCGCTTTGTGGTGTATGGACTAGAGAACTGACCTTCACGAGATAAATGATTTTAGCGGAAAAATCTGTTCACTAGGTCTCTTTTTGTTAGGTGTTGCTGCGTCATCTGATAATCTTATCGAAAGTATGTCAGGAATTAGAGGGAACAAACAACAGCTTCAGTGCACGCAACAACGGCGTCACACTCTACCCTAGGCTTCAGAACCCATACTAGAAGACGCACAGGGATTTAGTTCTGGCTACTTGTTAATACTGACTGTGACAGGAAACCGACTGTGTACTTCTTGTACATTTAGAAGACACCTGCCAGGTATAACTTTAATTATAACTTTCCTTGTAGCTCGAGCTGCACGTATCATACAAATCTACCTAAGTCCATACATTATACGGGGGTCATTCAATAATTAAATAGACACATTGGTCTGGAGAAAAAAGCGTTTAAAAACTTCTTCTACTTTTCATCATAATCCCCTTGACCGTTTCCGCACTTGTTCAAAAGGGCTACAAGCTTTTTTATTCTGCCTGCAAAGACTCCTCTTTATCTCGTGTGTTTGAACCAATTTGCCACAAACTTTTACACGTCCTCGTTGTCCTCGAACCTCTTCCAACGTACTGCCCCCTTTCAGTGGACCAAACAAATGGAAATCACTAGGTAGCTAAATCAGGACTGTAAGGGGGATGAGGCAGTACTTCCCAGCCCATTTTGTCGATGGTTTCACGGGTTAGTTGAACAATATGAGGACGTGCGTTGTCTTGCTGGAGAATCACACCTCTCCTTTGAGATCCCCGACGTCTCTCTCCCTCTCTTGTCACTTCCTTATCTTTCTTAAAATTGAACAGTATCAACAAGTCAGGGGCCATATCAACAGACAGGGTATTTTTTCGTAAATAATGCATCATAACCCCATTAATATTTAATTTACACTAAAAATGTCACCATTAGTTGCCTGTATATAGCTGAGTGATAAACTGTCGATAATCAAAACAATAAAATATGGTTGTTAGCTAAGAAAATAAATACTACGTACCAGGAAAAAAAATAACAACGAAGAATTCGGCTGCGTCTTCCTCTAGCAAACGGCAGCTTTCAGTGAAGGCCACAAAATCTTCCACTCCCCCGACCGACACAACAGACTCTTGAAAATTTACTGCAGTGCGTTTGACTCCCAACTACCGGAAGCTTCACCATGTTTAAAAGCAAATCCGAGTAGTATTGGCTGTTCATTGTACGCTGCTCTTCGAGATAATCACAAAAATCTGGACCTTCAGCATCCCAAAACACCGTCAACATGACTTTTCTGCTGATGCTTCAGTTTTGAATTTTTTCTTGACAGGTGGGTTGGTGTACTTCCACTCCATGCTTTGTCTTTTTGATTCTGGCTCATAATAGTGAATCGAAGTTTCATCACAAGTTAAACTTTTGTTGTGGAAGTGCTCATTTTCTCTTTCATAACGTTCCTTGAGCTCTGTGCACACTCTCAACTTTGTTTCCTTGAGTAACCGTGTCAACTCCTTTGGGACTCATCTTGCACATGTTTAGCAGTACTTCAGCTTGTTACAGATAATGTTATGAACTGTATCAGTACTAACTTGAACCTTATCAACTATCATTTCCACAGTCACACGGCGGTCGGCACGAATAATATCATCAATTCGACTTTCAAGTGAGGGAGTTGAAACTGCAACTGGTTGGCCAGAACGGATTCGTCATCACTGAGTCGCGACCATTTTTGAACTGCTCTACCCACTTGTAAAAATTTGCGCGATTCATACAACCTTCAACAGTATAATAATATTCACTGGTTTCTCGCCTTCAGCAAGTGAAAAACGAATAACAGAACGTTGTTCAAATAATGTGGACGTTTCAAGCGGACTCGCCATCTAGAAATGTATTTTTGAGGTTATAAACAAAACAATGTTGGTACATTAGCTGATCAGGGCTCATCCCAATGACGCCAACTTAAAGCCATAAAAGTACCAAAATTGCCCTACTAACAGTTTTTTCCCCACACCAATTTGTCTCTTTAATTATTGAATGACATTCGTACGTTAACAATGAAGCGTGACTCGCATCTTAGATGCATATCAACACTCAAATAATGCCAGTAATTCCAGCGGAGATGGGGATGGGGAGGGACGAGGTGCGACTTGTGGTTTCAACAGATGATGACAATTGCTCCTGTGATTTCTGTTTGTAGTGTGAACCGTTTTTGTTGCAGTACTTAAATCTGAAATAATACTTGCAGCAAATAAGGTGCCTGAGAGTGTTCCAAGATGCTACTCCAGCCGGGTGTAAAATGAATGTGCGCAACGGAAAATACTGAAAGCGAAAATCAAGACTTGGCGCTGTCTGACTACCGCCTGAAGCAGATCTTAGGATCTCTTAATTTTGATATTATTTCCTCCTTGGTCTTTAACATATAAATTACAACATAAGCATAAATGAATGGTTAAGGGAGCTAGTAACTACAAAACGATAAATGTAGTTTCTGCTTATACACTCCTGGAAATGGAAAAAAGAACACATTGACACCGGTGTGTCAGACCCACCATACTTGCTCCGGACACTGCGAGAGGGCTGTACAAGCAATGATCACACGCACGGCACAGCGGACACACCAGGAACCGAGGTGTTGGCCGTCGAATGGCGCTAGCTGCGCAGCATTTGTGCACCGCCGCCGTCAGTGTCAGCCAGTTTGCCGTGGCATACGGAGCTCCATCGCAGTCTTTAACACCGGTAGCATGCCGCGACAGCGTGGACGTGAACCGTATGTGCAGTTGACGGACTTTGAGCGAGGGCGTATAGTGGGCATGCGGGAGGCCGGGTGGACGTACCGCCGAATTGCTCAACACGTGGGGCGTGAGGTCTCCACAGTACATCGATGTTGTCGCCAGTGGTCGGCGGAAGGTGCACGTGCCCGTCGACCTGGGACCGGACCGCAGCGACGCACGGATGCACGCCAAGACCGTAGGATCCTACGCAGTGCCGTAGGGGACCGCACCGCCACTTCCCAGCAAATTAGGGACACTGTTGCTCCTGGGGTATCGGCGAGGACCATTCGCAACCGTCTCCATGAAGCTGGGCTACCGTCCCGCACACCGTTAGGCCGTCTTCCGCTCACGCCCCAACATCGTGCAGCCCGCCTCCAGTGGTGTCGCGACAGGCGTGAATGGATGGACGAATGGAGACGTGTCGTCTTCAGCGATGAGAGTCGCTTCTGCCTTGGTGCCAATGATGGTCGTATGCGTGTTTGGCGCCGTGCAGGTGAGCGCCACAATCAGGACTGCATACGACCGAGGCACACAGGGCCAACACCCGGCATCATGGTGTGGGGAGCGATCTCCTACACTGGCCGTACACCACTGGTGATCGTCGAGGGGACACTGAATAGTGCACGGTACATCCAAACCGTCATCGAACCCATCGTTCTACCATTCCTAGACCGGCAAGGGAACTTGCTGTTCCAACAGGTCAATGCACGTCCGCATGTATCCCGTGCCACCCAACGTGCTCTAGAAGGTGTAAGTCAACTACCCTGGCCAGCAAGATCTTCGGATCTGTCCCCCATTGAGCATGTTTGGGACTGGATGAAGCGTCGTCTCACGCGGTCTGCACGTCCAGCACGAACGCTGGTCCAACTGAGGCGCCAGGTGGAAATGGCATGGCAAGCTGTTCCACAGGACTACATCCAGCATCTCTACGATCGTCTCCATGGGAGAATAGCAGCCTGCATTGCTCCAAAAGGTGGATATACACTGTACTAGTGCCGACATTGTGCATGCTCTGTTGCCTGTGTCTATGTGCCTGTGGTTCTGTCAGTGTGATCATGTGATGTATCTGACCCCAGGAATGTGTCAATAAAGTTTCCCCTTCCTGGGACAATGAATTCACGGTGTTCTTATTTCAATTTCCAGGAGTGTACATTTATTGCAGATTAAAAACCCTTTTATATATTACAAACGTTTATATATCAATGTCCAACGGACATAAAGAGATAGAAATGAATTTCCTAATTAATGTGACTGATCAAATTGACCAAATCAACCTTCTTTTTATGGCTATGCGATCTAATATAAATAACACGAGATGGCTGACATCATCTGCGTACCAAACACTAGAAGACAATACCTTCAAAGATGATCTACAGTGATGTGCAACCTCAGTGGAAATAAAACTTATGTGTTCACAGCCGTTTAGCTTTATAGCCCTAATAAGCCGAAACAATTAGCAATATTACGGTATGTACTGCGTCCGGTGCATCGGAGTGATGGTTCTCGTGCACGTATGGGACGATGGAAGAACTCCAGCCACAAAATAAAAACTCTTTCAAACACTAGGACGGCAGAAGGCAGTCTTCTGACTAAAACGATCTGATACTGTCTTATCCTCTCTATGTTCTATAGACAAGAAACGCAAGCTCCCAGCCACAAGGACGGAATTCAGGTAATGTCAGTACTTCAGTATACACAGAGGAAGTGCTCCCAATCACTGAACGCTGCGTACTCAATGACAACTCCCTACCAGAGGCGAAGTCCAGAACGTATAAGTTCGCAACAGTACAGTGCGTAACCGTTCTAACTATAAAATCTCCTGAGAGCAAAGACAGCAAGTCCGTCTGTACCAACAAAAGCTGATACTGAGCGACTGTCAAACACGGGCGCTCAAAACGGAAGACATCTTTCTCTCCACCGCTGGCTTCCCAGCAAAGCTCGGCTCCCCTCCCTCGTAAAAGCAGAAGGCGAATCATATTCTCGAAACCACGGAATATTCTCCCTCTCTACAGATTCCTCCGATTGCTGACCAACCATGTTGTTGTTGTTGTGGTCTTCAGTCCTGGGACTGGTTTGATGCAGCTCTCCATGCTACTCTATCCTGTGCAAGTTTCTTCATCTCCCAGTACCTACTGCAACCTACATCCTTCTGAATCTGCTTAGTGTAATCAAATCTTGGTCTCCCTCTACGATTTTACCCTCCACGCTGCCCTCCAATGCTAAATTTGTGATCCCTTGATGCCTCAAAACATGTCCTACCAACCGATCCCTTCTTCTAGTCAAGTTGTGCCACAAACTTCTCTTCTCCCCAATCCTATTTAATACCTCCTCATTAGTAACGTGATCTACCCACCTTATCTTCAGCATTCTTCTGTAGCACCACATTTCGAAAGCTTCTATTCTCTTCTTGTCCAAACTAGTTATCGTCCATGTTTCACTTCCATACATGGCTACACTCCATACAAATACTTTCAGAAACGACTTCCTGACACTTAAATCTATACTCGATGTTAACAAATTTCTCTTCTTCAGAAACGATTTCCTTGCCATTGCCAGTCTACATTTTATATCCTCTCTACTTCGACCATCATCAGTTATTTTACTCCCTAAATAGCAAAACTCCTTTACTACTTTAAGTGTCTCATTTTCTAATCTAATTCCCTCAGCATCACCCGATTTAATTTGACTACATTCCATTATCCTCGTTTTGCTTTTGTTGATGTTCATCTTATATCCTCCTTTCAAGACACTGTTCATTCCGTTCAACTGCTCTTCCAAGTCCTTTGCTGTCTCTGACAGAATTACAATGTCATCGGCGAACCTCAAAGTTTTTACTTCTTCTCCATGAATTTTAATACCTACTCCGAATTTTTCTTTTGTTTCCTTTACTGCTTGCTCAGTATACAGATTGAATAACATCGGGGAGAGGCTACAACCCTGTCTCACTCCTTTCCCAACCACTGCTTCCCTTTCATGCCCCTCGACTCTTATAACTGCCATCTGGTTTCTGTACAAAATGTAAATAGCCTTTCGCTCCCTGTATTTTACCCCTGCCACCTTCAGAATTTGAAAGAGAGTATTCCAGTTAACATTGTCAAAAGCTTTCTCTAAGTCTACAAATGCTAGAAGCGTAGGTTTGCCTTTTCTTAATTTTTCTTCTAAGATAAGTTGTAAGGTTAGTATTGCCTCACGTGCTCCAACATTTCTACGGAATCCAAACTGATCTTCCCCGAGGTCCGCTTCTACCAGTTTTTCCATTCGTCTGTAAAGAATTCGCGTTAGTATTTTGCAGCTGTGAATTATTAAACTGATAGTTCGGTAATTTTCACATATGTCAACACCTGCTTTCTTTGGGATTGGAATTATTATATTCTTCTTGAAATCTGAGGGTATTTCACCTGTCTCATACATCTTGCCCACCAGATGGTAAAGTTTTGTCATGACTGGCTCTCCCAAGGCCATCAGTAGTTCTAATGGAATGTTGTCTACTCCGGGGGCCTTGTTTCGACTCAGGTCTTTCAGTGCTCTGTCAAACTCTTCACGCAGTATCTTATCTCCCATTTCATCTTCGTCTACATCCTCTTCCATTTCCACAATATTGTTCTCAAGTACATCGCCCTTGTATAAACCCTTTACATACTCCTTCCACCTTTCTGCCTTCCCTTCTTTGCTTAGAACTGGGTTGCCATCTGAGCTCTTGATATTCATACAAGTGGTTCTCTTCTCTCCAAAGGTCTCTTTAATTTTCCTGCAGGCAGTGTCTATCTTACCCCTAGTGAGATAAGCCTCTACATCCTTACATTTGTCCTCTAGCCATCCCTGCTTAGCCATTTTGCACTTCCTGTCGATCTCATTTTTGAGACGTTTGTATTCCTTTTTGCCTGCTTCATTTTCTCCTTTCATCAATTAAATTCAATATTTCTTCTGTTACCCAAGGATTTCTATTAGCCCTCGTCTTTTTACCTACTTGATCGTCTGCTGCCTTCACTACTTCATCCCTCAGAGATACCCATTCTTCTTCTACTGTATTTCTTTCCCCCATTCCTGTCAATTGTTCCCTTATGCTCTCCCTGAAACTCTGTACAACCTCTGGTTCTTTCAGTTTATCCAGGTCCGATCTCCTTAAGTTCCCACCTTTTTGCAGTTTCTTCAGTTTCAATCTGCAGTTCATAACCAGTAGATTGTGGTCAGAATCCACATCTGCCCCTGGAAATGTCCTACAATTTAAAACCTGATTCCTAAATCTCTGTCTTACCATTATATAATCTATCTGATACCTTTTAGTATCTCCAGGATTCTTCCAGGTATATAACCTTCTTTTATGATTCTTGAACCAAGTGTTAGCTATGTTTAAGTTATGCTCTGTGCAAAATTCTACAAGGCGGCTTCCTCTTGGTCTTTTGCCGTCCAGCGCGGAAAGTTTGCAAGGAAATATCTATCCTCGTTAAAATGGTACGCTCCTCGTTCCTCTCTGCTGTGTCCAAGATTTTCAGAGTTTCCGAAGTACTATCCGGCTATCCTTCCGGCCACGCTACAACACTGGCCGCCCGCCGCTGTATTGTGCTTCAGCGCTCAGGTCACCCGACCGTTCGGTTGGGCTACTTCCCGTATTAAGCAGGACCAACACACCTGTGCGGGCTTTTCACCTAGGGCCTGAGTTACGCCTGCCGTTTCATTTCCACTGGCGTTCCAGCCTCTACTAGCATAGGCAATCATTCATTACGCCGTTTAGATAATAAAGACACTCCATCACCTTTCGTTCAATAAGCGTTAACAATTATTTAAAAAAATGGCTCTGAGCACTATGGGACTTAACATCTTAGGTCATCAGTCCCCTAGAACTTAGAACTTCTTAAACCTACCTAACCTAAGGACATCACACACATCCATGCCCACGGCAGGATTCGAACCTGCGACCGTAGCAGTCCCGCGGTTCCGGACTGCAGCGCTAGAACCGCACGACCACCGCGGCCGGCAACAATTATTTAGAAGGTGTACACGACTATGTTAGTCTTCGCGAAATTATAGCCATCTTACAGTGGTACAGCCCAGTTAGTGTTATGGACATTTTCTTTTGTGAGCTTAATAAGTGTAGCTTCCGGTAGTTGGGAGTAAAATGCACTGCAGTAAATTTCCTAGAGTCTGTTGTGTCGGTCGGAGGAGTGTAAGATTGTGTGGCCTTCACTGAAAGCTGCCGTTTGCTAGAGGAAGACGTAGCCGGATTCTTCGTTGTTATTTTTGTTCCAGGTATGTAGCATCTATTTTCTTAGCTAACAACCATATTTTATTGTTTTGAGTAGCGACAGTTTATCACTCAGCTATATACAGGCAACTAATGGTGACATATCTTGTGTAAATTAAATATTAATAGGGTTATGATGCATTATTTACAAAAAAAAATCCGTCTGTTGATATGGCCCCCGACTTGTTACTGTTCAATTTTAAGAATGATAAGGAAGTGAGAAGAAACTTTGCATAATATGTGCTTATTATGTTTATGAGGAATGAGTGGGTTTTTTGATGGAAGGTAATGAACTTTTTGCTCGCCTCTCCTGTGAAAATTACAGTTAGATTCTTTTACCACAATTTGAAATTAATAACATTATACTTTCAAAATGACTAATTTTCTCTTGTTCGTAAATACATTTTTTATTGTGTATTCAATTCCTGAGTAAGTGTATTCAGCCAATAATAGACAAAGTAAGTGACCGAAACGAAGACTTTTGAAAAACCGAAAATTTAGCAAATTTAAAATTTAGAGTTAAGAATTGTGATTATTTTTTTTACCGATAACCAATGTCCCGGATAACAAATATGTATAGACTTTTAAAAAAATATCTACCCAAGATGACGGTTTTAAAATTCCTCAGCCATTACGTGGCCCACAACAGCCACAGGTATAACCGTTTTCCAGTTTGTGCTGTGATGATTTCATTACTCAACTGCTTGGCGAGCTTATCTCGTTTGATTCCGTCCCGACATGTTGACACCACGTTCCAAACGCAACATATATGGATGTATCTCAGTATTTGTGACTTATATATTAAGATAACCTTTATCTTTCTTTTAACATTCACAATAACATATTTTTTTCTGCTCTTATCGGACTGTCTCATTCCTGGCCATTAATATTGCAACACTTTGAAAGCAGCATGCAACATAGGACAGACTGGCGTGAAGTGTATTACACGTTTGGATATGCAAATGATTAGCGTTTCAGTGAAGTCGCTCAAAATAGTTGGGAGTAACGCCACCTGCATTCTTCATGCGAGGAAGGATCACCACACAGCTGGTTTCTCATGCATAAATCTTACTTTGAGCGTTATCTCTTTGTGGAAATATCGCGTCAAGGCTCAAGTAAGAAGGAGAATTCCGTAAGTCGACATTCGCCAGAACGCGGTCTACCGAGACTGTAACTCATCGTTCCGGAATTTTGCTGTTCGCCATAGTCGGGATAAGCAACGGCCTTGCCGCAGTGGAGACACCGGTTCCCGTGAGATGGTAGAGCACTCGCCCGCAAAAGGCAGAGGTCCCGACTTCGAGTCTCGGCATGGCACACAGTTTTGATCTGCCAGGGCAAAGTTGAATAAGCCTGACAACGAGGGTCGAGGGGAGTGACCTGAGTCTGCAGTGAAGCAACGGGTTTCAAATGTTTTGGAAGGCGAAATGACCGAAAGGGCTGCTCCTTATTATTTTAATGCTCCTAGAGCTACACTGCAATGGAGATTAAAATCGGTTGTAGGGGGCCGTCATCTATGACACTCATATGGTGTTTTCAAACCAACATTGTTTGTGAGGAATTTTTGGAGAAAACTGGATCCAGTGTAAACTTTGTGCGAGACACAAAGGATTCACTATATTACAATGAAAGCAGTTTTTTTTACTTTCAGCTTTGAAATTCAGACAAGTACTTTTTAGTCAATAGTAAAATTTACTTTTGTGTTTTAAGTTTGTTCTTTAATTTCTTTATTATTGTGTACTCGTATTTTTGGTATATAACAAATTACTTTTGTTTGTGACCCAGGAAACACCTTTTTTTGTTTAAAAACCTATATTTTGTTGTATGGTCCATACTACCAGTCACTTGTGTCAGTATCTCGAATTGTACATCTTAGAAAATCTTTTCTTTCTGTGTGTCGTTTCGATTAGAAAACGTTTTTGAACATTTACACGAAAATAAATGTTCAAATAAACGCCTTGTGTTGTAGTGAACAGTACATACGAAACATAATAGACCTACACTTGCATTCCAAATGGCAACGATTACGTAGACATTTCCTACATTTCATCCGCCTAAATTCCCTAGATTCCACGTCATCTGACATTTTTTGTGCTAGGAACTGTCGATTATCCATTGTCTCATTTCTTCCAGTATTTGTAACAATTGTCACGTGAGAAGGTCGTTAAATATTGATACTGCTTGCGTTATGTGTACGCTGCTCCTTGCGGAGATAAGTGCTAAGTGAATGGATTCGTTGCGCTATTACTGGAGCTGTTGCGCGTGTTTGTTGTTTGTTAATATTGTGTGTTTTGCCGGGTACTGTTTGGAGACTGATCTTATCACGCGCTGGGAAGGGAAAGCAAATAAGTAGGCTAACGGTAGGTGAGTGACTCCATTGTGTGCTCCCACAGACAGAAGACAAAGGATGTGTCCCACGCGGCGTTGCCGACTCCTGACTGCCTCATTTAACACTTGACAGCCAGCCACTCAACCGGAAATATACAGCCGTTTCAAGTGAGTGACACATGTGCGGTACGGACACGGCAACACATTTCATAGATCGAAAGAAAAGGAAAGCAATGGAAAGAAAAAACATTTGGAGAAACTTTATTATCTCCTGGATCACTAGGAAATTCTTCCGAATAGTGCCAAATTGTGGATCCCTACTGAGGTCATTGCGTTAAGGGGCAACACCACTGTAATAGCAAAAAAACTGTTCATGATAATTCTTTGCTGTGTGCAAGGAAAGGTGATGGATAAATAATACTTAGAGCCGTTATTGCTTATATACACTAATCAGCCAGAACATTATGACAACTTCCTAGTAGCCAGTTCATCCAACTTTCGCACGAATAACAGCGGCGACGCGTTGTGGCATGGAAGCACTGAGGCCTTGATACACTACTGGCCATTAAAATTGATACATCAAGAAGAAATACAGATGATGAACGGATATTCATTGGACAAATATACTACAACTGACATGTGATTACTTTTTCACGCAATTTGAGTGCATAGATCCTGAGAAATCGGTACCCAGAACAACCACCTCTGGCCGTAATAACGGCCTTGATACTCCTGGGGATTGAGTCAAACAGAGCTTCGATGGCGTGTACAGGTACAGCTGCCCATGCAGCTTCAACATGATACCACAGTTCATCAAGAGTAGTGACTGGCGTATTGTGAAGAGCCAGTTGCTGGGCCACCATTGACCAAGCGTTTTGAATTGGTGAGAGATCTGGAGAATGTGCTGGCCAGGGCAGCAGTCGAACATTTTCTGTATCCAGAAAGGCCCGTACAGGACCTGCAACATGCGGTCGTGTATTATCCTGCTGAAATGTAGGGTTTCGCAGGGATCGAATGAAGGATAGAGCCACGGGTCGTAACACATATGAAATGTAACGTCCACTGTTCAAAGTGCCGTCAATTCGAACAAGAGGTGACCGAGACGTGTAACCAATGGCACCCCATACCATCACGCCGGGTGATACGCCAGTATGGCGATGACGAATACACGCTTCCAATGTGCGTTCACCGCGATGTCGCCAAACACGAATGCGACCATCATGATGCTGTAAACAGAACCTGGATTCATCCGAAAAAATGACGTTTTTCCATTCGTGCACCCAGGCTCGTCGTTGAGTACACCATCGCAGGCGCTCCTGTCTGTGTTGCAGCGTCTACATCTACATCTACATCTACATCTACATTGATACTCCGCAAGCCACCCAACGGTGTGTGGCGGAGGGCACTTTACGTGCCACTGTCATTACCTCCCTTTCCTGTTCCAGTCGCGTATGGTTCGCGGGAAGAACGACTGTCTGAAAGCCTCCGTGCGCGCTCTAATCTCTCTAATTTTACATTCGTGATCTCCTCGGGAAGTATAAGTAGGGGGAAGCAATATATTCGATACCTCATCCAGAAACGCACCCTCTCGAAACCTGGCGAGCAAGCTACACCGCGATGCAGAGCGCCTCCTTTGCAGAGTCTGCCACTTGAGTTTATTAAACATCTCCGTAACGCTATCACGGTAACCAAATAACCCAGTGACGAAACGCGCCGCTCTTCTTTGGATCTTCTCTATCTCCTCCGTCAACCCGACCTGGTACGGATCCCACACTGATGAGCAATACTCAAGTATAGGTCGAACGGGTGTTTTGTAAGCCACCTCCTTTGTTGATGGACTACATTTTCTAAGCACTCTCCCAATGAATCTCAACCTGGTACCCGCCTTACCAACAATTAGTTTTATATGATCATTCCACTTCAAATCGTTCCGTACGCATACTCCCAGATATTTTACAGAAGTAACTGCTACCAGTGTTTGTTCCGCTATCATATAATCATACAATAAAGGATCCTTCTTTCTATGTATTCGCAATACATTACATTTGTCTATGTTAAGGGTCAGTTGCCACTCCCTGCACCAAGTGCCTATCCGCTGCAGATCTTCCTGTATTTCGCTACAATTTTCTAATGCAGCAACTTCTCTGTATACTACAGCATCATCCGCGAAAAGCCGCATGGAACTTCCGACACTATCTACTAGGTCATTTATATATATTGTGAAAAGCAATGGTCCCATAACACTCCCCTGTGGCACGCCAGAGGTTACTTTAACGTCTGTAGACGTCTCTCCATTGATAACAACATGCTGTGTTCTGTTTGCTAAAAACTCTTCAATCCAGCCACACAGCTGGTCTGATATTCCGTAGGCTCTTACTTTGTTTATCAGGCGACAGTGCGGAACTGTATCGAACGCCTTCCGGAAGTCAAGAAAAATAGCGTCAAGGGTAACCGCAGCCATGGTCTCCGAGCCGATAGTCTATGCTGCTGCAAACGTCGCCAAACTGTTCTTGCAGATGGTTGTTGTCTTGCAAAAGTCCTCATCTGTTGACTCAGTGATCGAGACGTGGCTGCACGATCCGTTACAGCCATGCGGATAAGACGCCTGTCATCTCGACTGCTAGTGATAAGAGGCCGTTGGGATCCAGCACGGCGTTCCGTATTACGCTCCTGAACCCACCGATACCATCTTCTGCTAACAGGCACTGGATCTCGACCAACGCGAGCAGCAATGTCTCGATACGATAAACCACAATAGCGATAGGCTACAATCCGACCTTTATCAAAGTCGGAAACGTGATGGTACGCATTTCTCCTCCTTACACGAGGCATCACAACAGCGTTTCACCAGGCAACGCCGGTCAACTGCTGTTTGTGTATGAGCAATCGGTTGGAAACTTTCCTCATGTCAGCACATTCTAGGTGTCGCCACCAGCGCCAAACTTGTGTGAATGCTCTGAAAAGCTTAACATTTACATATCACAGCATCTTCTTCCTGTCGGCTAAATTTCACGTCCGTAGCACGTCATCTTTGTGGTGTAGCAATTTTAATGGCCCGTAGTGTAGGTTGCTAGTGGAAGCTGGCACTACATCTGCACACACAAGTCACCTAATGCCCGTAAATCACATGCCAGATGTGTTCGGTCAGGTTCAGATCTGGCGAGTTGGGAAGTCAGCACATGCATTGGAACTCGCCATGCATTCCTCGAACCACTCCATCACACTCCTGGTCTTGTGACGTTGCGCATTATCCTGTCGAAAAATGCCATTGCCGACTGGAAACATTATCTTCATGAAGGGGTGTACGTGGTCTGCGGCCAGTGTTCGATGCTCCTTGGCCCTCATGGTGCCTTGCACGAGCTCCACTAGACCCATGGGTGCCCACTTGATGTTCCCCAGAGCAAAATGGAGCCGCCGCCATCCTGTCTCCGTTCTGTAGTACTGGTGTCAAGGACCTGTTCCCCTGGAAGACGATGGATTCGCGCCTTCCCATCGGCTTCATGAAGAAGGTATCGGTATTTATCAGACGATGCAACGTTATGCCATTGCGCCAACTTACAGTGCCGATGGTCACGTGCCCATTTCATTAGCAGTTGCCGATATTGTGGTGTTAACATTGACACGTGCATGGGTCGTCAGTTGCGGAGGCTCTTCTGTCGCGCGGCTGGTCCCGGCGGAGGTTCGAGACCCCCTTCGGGCATGGGTGTGTGTGTTTGTCCTTAGGATAATTTAGGTTAAGTAGTGTGTAAGCTTAGGGACTGATGACCTTAGCAGTTAAGTCCCATAAGACTTCACACACATTTGAACATTTTTTGGAGGCTCTTCGTTAGGAGTGTTAGGTGCACTGTGCGTCCAGACGCGCGTGTACTCTGCCCAGCATTAATGTCTGATGTTATTTTCGCCACAATTCGCCGCCTGTCCTGTTTTACCAGTCTGCCCACCCGACGACTTCCGACATCTGCAACGAGATGTGGCCGCTGAACACCGCGAAGTCTGGGCGTGGTTTCACCTTGGTTTCGTCACGTGTTGAAGACACCCACCACAGCACTCCTCGACACCCGTCAAGTCGTGCAATATCCGAAATGATCGTACCGAGCCTCCGGGGCATTACAATCTGCCCTCGGTCAGACTCAGATAGACCGCGCGCCTTCCCCATTCTACGGACTACATGCTCACTGATATTACATGCACCGTGCGTATGTCTGACTAGCTGTCATTTTCACCAGGTGACGCTCATTTCGCCTGGACGGGTTTATATCGATAGTAGGTCGTTGGTCATAATCTTCTGGCTGATCAGTGTATTTAAATATAGCACAAAAAAACTGTCGGAAAATATTACAAAATGGCGACAATGCAGTAATTCTTCCGAGGCATGTTGAATGCGAGGCGATCTGCGAAACGCACTATAATTGGTGCCAATTTGAATCTGGAAAAACGGAAAAAATATGTACTCTACATGAGTGTAGCTAGTGAACCACCTAAGGGATTTTAGAAATATTAATTCTTGTGTAATTGGCGAGTGTTTGAATAAGGTCGTTCAATTTTTATCAAAAAAAGAACAATCAATTCTTAATAATTGCCGCGCGGGATTAGCCGAGCGGTTTCAGGCGCTGCAGTCATGGACTGTGCGGCTGGTCCCGGCGGAGATTCGAGTCCTCCCTCGGGCACGGGTGTGTGTGTTTGTCCTTAGAATAATTTAGGTTAGGTTAAGTAGTTTGTAAGCTTAGGGACTGATGACCTTGGCAGTTAAGTCCCATAAGATTTCAGACACATTTGAACATTTTTTCCTAATAATTATTGTTTAAATTAACTAACGGGAAATTCCCTTAATAGCGCACTTTGAAATGTTATTTCAAAGTCGTGATTGTATTTTCAAGTAAAAAAAAATTGATGAAATTATGCTGGGTGCCGTTTTGAAAAATTGTATTTCGAGAAAAAAACGCAGTTGAAGCTTTGAAGCGTATTATAGACATGAACAAATGAAAAAATTCTACCTTTAGAGAACTCTTACCATTAACCTGCTATCCATGTCTGGCATGTCGTACTATTCCCGTTACCATCGAAATCGTATCCACTACTTTACCATAAAACTATTAAAATATCTGTCGTGACAATTCCATGCATGTCCAAAACTTTACAATTCCGTTTAGCCCTACTCCAAGCAGACGCATTGCTAGGACGGTTAATTTCATATGCGTTCCGAATCAACTTACTACTTGATATAACAACTTCAGGGCAGTTTGGACAAGAAATAATTACTGTACAGCCTAAACCTCGAGGACTTAGTTCTTGCAACGTGATGTCTGCATTGCACTTTTTGCATTTCGCGTATTGAGAAGTAATAGAGAAAACGGCAAGAAAATTTATAATCTTATACCTCAATCCGTAATTTACATCAAAACCCTGGCCACTGTTTTTCAGTTTCGTAGCAGAGGCACTGACTCCTTCCGAACTGATCTCAGCCTCATATCTATTCTACTGGCCATTTGATGACATACTGCTTCGACGCCGCATTGAATACGATGTTTTCGTACCTTTTCTGCCTGATCACACTTACTTATCACTAACTCGTACTTGAAAGAGAAAACTATGTAGGTATTATAAGATCACTAATACACTGTCTAAAGTCAATACTGCACGCAAAAAGCAAGATTCGAGTCGAAAGAATTGCCTTTTTCGTTTATGTTTGACGCTTGCTGAAGTCAAGATAACGTATTATTCTTTTGAAAAGCTTATAACTATGACCAGACACTGCAGGGGGAATCGAGTTGGCGAGTTGGCGCAGGTAGACCGTCTCGGGTCATTCGAACAGGAGGAGCTCGGAATTCCAAAGAACGATATTTTTTCAGGGCTTAGACTTTTTGCCTCATATTTTAGGAGATTTAAAGCTTCTTTTAAGCCAATGCAAAACTGAAAAATCTACAGCGGTGTTACACCTTAAAAGTGTTAAGCTATGTCGCCTTAGTTAAGAGTAATTTTCCCTTTCATCAAAAAAGGGTAGTGGTCATTAGCTGGAAGAGGAGGAAGAGTGATAATACGTTGTCAATAGCCTCGTCCTGTGGTCGCCATGGTCTAGAGGAACGTCTTTGACTAGTAATGAGAAATTTCCAGGGAATCGGGTTCGGTCGCTGCCACAGTACAACATCTGAATAAAAATCATCAGCATTGGCGGTCGATAGCTTACGGTATAAGGAAATTATGTGAACGGCCTTTTCAAAGGGTATGGAGGATCGGTCAAGGGTGGGATGGGAAAACCCCCTAAAAGGTGGAAGAACCATCATTGATTAAGGGCATGAACATGCAGAAGGCAACGGAAATCACTGCATTAAAGTCACACACAGTGTATCCACAGGACATGTGGCCTTTAATTGACAGGTAAAAGATTCCGAATTAGCCCCCCTTCATATCTCCAGAAGGAGATTGCCAAGGGAAGTGACCATGAGAAAAAGATTGAATGACGAACGAAAGGGTAACATTCTACGACTTAGAGCGTGGAACATCAGAAGTCTGAATGTTGTAGAGAAGCTAAAAAATCAGAAAAGAAAATACAAAGGTTCAGTCTAGATATAGTGGGGTCAATGAACTGAAATGTAAAGAAGTTAAAGATTTATATGATATAAATATATTGTATTATCAAAAGCAACAGAAAGTACTGTAGAGGAAGTAGGATTTTCGAAATGAAAAGAAAGGCATGGAAGAAACCGAGATACTAACGACAGCAAACCAAGGGCCAACAACAATATTTCAGATATACGTGTCGACATCATGAGCAGAAGATACAGAAACAGAAAAAGTGTATGAAGATATTGAACGTATAATTTAGTATGAAAATTTAGATGAAAATCTGATAAACATGAGTAATTAAAACCATGTAGTAGGGAAGGAATAGGAGATCGAGTTTACAGAAGAATGTTGGGTCGGTGGTAGTAACTGAGCTTTGCAATAAATTCCAGTCAATAATAGCGAATACACTGCTCAAAAATCACAAGAGGAGAAGCTGTACTTGGAAAAGGCTTGAAGACATTCCAGATGGATTACATCATGGTCACACATGGATTCCGACAAGACGTGCCAAGGATCATATATAGATTCGGATCATAATTTAGTAATGATGAGGAGTAGGTGAAGTTTATGTGGTTCGTCCAGAAGAATCAACATGGAAATAAGTGGTATACTGTAGTACTGAAGAATGAACAGATGCATTTGAAGCATTCTGAGGCTGTAGATACTGCGACAGAGAATATCACAATTTGTAAATTCAGTCGAAGTGGAATGGACACGTGTAATAGCGGCAAGACCGAAGTTGAACGGACAGATATACGTACAAGACAGAAAAACTTCAAGTGATCGATGAAGTAAAAACGAGAATAAAGCAGTACAATCCACCTACGAATGAAATAAATAGGAAATGAGGAACCCAAGGCGAAATGGCTGCAGGAAAAATTTGAAAAAATCGGAGAAGAAATGGTCATCGGTAGGACTAATTCAGCATATAGAAAAGTCAAAACAATCTTCGGTGAAATTAAAAGCGTCAGCATAAACGAGGAATTCCAATGTTCGCAGAGGAAAGAGAGTGTAGATAGAAAGAATACATTACAGGTCTCAAGGGGGGCGAGGAACTGTCTCACGTCGCGATAAAGAAGAGATAGGAATCGATAAGCAAGTCGTAGGGATCCAGTATTAGAATCAGAGTTTAACAGTGCTTTGGAAAATATGCGATGAAAGAAGATGGAAGGGATAAGAACGTTGCTCGTAGCTCTAAAAGCGTGTGTCTGAGAATCTATGAGCGTGGAGACATACCATCCGTCCGATTTTCAGAAAACTATCATCCACCCAGTACAAAAGATAGCACAATCAGCTTAACGGTTCATGCAGGCAATTTTTGACAAAAATAATATACAGAAGAATGGAAAAGAAACTTGAGTATCTGTTAGATGACCATCAGTCTGGTTCTAGGAAAGGAAAGAGCAGAAGGAAGGGAATTCTGATGTTGCACTTGATAATGGAAGGAAGACTTAGGAAATGTCAGTTCACATTCACATTATCTGTCGACATGCAAAAAGCGTTCGATAATATAAAATGGAGCGAGATGTTCGAAATTCAGAGAAAAGTAGGCGTAAGCTATGGCGAATGACGGATAACATGCAATTTCTCCAAGAACCAAGAAGAAACAACAAGAATGGAAGAACAAGTACGAAGTGACCGTATTTTTTAGGTTTAAGTCTTTCGTCACTTACGCTTCAATTTATACGTACATCAAAGAATAAAATAAACGTTCAAGAATGGGATTAGAATTCTGGCTGACAGGATGTAACACAACTCTGTGGATTACTAGTGTTTCTCCTTTCTATTTTGCTGTTACGATTTTTCTGTAAAACAAATGTATTTTTCATATGAAATGTAGAAATTTCATACTGCCTTTCTATTGTAAAATTAAATGCATATTAAATTACGCTAATTGTACACACATCAAAAAAGTTTTGCATCATCTCGGGTCTGAAAGTTCCGGAACCTGTACAGAAAATTGGAATAGAGATCAACATATACATAATTTCCACCCTTTTTATTGCTCATGAAACCACACGTTTCATGTTGTACCACCATACAGCGAGATCTTCAGAGGTGGTGGTTCAGATTGCTGTACACACCGGTACCTCTAATACCCAGTATCTCGTCCTCTTGCGTTGATGCATGCCTGCATTCGTCGTGGCATACTATCCACAAATTCATAAGGCACTGTTGGTCCAGATTGTACCACTCCTGAACGTCAATTTGGCGTGGATCCCTCAGAGCGGTTGGTGGGTCATGTTGTCCATAAACAGCTCTTTTCAATCTATCCCAGGCGTGTTCGATAGGGTTCGTGTATGGAGAACAAGGTGGCCACACAAGTCGAGCGATGTCGTTATTCTGAAGGAAGTCATTCACAAGATGTGCACGATGGGGGCGCGAATTGTCGTCCATGAAGACGAATGCCTCGCCAATATGCTGCCGATATGGTTACACTATCGGTCGGAGTATGGCGTTCACGTATCGTACAGCCGTTATGGCGCCTTCCATGACCCCACATAATGCCACCCCAAACAGCAGGGAACCTCCACCTTGCTGCACTCACTGGACAGTGTCTAAGGCGTTCAGCCTGACCGGTACAAAAAAATGGTTCAAATGGCTCTGAGCACTATGGGACTTAACAGCTGAGGTCATCAGTCCCCTAGAACTTAGAACTACTTAAACCTAACTAATCTAAGGACATCACACACATCCATGCCCGAGGCAGGATTCGAACCTGCGACAGTAGCGGTCGCGCGCTTCCAGACTGAACCGCCTAGAACCGCTCGGCCACACTGGCCGGCCAGCCTGACCGGGTTGCCTCCAAA
The DNA here is from genome assembly GCF_021461395.2 of Schistocerca americana. NCBI lineage: Eukaryota > Metazoa > Arthropoda > Insecta > Orthoptera > Acrididae > Schistocerca > Schistocerca americana. The sequence continues at coordinate 106,428,340 of NC_060120.1, forward strand.
CACGTCTCCGACGATTGTGTGGTTGAAAGTATATGCGACACTCATCGGTGAAGAAAACGTGATGCCAATCCTGAGCGGTTCATTCGGCGTGTTATTGGGCCCATCGGTATCGCACTGCATGGTGTCGTGATTGCAAAGATGGACCTCGCTATGGACGCCGGGAGTGAAGTTGTGCACCATGCAGCCTACTGCGCACAGTTCGAGTCGTAACACGACATCCTGTGGCTGCAAGAAAAGCATTATTCAACATGATGGCGTTGCTATTAGGGTTCCTCCGAGCCATAATCCGTAGGTAGCGGTCACCCACTGCAGTAGTAGCCCTTGGGCGGCCTGAGCGTGGCATGTCATCCACAGTTCCGGTCTCTGTATCTCCTCCATGTCCGAACAACATCACTTTAGTTCACTCCGAGACGCCTGGACACTTCCCTTGTTGAGAGCCCTTCCCGTCACAAAGTAACAATGCGAACGCGATCGAACCGCGGTAGGCATGGTTGAATTACAGACAACAAGAGCTGTGTACCTCCTTCCTGGTGGAACATCCTTTTAAGTAAATTAGAATTCTATGGTGTCACAGGCAGTGCTGCAAAATGGTTCAAGTCATACCTCACTAACAGGAAACAAAGGGTGCCAGTGCAAGGGACTAGTGAATTAAGTAATCAGTCATCATCAGAATGGGAAGAAATTACATGTGGTGTCCCACAGGGATCCATCTTAGGGCCATTGCTTTTTCTTGTATACATTAATGATCTCTCATCAGTTACACTGCCAGAAGCAGAGTTCGTTTTGTTTGCAGATGACACAAGTACTGCAATAAATAGTATGTCAAGTGTAGTTCTAGAAAGGTCTGCTAATGATATTTTCATGGATATTAATAAATGGTTTAAAGCCAACTCACTGACATTAAACTTCGAAAAGATTCACTATATGCAATTCAGAACCTGTATGAGGTTTCCACCCAGCATATGCATAAAATACGAAGAAGAGCAGATAGAAGAAGTTGACAGTCTTAAATTCCTGGGATAACAACTTGATAATAAATTCAGTTGGGAAGAGCACACCACAGAACTGCAGAAACGCCTTAACAAATCTATATTTGCAATTCGAGTGTTAGCAGACATAGGCGACATAAAAATGAAAAAGCTTGCATACTTTGCCTACTTTCATTCCATAATGTCATATGGTATAATATTTTGGGGTAACTCTTCAAGTCAAACAAAAGTTTTCAGAGTCCGAAAGCGTGTAATACGTATTATTTGTGGAGTAAATTTACGGACGTCCTGTAGAAACCTCTTCAAAGAACTGGGTATACTAACTACTGCCTCTCAGTATATTTACTCATTAATGAAATTTGTCCTAAATAATATATCTCTTTTTCCAACAAACAGCTCAGTTCATACATACAATACCAGGAACAAAAATGATCTGCACAAGGACTTAAAAGCACTTACTTTAGTTCAAAAAGGGGTCCACTACTCAGGAACACTCATCTTCAATAATTTGCCAGTAATCATAAAAAATTTAGTTACAAATAAAGATCAGTTTAAAAGGAGCCTGAAAGACTTACTAGTGGCCAACTCCTTCTACTCCATTGACGAATCTTTTAATATAAACAAATGATGTATTGTATATATTCATACTATTAGTATTGTTATTTCAGCTTAAAAAAAATTGACATGTTCCACATCCACGAGGATCTCCTCAGCACGGGTCTATGGAACGAAAACTAATCTAATCTAATCTAATCTAAGAATGACTCGAACTGATCGGCTGTCGGACCCCCTCCATCTAATAGGGGCTACTCAGGCATGGTTGTTTACATCTTTGGGCGGGATTAATGACATCTCTGAACAGTCGGAGGGGCTGTGTCTGTGATACAATATCCATAGTCAACGTCTGTCTTCAGGAGTTCTGGGAACTGGGGCGATGCAAAAGTTTTTTTGATGTGTGTATGTAAACACGATGGCTTAATCAGAGTTACTCAGGTGTTGTCAAATAGTGTAGTGAGGTTGCAATTGCATTATCGCTGGGCGTGCGAGCGTGCCAGCAGTGCAGTGTAGAACGGTGTTCAAAAAAATGGCTCTGAGCACTATGAGACTTAACTTCTGAGGTCATCAGTCCCCTAGAACTTAGAACTACTTAAATCTAAGGACATCATACACATCCATGCCCGAGGCAGGATTAGAACCCGCGACCGTAGCGGTCGCGCGGTTGCTGACTGTAGCGCCTAGAAACGCTCGGCCACCCCGGCCGTCAGAACGGTGTTCACAAGTGAAAAGGCGAGTCGAGTCGCGCAGAGAGAACGGGGGAGAGAGTAGGGGCGGGGGGGGGGGGGGAGGGGGGGTCTTGAGACATGCTCGTATGGTAGCGCTGCTAAAATATCTAATGGCTCTGCGTAAGTTTGGTTTGGCCAGGCGCAGTATAAGGCGTTAAGGGGGCGCAGTACAATCACTAAAAAGATAAGATCAATTAAAATGAAGAGTACTGTGGGTCCAATTTTATTTGTTGTGGAGCTGCCTGAAGAAGAGTTTGCATCAGACATTGTCAACGAGCAATGCCTTACATGCACCCACGACAACCCAACAAGAAATAAGCTCTAACCAATTGCTCATTAGACTTACATACGTCTATACGATCATATCGCCGTAAGAATGGTATTCGAACGGGTAGAGGTCCTATGACAAGTGTCGCTGTGAAGAAAATGATCACGAAGGTCAAAGCCACGAGCTGTTTACATGATGTGCCCCGCAGTGGGAAACCAGAAACATGTGCTACTGGTGCTCGGACATTTCAGGAAGAAACGGAAACTTTAGTGGATTCTGTTGTGACTTGGCAAGACAGCCAAGCCACTGGGAGATAGCCGAAAGGCACGCGTTTAAGCTCACGCAGGCTGGCGTGAGGTCTGGAACAGTTAAGGGAATTTATAGTAGCAAAGAACGTAAGTAACTACTGGAATACTTAACTTTAATTCATAATTGGTGAACATCGGTCTGACGGAACATGTATCACAAGATAAATAGCAAATGATAATGGCACCTTGCTAGGTCGTAGCAAATGATGTAGCTGAAGGCTATGCTAACTATCGTCTCGGCAAATGAGAGGGTAATTTGTCAGTGAACCATCGCTAGCAAAGTCGGCTGTACAACTGGGGCGAGTGCTAGGACGTCTCTGTAGACCTGCCGTGTGGCGGCGCTCGGTCTGCAATCACTGATAGTGGCGACACGCGGGTCCGACGTATACTAACGGACCGCGGCCGATTTAAAGGCTACCACCTAGCAAGTGTGGTGTCTGGCGGTGACACCACAGATTCATCTCCGCAGGGTGTAGTCAGCGCTCGTGAAGCCGCACGTCGTGCCGGAATTCTGTGCACTATGTTTGAAGAGCACTAAAGCGTACCTCTCCAGTGCCATCCGTACAAAATCCAGCGTCATCAGGAACTATTAGCCACCAATTTTGTTGCACGAAGAGCCGGCCGGTGTGGCCGAGCGGTTCTAGGCGCTTCAGTCTGGAACCGCGTGACCGCTACGGTCGCAGGTTCGAATCCTGCCCCGGGCATGGATGTGTGTGATGTCTTTAGGTTAGTTAGGTTTAAGTAGTTCTAAGTTCTAGGGGACTGCTGACCTCCGACGTTAAGTCCCATACTACTCAGAGCCATTTGAACCATTTGTGGCACGAAGAGCATTTGCGGTGTGTGTACTGCCAAAAGTGGGGGAAAATGACGATTGGTTGTCTAACGTGTTGAGGGCCAATGAACCCCCATTCCATAGTCTGTAGTCTGTCAACACCCACAACTGCAGAATCTGGGCTGTCTATAAACTTGGAACCCCACTGCATGACGGGAAAGTCACGGTGTGGTATGGATTTACCATATCAATCGTGATCTGACCCTTTTTTTCTTTTAGGAAATGTGGAGTGCTACTTTTCTGTCATCGCAATGGGTGCGAGGTACACCGATATGTTACAGAATCGGATGATCCGTAGCTGATAAACACCTGCTGGAAGGGACGACTTTTTTGAATGATGACATTCCATCCCATTTTGCTGCACGTGTGAAAGATTTCTTGCGCATATCGTTTAGTGATGATCTCATGCTGATCCCTGACTTCTGTCATACTTGGCCTCCCAGGCCCCCAGAAGTCAGTCCGTATGATTATAGGTTGTAGGGTTACCTACTGTCCAAGGCTATCGTGATCGTCTGACCTCATTAGGGATGCTAAAAGACAGCATCCGAAAGTGTCCCTCGACTACAGGTATTGTTGATGAATGATTGCCGACACGTTGAGCATTTGTGATAAGGAAAATCGTCTTTGCTAAAAATAAATTTTATGCTAATTACTTGAGTCACCGAGAACCATAACTGGCCAAAGGACAGAAACAAAATTTGGAGAAAAATACATGTTTGTGAAGATCAAATTTATAGACAAACTACCAGTCTCATAGACCTGAATTGTTTTAATCAAGTCTCAGCATCCTATATTATATAATAAATAATTTCACCACTTGATGTTATGAAATATTAATTACTGTTTAAGAATATATTTATTACTAATGTTAATTTATAAAGTTTCCACGTATAGGCTAGTGACAATATTGTCTCTTCACAGTTGTGAACTTTGCGATTAATCTGAAACTAAATCAGAACTTAAAGAACAGATACTAAATGCGCCACACAAACCTACACACGCAAATATGACCTATTTCAACATTGCATGGTCCTTGTTATCAGCATTTTCACGAAGCACATTCTGTGGCTTGAGATTCAGATAAAACTGCTGGTACACCTCCGATTATGAAGTATTACTACTACGTATATAATGTAGACACTTAACTATGTTGCGCTCCCTAGGTAAGAATTGCACACTGCAGAGCAAAAAATTCATGCTTAGTGCTTATGGCCCATATAGAAATGAATATGCGAGAAATCGCTGAAACAGCTTTTCGTCAGTGTTCATTTATACACGGTGGCGCTACAGACATAGAGAAAACTGATTCACCATAATATCAACAGATGTCAGGAGCATCCAGACATGCTAAAATATTAAAATCGATGAAAATGTGCTTTGTGCCCTTATGATTGTGAGCCCTTCATTTCTTTTGTATCATGTTGAGCGCCGTGTGTCGATCATTTTGTGTACCTTTTTCTGTTTCAATAAGACCCTATGTCATTTCAAGCATGTGTGTCAATTTTACTTGTCTCCTTACATTATACCGTGAGGTATTGAATTTCCAGATGTTAACGGACTTTCGCCTCATCCTATACACTTAACAGAGACACTTACATACCGAAGAAAAAGTGCCTGCGCACGTGAAGGATCCACTTAGGCAACCGAACCTACCTT